>NC_052622.1:47782979-48111219 GCF_016545825.1 Eucalyptus grandis | reverse complement strand
AATCAGAAAAAAAATCATTTAAGATGAAAAATTGTTCATTGGAGTAGAATCGTTACCAAATGCACCATAAGTAACTAAGGTTAAAAGTAATGATGAGCTTGAGTTAAAAACACTAGGTGTAAAAGGGAGGGATGAATGTTCTAATCCAAAACTTACAAGTGGCTTAATGAGAGTGGCTAAAAAAAGATATTTTGAGTGGGAAAAAAGATAGAGAGCTTCTTCGATAAGTAAAATGCATAAATGAGTCATCAAGAACATCTATGAGCTAAAAAGGTGTTCAAGTAAAAAGTTACGAGTGTCATAATCATGTAGCTCCATTCAATAATATGGCCAAGGGAGATGAATTTAGAAGATCAAACTTGAGTTAAAAAGACATATTGTATGAAATGGAGAAGATGTGATTAAAATATCACATAGCCACCTTTGGTTAGCTTGATCAAATAACCAAGGTTAAAATAATTATGACTTTGAGTTAAAAGCCTTAAGTGCAATGATGGGAATGGTGCTTCAATCCAAAGAACAAGTGGCCTAATATGAGTAGCCAAATGAGAGATATTTTGAGAGAAGGCTTTTTGATCAGGTAAAACAAGTGAATCATCAAGACATTAATTGGCTAAGGTTGAAATAGATGATGTAATGCATAAAGTCATCCCTAAACTAAGTTCAATGTCACAAGCTAAGGACATGTGGCTTAAAATACTTGGTGGGGAAATGAAGAGAGATGGTATAATTTAAAGAGGAACAAATGGCTCGCTTGTATGGTTTCCAAAGTAGATATTTTGTTGAGTTATCAAAATATGTTAAAAATCAGTATGTAAACAAGGAAATCAGTGTCCATTTCGAGTATTAATAAATAAGAAAAATATTTTCAACTCACTAAAAATATTGGTGAAAAATAACGGATGCTAGGAAAATCTCAATTTAGTAAATTTAAAATTTGAATATTGTCAAATAAGCAATTTTGATGACAGCAACTAATATGGAGGTAAATTAATGACTGTCACTTAACATTGCCAACATACATGTCAATATCTATCACCAAGCTTAACACTTGGAATGCCGAAGATTATGGTAATGGAAAATTATCCTTCGTACCTTCTGCAACTCACAAAATTAACAACTTTCATTGCTCCAAACTAAATAACACTTATCTTTATATCTTAAATTTTAATACTGAACATAGAAAGTGCCGGGGAGTCTTTTTGGTAGCATAAGGTGAGGATGCTAGTTTAGGATCCACTTGACTTCCATTTGACTGGATTAACAAAGGCTTTGGTGTTCCCTAATAGACATTGATTAAACCTTTCTTTTCTATAATGAACACTTTCAGAGAATCCAAGTTCTCCTTTCTTGTAGTACAAGTGGAGAGGAAAAAACTGACCGGGGATACCTAGGCTAAGGAAAGTTTTAAGACATTTCTTTGGATGAGGAGAGGAAATCTTTCAAAGGTCACTTGGATACTTTTAGTGTTCAATTCAAGTTGGAAAATCCCTAGAGTTCACTTAGCTCCTGAATAAGCTTCTTTCTCTTTTGATTTAAAATAAGAATCCTATTCTATTCAAAGGGAGGAATCTCCTTGGTCTTCTTTTCCGATTAGGTAAAGAAAAGCTTGTTCGAATTGAATAGTGTTCATAAAAGAAAGGACAGTCATTTCCAAAGGCTGTCACAGATAGCTAGATTCCTTCTTTGACAAGCTAGATGGGTGATTCTACCTCAAAAGATAAAAAAAAAAAAAGTTACGCTGAGAAAGAAAGTAAGAATCCTACCTCTTGGATGGATTGTCAAGTTGGCTGCTGTGTCATGGATCCCTTTGGGAGGGAAGGATTGACAAGCACACTTGCCTATAGGAGATTAGACTATCCATTGTCTGCTAGATAGAATTCCCTTGCATTGGAAGAAGGGGAAACAATTGTCTTTTGAAATCCATGGTTTTCTTAGGTTCTCAAACTTTTGGGGATAAATACATTATAAGTGTCAAAAGTTATGTATGACGTTCACTTTAATACCAAAAGTTTTCCTCCATTCACTTAATTGCTAAATCAGAGAAAAAACAATTATTTAAGTACCAACGACAAGAAATTCTGGCCAATTTAATTACGTAACATTTATAATTAAAATTATGATATGACTTGGCAAATTTTTTAAAAACTCCAATCCACATGGCATTTTCACGTGACATGTTTGGCGTTGAAGTGATCACTTTTTGACAACAACTAGCACTAAAGTGGTCATTTTGAACAAAATTTGATACTAAAATGATGAGTATTTACAACTTTTATACGACGCCGTTTAGGCTTACATGCTGATTAGATACGTGGACAAGCCACATAGGATCGAGAAATTAATAAAATATAACCACGTCAGATTTCCAGTTAACCAAATTGGAGTTGACATTCAAGTGATCGTTTTTTGAAAAGAAAAAAATGATATTCAAGTGATTTGAAAAAAAATTTTGGTACTAAAGTGAGCGTTGTACATAACCTTTTGCACTTCTAGTATATTTATTCCCAAACTTTTGTGTAAACTAATTTATAAGCTGAATTTTAACCTAACAAGTGAAAATACGTGGTCCATACCCATCATAGACTGAGTCGTTGGTCCAAGTTTTTGTTCAGGCCATAGATTTAATCTTACTTGCACCGTGGATGGCGACTTTCCAACTGAATGGACAAAGTATCTTGTTCTTTCGAATCAATGGGTACTTCCTCTTTATACGGACGAATCCCACTACCACATTCGCGGTCCCCAATCATTTTTCAAATCTAATATACATTTCCAACCAAATTGTGTACGTGTAATTTGGTCTATTGTCTATGGAGAATCATTCTTTGTTTCTTTCCACAATTTTTAATTTCACGATACGTACTTTGTGGAGATTGACTTGCCACATGAGGATGGTCTAACAAATATATATATTTTGGAGTGACGGGTTTAAAGTCCAACTTGGACTTCATATCAAACCATGTAACATCTGTTTAAAGGATATGGTCGATTACCTAGCCCTTGTTGGAGACAGTTCATTAAGGTTTTTTTCTTTTCTTTTTAAAGTTTAAAGTTAGTACTCTTCGTTGTATTGTTGGATCTTTAGTCTCTTCTAGATAGTGAGCATGGTCCGAGTTGGGCTGGTCCAATACCTAACCTAGGGATTAACTCGCACTGTGTTATTCCCTAATTTTTGGGACTAAGGACCGACCTTGTTGAGTTCGGTCCAGTTCCAGGATTAATCCGAGGCCAATCGATTATACTTTATTCAATTTTTTGTATTCCTTAAGAGGAGAAACATGCTATTTCAAATATATATCCATCAACAATGTGGCATTGAGCAACCAAATTATGATAATCAATACATATCAAACATAAATATAATATAAGGTAACAACATAAATTTCACACTGACTAGAAGCAACAAACCTTAAAAATGAACATGCGAGATGAGTGACAAGGCGAACAAGGCTAAGGCAGGCACGCTAGGTTGAGGCAAGTGAAAGGCTTTTTTTTTTTTTTTTTTTTTTTTTGCGTCGAATTAGGGCTGTGTCTCTTTCTACTTTCTAATTTACATGGCAAACTACTACAAAGAGAACAAAGGATGATGCAATAGGGTTTAGAATAGACAAAAGCATATAATATATCTAATATATATTATATATAATTGGTCCGGGTTGGACCAATCCTAAACTATCAAGACCGAGAATCAATTTAAACAGTATAGGGTTCAGGGGTCTAGAGACCAATGACCAACCTAGTCCTCCTACGAACTAGACTAGGACCGACCGGGTTGGGCCGATCCATTGTCGGCCTAGGGTCAACTTTAGACTGATGCTCACCCCTACTTCCAGAGTAGTTCACATCGATCGAATCGCATAAATCTGATGCATTGTTTAGTTCCTTGTTAAATTTGTTACCATGTTCTATTGCTCTACATACTTGATGATCAGTCCACATAATTTTAGTTCCATGTACTGAACCAAGCATTAGAGCATGTAAAACAGTAGAGTCACCCCAGCACAGTCACCTATGAATTCCCTCGAAATCCAAGTTCATGCGCAGTGAATTGTCGAAACCAAATTCAATGCAAGAACGACAACCAAAGGACCGAAAATCACATGAGCAAAACGACAGTTAAAGGAACAAAACACCTCAACGCGCGTGTCGGCAATTCAACTGCAGAAAGCAAAGTGATGAGATTGTAGCCACTTGGCGCTGTTCCCGTTCTTCAGCTGTTAATCTTTCGACAATGGAAGGTAAAACACGTGCGGTATCTGTTCATGAACCCATCATTGCCGCAGACTGCAAGCCCACTAGCAGTGGAGGTGATGTAATACTACGTACGTCATGAGTTCAACGCATGCTTCTCCTAGTATTCGACGTGACAGTGACATGAGAACCAAAATACGTACGGTCAAGTTCCTTGTTCTTAGTCTCGCCAAAATACGAGTTTGCCGTGCACTTCTTGGTTGACTCCGTTCGTCGTGCGGCTCCGAATCAAATACAGAATTTTCTCAAAAACTTAAGAAGGAAGCTGATGAAGCTATTATATTTACGGGGACCAACCGTTCTCATTCCGTCTCATTTATATTCATCCATCACTGACACCCCATCACCATCACTCACTCCTTCCTTCACCACTTCGCACTCCCTCGTTTTTGTAGCTCTCCAGATCTTGTCTCTCCCGTAGCTATGGCAGAGAAGGTGAATTCTGCTCCTAATTCCTCTAACTCATCTCTCTCGATACCTGCATTTTCTTTTCTGTGTCGTTTTTATTTTTTATCATTCTATGATTGTGATTCTTCAGAACAATTATCTCTCCATATGGGTTATTATTTTGTTGGTTCCATCCTGTTCATTTCTCTGTTTTGCATCTTCCCCCTGATAATTTCTCTGTAAACAATTAGGAAAAGGAAAACCTCGAATTATTCTTCGCATTCATTTGATACACGTGGCTTTATTGATTTTTGCATTGTTATTGTTTATTGCAGGTGACCAGAATGTTGATAAAGGTGGATATGCAGTGCCCGCGCTGCTACAGGAAGATCAAGAAAGTTCTATGTAAATTTCCCCGTGAGTCTCTCTCTCTCTCTCTCTCTCTCTCTCTCTTCCACTCTTTTTAGTTTCAAATTGTTATCATTTCTTGATTCGTAATTACCATTGCATTGGTGTTAATTTAATTGGAACGAGTTTGCTATGAATTAATTTGTGAACAATAGAAGTCAAAGACCAGATATACGATGAAAAGCAGAACACGGTGTTGATCACCGTCGTGTGCTGTAGCCCGGAGAAGGTCCGACAGATGATCATCTGCGAGGGTGGCGAGACGGTGCACAGCATCGAGATCCTGCTTGACAAGCCCAATGAGACCGAGAAGAAGCGCAAGGAGTCTGATACACCAAAGGATACCGACAAAACCACGGTCGTGAGCGTTGTGCCGCTGCAAGAAGACGCCAAGAAGCCTGCTCCTACGACGCCTCCACCGACGCCTTTTCGCCAGGCGTGTGTGCCGCCACCCCGAAAGGCGCCAAATCCAAAGGTGTGCTACCCACTGGTGTCAGTGTATCCGATGGTGGGGGTGTGCTGTTGTCCACCAGGTTATAGAGGGTACGGTGGGGGCCCATGTTATTGTGGGCAGAGAAGGCCGGTGATGTGCTATGATGGATGTGGGAGACCGGTTGGTGAGTGTCAAGGCGAGAACAAAGGCCCCTTTCCTGTGCAGGGGAGGCCAGTGACGTGCGATGATGGATGTGGGAGACGGGTCGGTGAGTGTCAAGGTGGGAACGGAGGAGGCTCCTTTCCTAGGCAGGGGAGGTCAGTGACGTGTGATGATGGATGTGGGAGACTGGCTGATGAGTGTCAATGCGGGAATAGAGGCTCTTTTCTTGGGCAGAGGAGGCTAGTGACGTGCGATGATGGTTGTGGGAGACCGGTTGGCGAGTGTCAAGGCGGGAGCAGAGGCTCCTTTACTAGTCAGGGGAGGCTAGTGACATGCGATGATGGATGTGGAAGACCGGCTTGTGAGTGTCAAGGTGGGAATAGAGGTTATTGCGTGAGCCGATGCGATTATTTTAGTGAAGAAAATGCCACTGTATGCACTGTCATGTGATCGAGTTCAAAAACTCTCACGTCAATCACTAATGTAGTGACTTTGTGAAAGATAAATAAGTCGAATTTTCAGGGCTATCTTGGGGTCTTTATCTTTGTGGGTATAGATAAATCGATGAGGTTGGTGGTCTAGTATGGTGGTATTTGTGGTCAAATATGTTCAACACATGACTTGTTGCTTGTTCATTTCTTCAATTCAATAAAATTGAGCCCTTTTCATATCTCCTCTTATCCTCTCATTCAGCACATATTCATGTCTCGTGCTTGCCTCTACGGTGATTAATTATGGAAAAGAACAGGTCGAGTGAACTGTTGAATGGCCTTCACAAAATGAAATGAAACAAAATGATTGTAACTTCATCATTTGGCTTGATAATATTGGTATTTGTTATAGCCATATATTCTACATCTAATCTTTGCTTGTTCTTTCATTTATTTTGGCTCATTGTTTGTCTACTTTGAATCTATACCAAAACTCCTCTCCCGTCTCTTCCCCTGCCATTCCTCTCTCCCCACCCATAACAGGACAACACATCAACAGTGAAATTATTACCAAAAAGTCCAAAATCTATCGTAGAGATGTCAATTCGGTCATAAACTTTTTAATTTAGCTAATTCAAGACTAAACATTTTGATAATTTGCCAATGTAGTTATTTCGATTAATTTCGGGCTGGAAATTATTGATGTGAATGCTAGCTATCCTAAGTGGCCACCACTATGGTTGTCGACCAATCAAGGGAAATAAGAAGAAAAGAAAAAAGAAAAAAAAAGAAGAGAAGAAATGGAAAAAAAATGAAGAAAACTTTAAAAATTTGAAAAAATTATGCATGTTGGTGTTGGTGGTGCGTGTCGGATGGCTGGCATCCACTTAAGCAATTTTCAGCTAAAATTGATAGCCACCCTTGGGCTGACAGTATAGTCTGACGTCACCTTCCCCCTTGCCTATTGCTTGCACCCCTCTCCCCTTATCCCTATCTCTGTTTGTGGCGAGATTGTTCATCGCTTGGGACAGTGAGGCCACACGAGCTCGGTTAAGCCCATAGTTTGAGATAGCCGGCGCTGTGTGAGGCCGGCCTCAAGCTTGCGAGGGCTGCACCTGGTCGCGAGCCTTTGTGGCAAGCTCGCTAGCTGGGCAATCTCTATAACAAAGCTCGACCATGGTGGCCTCGTCTCGATCTGACCTTGAGCCGGCGCAGTGACCATTGCCTGCCTCAGATATGAGGTCGGTGACGACCTCCAAAGGAACAGTGGCGGTGCGTGCGGTAGAGGGGAGACGTGGTGGTGGTGGTGGGGGACCGAAGTCTCTCGGGTGAAAATCTACAGTGGGAAGTTAAAGATGATTTGGGTAACTTTCTTCTTAAAGAAGATAACTTTTCCTTACGAGGTCGCCGTTAGATTCTAAAGTCAGGGCACTCGTCATCCTCACTTTAAAGGACTCATACATGATGGAAAGGGAAACTCAAGCAAAGCAATAGCTCTGCTTTTTAAATGGGAATATCAGCATGACAAAAGCAAAGTGCAACTTTCAATGAATGATAGCGACTAATCTTAGTTGCAACGCTTTGGCTCGGTTCGTCTAACTTTAACACCAGTTGCTCCTGACTGCGTCTAACATCATCCTGCAAGGTCGCTTAATGTGCTCAGTTTATTTTAGTAATTGCTACAAGAAAGTGTCCTTGATTTTGGCGTGCGTGGGCCAGAGCGTTGGCTTTCTCTGTGATCATAGTATTCGTTAGCTGTATTTCGGACGTCAGAGGAAGATCGTTATCGACGTGCACTCCGAAAGCGCTCGTGTCACATTTTAGAAAGAACATTCGTTCATCCTTAAAAGCAAATTTTTGGTAACGACAATTTTCACTCCATGAGGACTTCTAGGACGACGAATTAGAGGCCTCTCCTATTTTCATCGTTAAACTTTTCGGGGCAAATTTGACGCTAATTAATATCGTGGTATCTATGTGGAGAATGACAAAATTTTACAACTTATAATAAACATCTTTTTGCCAAGGCAAATCGTTAGTCTCTCCCTCTCCCTAGATAGCCCCCCTCCCCCTCTCTCTCTCCTATACTACCAAAATACACATTTGATGAGGCCTGAACCGCCCAAATGAGTGCCTGCTTTTAAAAGCAAAAAAGGTCATAACTGAGGAGGATTATAAAATGTGCGGAAGACATTCAATATTAGGATGGAGATCTTCTATCCCATATGGTGCTTCACTCTGTATCTCAACAAATCTCAATCATATATAAAATCTTTATTTTTATAAATCAATGATTGAGATTTATCTAAGCACTAAAGGGATTACCATGCGGGGCAAAAGATTCATGCTTGGTCGGAATTGTAGTTGCCATCTTAAAGAGGTTGGGCACCACAAATTGAGATTTATCCAAGTACCGAAGGGTTACCATGCGAAGCAAGATAATAGCTTCACTTTTAAATTACCTTTGTTTTGCCAAAATTTGACTCCGTGGTGAAATACCTTTCAATAGAAATCATTCTCCGGTTTTTATTAGAGGAGATAGGTTTTGTGACAATTTCGAATAAGAAATATCACAAGTAGACAAGGGAATGGATAACTTCATTTGAAACAAAATTGAATTTATGCAAATTGTGTTGAAATCTAATCAATGATGTAGCATGAGAACGTAAAGATGCTATTTGAGAATTTAATTGACGACAAAGCATCGAGAAACTAAAGCAAAGATACATGCTAAAATTTAATCAACGATGTGGATCCAGAAACTATTGTTGTAACCTACCCCTTGGTACGATAGGAAACAGATTTAGATGGGCTTACGTCCTAGTTTTAAACACGGACTCTCCTAAACCCATGCCTCTTGTGACGTTGAGTGTTCAAATTGACGCTATTAGAATTTTCTAAAAAGAAGTTGTCACTAGTTTATTGAGGTCGACTAGAAGCTAAATAAGGCATGGGAGTATGTCTCACTTCATACACAACTGGAGAATTTGGGATTAGAAACTTGATTACACTAATTAATCAATTAGTGCCATCTTGATATTTAATCTTGTTCATTTTAGAAAGATTTTTGTTAAGTAATTTGGATTGATTTTAAATATATCTACTAACATGTGAAGTGATCATGCATTAAAATAAAATAACAATTAGCGATCGAATGGAGCATTAAATAAAGTGCAAAGGAAAACAAACATTTAGCGTTAAGAAAAAATGACAATCCTAATTAAGCAAAAGGAAACCGCGATCATGTCAAAGGCACGCAATCATGGCCATTTGTCCCCAAGAAAGATTAAAATCTTATGGTAGAGCCGTAAGAGTTTGTTCAATTTGAGCATAATTTTTAAGGATTTTGCACATTCTAAGAGAAGGCTACCGACAAGACTATTTTTAAGCTTCTTCATAACCATTAAAAAAAAAAATTTTTTGGAATTTTTTTATTTAGCTTATTTTAAAAAAATATTTTTTTATATATATTATTAATTAATTTTTTAATCCGAAAATAGGGACCTCAGGCTGGGCCTAGGGCCATGACATGGGCTGAACTTAGACTCTGGGACCTGGGTCAATGATATAAATTAGGCTCTCATGTCAAGTCCACTCGTGAGCTAAACCCAATTTGCTAAAGTACAAACCTAACCCAAACAAAACTAAGCCCACAATCTTCTAACCTAAATAAAGCCCGGATTACCAAACTAAAACATAGGCCCAACTCTCAATGGCCCCACAACCCAAACTCAGCCAATTCTGCTCATGACAAGCCCACTTTTGTTACAACAACAATCAACCCATTCTCGATGAAGACTACGCTTAGCCCCATTTCATATATATATATTTTATCAAACTATCCTATTCTTGTTCTTTTTTTTTTTTTTTTTTAAATTTATTTCCTTCTTGAATTCTTCCTTCCTCTGCCCAGAAACCAAGACCTTAAGCCCAAAACGTCAAGGCTCCAGCAACACCATACGCCCAATAAAAAAAGACCCATTGTCGGACCTCCATCTCCGACTGCTTCCGACCACCGGACGGGCATTTGCCGACGTCCATATCCATCATCATCCGTTCAAGACTTACAATCGTAGCCACATCAAGAACACATAGGACATTTACAGGGATCTAGCCAAAACACAAAGCAAACGTAGCCAAAAATTGAAGAGATTCGGACTTAGTAGAAATGAAATCTAACTAAACCCAGTAATCAACAAAGAGCCTGTACCGCACAACATATGTTCACGTACTCCTTTTGACAACTCGTAATCAGAGATTAATTCTATCGAATTTGGTTTAGGCATTTCTTCAAACACATGGCAAGCGTGGACTGAGAGGGAGATTTTGGACATCTTTCGAACTCAAATCCGGATATAGACCCAACAGAAACCACACGAGACAAGCCAAAACAATCACATCAGCTCTCCCAAAACAGGGCGAGACAACTGTTTCTGGACCTAGCGTCTAATTGTGGGTCCCTATCGAGCAGGCGTCGTCGGTTTGCGTGACGATGGCCTAACGTCGCCCATCCAAGCCGACTTCGGCTCTCCTCTGTTCTGCTCCCTCCCCGTTTCTCGGTTGCCCCCCTCGCTCTCTCTCCCTTCAGCCGAAGAAGAAAGCCTCCAAAAACCGACGCACCCCCACCTTGCCAGCTGCTCTTCTCTCTCCCTTTCAAGCCGCCACGCCAGCTACTGCTGGACCGATCGTACTGCCCTCGCCTCGTCCTTCTCTGTCCTTTTCGTTGTTTGTCGAGAAGCCAGCGTCCAACGGAGAGAAGAAGAAGAGAGGGCCGGGCCGGGGAAAAAGGAAAAGAAGAAGTGGGCTGGGCCGGCCCAGGGGCGAAAAAGAAAAGGGAAAATAACGTTTTTAAATTTAATTAATTTTTTAAATTTTTTTTTATATTAGTAATGCAAATGTTCGTAGTGTCTATATATATACGATGCAATTTAATGGATATGTGATGTATTTTAATGAAAATTATTTACTTTACTTTTTACTTTTTTTTAGAGACTAATTCCTAATTTTCTTTATAGTTAAGTCCTAAAGAAGAGGACAAAATTTAGGTGTCAAGAAAATCAAGTAAAAATCATAGGAGAGGCTACTCTCCATATCTATTCGTACTACCATGACTTCAGCATTTGCACAAGCATAGTCCTCCTTTGCAGCCCAACTTTCTTGCTCGGATTAGTGCTTATTTGTCCACGCACCATCTAGAATTTACACGGATCCAAGGAGTTCACTTGTACCGTGGCATGAATTCTCGAAATTAAAATGATGATGAGGATTTGACACTGTTAGGTCGTTGTCGATGGTGCCCTTTAGATGACTTTCTTAAAAGATGAGAGCCCGCCGTGATTGCACTCTCTTAAGTTCAATCCATTGTCTAATCATGTGTCTTTATGCTATTACGCCATTACATCTTGACAAAGAGTATGATTGACAATGTCTAGGGTATTGAAAAAAAAAAAAAACTAAAACCATAGATGGGCCTAATCTAAAATGAACGACTCTTATGAAATTTATAACATGAAATTCTTCAGTATTGGTCAATGATGGCAACCTTGCTGGCCTTTGGTGAGGTCGACCCATGCCCGAGGTCATCCCTTGTTGGTCATTGCCTTTGGCCGGTCACCGGCCATACTAGACATAGTGACCGGCGCACAAAAAATGAAAAAAAGAAAGAAAGAAAAAAACAAAGACAATAAAAACATAATAAAATATTCTAAAACACATTAACAAAACTTGTTCACGTTAGTGCTAACATGCCACATCAGATAGCCAACGTTCACGTTAAAGATTTTCGGCCTAAAATTGGCCAAGTGGACTACATTGGCAAAATTTGAAAGGTTTTTGATTCAATTGATAAAATTGAAAGGTTATGATTGAATTGGTAAATGTAAAGTAGGTTTAAGACTTTTTGGACAATTATTCCCTTAGTGAAAGAACACTTTGCACTTCCGATTGAGTTTTCTTTGAAAAGATTGTGTACGCCTCTTGTCAATGCAGATCTATATTACTTAAGTAGGTTTAGTGAACTAGACCACTATAGTTGACTCGAGGAAAATTACTGTGCAAACAATTTGAAAAGTAAATTGGGCCTGTGATAGATATGCCTTATTATCAAGATGAATAGAGGGTTATATGGTTATTCAGAAAAGCTCCCAGGTGCAGACCCGAAAAAAGAAGACATGTCCTTGGTCTTCTCCTTTTAGCTAAATGGTGTCCATTAAAGTTAGCTAGGAACTTTCGACACAACTCAACATGATCTCCAGAAAAAAATGTTCATTGCATATAGATATGGGGGGATAGATCAGATTGGTTTGTTCAATTTATGACTAAGTATAAACGCGAAATCAAAGACCTGTCATCCTTGCTCTTGAAGCATTATTCCCCTGCTTTATCTCACCGCCGATCTTTATTATAATGACTTAAGAGTTATCAGAGAACTCAAAACAAAAAAGTAGAATATAAAGTTGGAGCACGACACATCCGTACTGTAAGGAATTCATTTGTGATGGAAAATGAAACTCAAGCGCAATAATATTGCCGCCTTTAAATGGCAATGTCCGCAAGGCAAGGGCAAAGTGTAACTGCCGGGGCAGTTTCAGTGAATGATAGTGACCAGTCTAGTTGCACACTACGGCATGGTAGGTCTAACTCCGAACCAAGTTGGCCCTAAACTTCATTTAACATCACTCTTGAATTCTCATTTTGTTTGACATCTAAGGTCGAAGAGCTTTCTTCCTTTTATTTGTCTTCATGACGAGGGAGATCACTTTAGATCCTTTGGATATGTAAATCCCAAGCTTACGAAATACCCTCTAATATCTTGGATCGGGTGAGCCATGAGCCGAAACCCTAGTAGGTAGCCCAACCGTATGGGAATAATATTTTGATGATGAGCTCAATTCTTTTCGTTTGTTGTGGACTCTATGATATTCCCAAGTTTTGATTTGCTAAGTATCAGTTATGTTAACCTAAACATCATCAAGCTATCAAATTATACAATGACAGATGTGCGGAGATTGTCAATAATTAAAAAGAAAAAAGTTCATAATTGTAGTTGCCATCTAAAGGAGATTTTTTCCTGGCCGCAAATTGCCATGTCCACAAATTCATTTCACTAAAGTTCTGGTTAATATCTCAAAGCATATTGCTATGTTTGTCCATTTAAGGAAATTGGAAAAGACATAAATCTGGAAAATGCTACATACTCTTAAAAATAATAATTATGATGCTAGAAATAAAAATTGGTGTACCAAGTTTGGAGATAATCATAAAAAATTCTTAAACCTATCGTATAGATAATTTAAGAAAATTGGAAAAGACAAATCTGGAAAATGCTACATACTCTTAATAATAACAATTATGATGCTAGAAATAAAAATTGGTGCACCAAGTTTGGAGATAATCATAAAAAAGTCTTAAACTTATTGCATAGATACTAATTTAGTTCTAAACTTTTCAATGTGGCTAATTTATTCCCAAACATTTTGACGATTTGTTAATGTAGTTGTTTTGACCAATTTCAGCCGAAAATGGCTAAAATGGCGGTCTAGTTAATGTTAGCCGACATTGAAGTAGACTATTTAATCCAAAACCTTTTAATGATTTGTCTTAGCCTTTTCGACTAATTTTGATAGGAAATTGCTTAGCAACAGTGGTTTTACGTGATATGGCCGGCATTGACATATATAATTTTATAATTTTATATTTTTTCCTTTCCTTTTCTCTTCTTTTTTCCTTTTATTTTCTTTTTTCTTTTTCCTTTTTTCTTTTTCCTTTTACACTTTTTCCCTCCTCTAGGCATTGTTAGGCCTTGTTGATGGTTCACGTTGAGCAAGGGATGCTCGAGCCTAGGTCAGCAAGGGCAGCCCTTACTTGAGGCCGATAGCCGTCGGCAAGGCCTATCAAAGGGAAAAAAGGGAAAAACAAAATAAAAAAAAGGAAAAACAAAAAGTCATAAAATTTAAAATATTATAAAAATTGTTCACGTTAATACCGGCCTAACACTTAGGACAATTTGCTGACTAGAGCACTACATTAGTGGTTTCTAGCTAAAATTTGTTGAAATGGCTAAATTAATGTATCGTTAAAAGGTTAATGATTAAACTAAAAAATCATCAAAATATTTAGGATTAAAAATGCACAATTGAAATGTTTAAGACCGAATTGATCACCGTATAATAGGTTTATAACTTTTTTGACAATATGAGTATGGACAACACCGGATAATATATATCTAGGTGTATGGTGAGGAATTTCTAACTCAAATTTCAAATGAATATACCTGTAATAGAAATATTTGAAAAGAAGACTTTTTAGCTTCTTTTTTAAATCTAATTTTAATCTTGTTTTTGTTTTAGTGTATTTGGGTTTCCTTATACTCAAATGTTCTTCAAATGTCACTTTGTTCCAATCTTTTTAATCACCAAGTTAAAACTTGAGATGGTTATTCCTCCTTCACCATTTAAATTTGTTTAAATTGTAAGATTAAAAAAATATGTCGAACGGTAAACTATAATTAGTTCCTATGTACTGCTCTCTTGTTTTTTTTTTTTTTTTTTTTTGGAATCAATTTTAAATTAAGTGGACTTTAGATAAATTTGTATTGTGTAACGACTTTCCATGATTTGATAGGAAGCCCAAGTTTGACTTTTATCATATAAGTAGGTACATGATGTAAGTTATATCGTGACAACTTACGTGGGACCACTAGCTAATCAATTTTTCCTTTTTTTCCTTTGTCTAAGTGAAAAATTCAGCATCTTTGCTCATAGCAAATAGAATAACAATATATAACACTAAAACGTAAATGTTTAATGATTTATTAAGGGTGAACATGGTTTTAGGGTAGAATAAAAAACCTGAGAATTAAATTAGAGGGAACCAATCCAGCGTTAGATTTTAAGTTCCAAAAATTAAGGAACCTATTTCTACAGTAGATTTTAGTTCTAGATGAAACTAAGAACCTGGAACTAGTCTTTATATTTTTCTTGTTCTATGTTTGCACGTAATCCTACAATATTCCATGGTGTCCAATGATAAGTATATAATTTGAAACCATTAGTCTGAGTTTCCATTTTTGGCAATATCCATGAATGAGACTTTTATTTTGCTAATATTTCATAATTTTCGTATTTCTAAATATAAGTTGTGATTAGTGGATTATAGTAAATTGTAATTATTAGAGGTGATTATTCACTACAATCGTTTAATTAAGAGAATAAGTGGAACTTGCATAGACTCTGGAATCTGTGATAGGATAAGTACCGGGTTCCTGGGTATACAAGGAAGGTTCCAAGTTCCAAAAATTAGAAAACCTATTCTAACAATTTCAAGTTCCAAGTGAGACTTTGATGGAACTTTGAACCTTTCATCCCCTGTGGTTTATAGATAAAATGTCGTTATGTTTAATATTACAATCACATAATATACTATGGCATATTAAGTAGGGCAAATAAAGAATAAACTCTATATATTTTAAACAAAACACTACTTCCTCTTACTTTTGTTCATTTCAAAATTACCCTTTATAAAAATTAACATCAAATGTCATCCACCACCAAAGCTTCGCTTGCTCCACTCGAAAAACAACCATCCTCACCCATTTAGGCAACTTTAAAAAAAAAAACTACCCTTTTCTTCTATTTTCGAGGTAATTCTCAATCTATTTTTCAACTTTACATACTTATTCACTTTTGCACACCCCTCTAACACTTGCTTAACACCAATATCTAATTAAGGGAACTTTTCTAAGGAAGATTATCCAAAAAGTCGTTAGTCTATTATACGAAAATTAATTCAATGCTAAACTTTTCAATTGTACTAATTTAATCCTAAATTTTTTGACAATTTGCTATTTTAATCTTAAATTTTTTGATAATAAACCTATATAATTCTAATATTTTTAACAATTTACCATTGTAATCCTTCCGGGTAAATATTCAAATAATAAGTTTATAACTAAATTGTCACGCCCCGATCCTCGATCGCATGTCCACCCCTCACCTGGTCGATTAATAGCGATGTACCAGGACGCATTGCTGACCCTTTCTTTTTAATACGCATGCGGAAGCATTAAAATAATTCCTAGAAGGATAGAAAAGTGGGGCCATATTTTTCACAACATGAAAACACAACCATACTTTTATACAAAGCAAACCTCATAGTACATAATACAATACTATGCACAGAAGTCTGAACTATCATACATCAGTTCACAACTCAGGTTTGCAAATAGGATGGGATCTCAGTTCTCATTCGGGTCATGCTTCGGATCATCCTTGGGATCCTCCTTAAACTCCTCCTCCGGTTCCTCATCAGGGTCCTCCTCTTTGGGTTCTTCCTCCTCAGGTTACTCCTGAAATGTTGTCCCACAACCAGGATGAAACTACATTTCATCAAGTTTTACTCCCTAAGACCCTATTAGTAAACCAATACGCTATCCGGGCTACCTATGCACACACGGGTCAAAGGACTTACCTTGGTCTTAGATTCCACCTGCATATCAACACAATTCAATAGGCACCCAAGCAATCACATATCAATATCTCAATCAATCGACTTAGTCGGTTTTATGTCAATCAGACCATTCCCCGGTTGTCTCCCTTATTGAACAGGTTTAAGGGTATCGTCTAAGGGACAGGACAAGAAGCTGGGCCCATTTAGACAAAGCGGACGCTCTCCCAAGTCTCAAATCTTACTCACGGCTCTACGAGCATAGTCTACCAAATTTCTTGGCAACAAATTATGGTCCAAAGGATATGACCTATCTTTAGGTGACAAATTACAGCCCAATGAACGCGACCTTTAATCGGTGGTAGATTACGGCCCTTCTATCCGACAATATTCAGCCCGTATTTAATTTACAAAGTGCCCTCTTCCAAGCGACTCCCTTATCCTGCCCAGACCACGAGCTATCGAGTGGCAATTTACGGCCCAAAGGGCACGACCTCAAAATCGGAAGAAAATAGGTAGCAATTCAACATGAATCAGCAGGGAATGCTCAACACTAACGAAGGGTGGCATAAGCCCAAAAAAGGTTCAGCTGGGCGTCCCTACTCGGCTCGAGGACGGCGAATGTAGGGCGATAGATCGGACCACGTCCGGTCTCCTTGCACGCCTCCAAGCCGGGACCCTTGAAAAAAATGGCTTGTCCCACGAAAAATCGAAAAAGGAAAGAAATGTGATCACCGGAGAGTTGGCGCGGGGAACGGGAGCTGCGACCTCAATCAAGTGACAATTTACGGCCTAATGGGCGCGATCGACTTCCTGAAATCACGCTGCCATCTCGGTGGCAAAAATCGAGCCTGGGTCGAAGGAGAAAGGAGGCTTGGGCCGGCCCAGTGCGGCCCAGGCCAAAGCCAGCTCCGGCCATACTTTGGTGGCTTTCGAGGTTCAACTCACAACCTCTCACAATCAAATTCTTATTAAACACCGACATTGATCAATCTTGGGATAAATCCCCACATACTCATCACTCACTCAATTTTCACAAACCAATCTTGGGATGCTCAATTAAATAAATTAAATAAAGCACCACCGCAATTAAGCACGAAATTTTGGTCATCGGCTATCCTAGCCTAATTTTCGAAAAATAAATAAATAAATAATTAATTTTAAAAATTAATAAAGAAATACTAAAAATCCAATTTAGGCCCGAATGCCTAATTGAAGCCCGATAAGGGTCGGAAAAATCCCGAGATGCATTCAATAAATAATAACACGTTTCTACTTGCTAATGACTATGTCTAACCACTTAACATGCATCACATTTAATTAATAATCACTAATCTACTCTAATCTAATAACCTAATTGCACTTAATTAAATCTAATCAACCATTAAGCATAATTAGCAAATTAAGAAAGCATTAGTGAGTAAAACTCACTTGATTAAAAGCGGAGACCGGATCACCACGACGGCGGCCGAAATCCGAATTTTTGGCGACGTCGACGATCACTCAGGCCGGGCCCAAAGGCCTTGCTAGCCCACAGCAATTTGCTGGGCTTGGTCTGGGCTTTGGCTTGGCTGCGACTTGGGCCTGCTTCGTGGGCCCAAGATGGGCTGAACTTTGGAGATGGGATTCAAATGGACTGGGGATTGCGGGCTTGCTGGACCAAATTCGCTGGACTTCAAGGAGAACTGAACTGTTGAATTCTTGGGCCAAATTGCGGGCCTTGCTGGGTTGAAAACTGAACTGGGCTGCTGATGATGCAGGCCGAACTGTGGGCCGCTTGTCGGTGTTTTGGGCCGTGCTGTACAGAAAGAAGAAGCGAAGCAACTTCTCTGGCGCTTAAGACCTACTGACTTTGCTGGAGAATTTCGTTGGCGTCGAGCTAGGGGGAAACCGAGCAAGAGAGCTGGCGTCTTCGGTGGACTGTTGGAGACGTGCTGGCCGCTGTTTCGGTCTTGATGGACATGACAACGGCAGCAAATTCGGTGGAGACGTTGGATGCGTGCGGCTTCGGCTTCCCTGGCTTCGGTCAACAAGATGGAGGAGCTGTTGGTTTCGTTGACTACAAAGGCGGCCTGCTGGCGTTCGGTGGAGAGAAGATGGATGGGATGATGATGATGGAGATGGATGTGGGATGGTGGATGAAGACTTGCGGTCAGCTTTGGGGAGGTTTGTTGGGCGCTGGAGTCGACGAAGGAAATTGAAAGGGAATGGAACTGCACGGACATGGGACAAAAAGGGGAGAGAGAAATCGTGGACGGCTGTCGCAGACGAAGATGAGAAAGAAGCCAAAGACAGCTAAGAGAGGAAACGTGCAAAAATGAAAAGAAAGAGAGAGAGGGCCTGTCGTGCGTGGCTTCAACGGAAAGAGAGAGAAACGTGGAGGGGGTGGGGCCGTGCGTGAGGGAGAAGCCAACTAAGAGGGAAAATAATGGTCAACATGGCTTAGCCAAAACATTGGATACTTGTTCCCACCAATCCTCAACCTCATCCTCTGTCTTCCCCCATCACTTTCAAGCATAATATCTCACAATTAAACCAAATTGAAGCTAAAATTCCAGCCCTCCTATGAGCATACGAATTTCATAATTTAAGCTCCAATTTCTTCTCCGATTTCCTCAATTCAATGTCCAATTTCGTCGAAGAAAAAGCCCATACCACTTTTGCAAGTCCCTAACGTCAAATAGCTCAGTTTGTAAGTCCAAATTTCCTTCAATTGAATCCATCCGAATTTCCACTATTTTTCCGCGATGTCCGAATCCATCTTTCGTAAAAATCCTGAACTCGACGAAATTTTTTTGAAAGACAAGACGACATCCTATAAATGAATCATGATATGTTCGAACGTCCGATTTTCGAAACCGAATTCTATTTCGTAGTTAAAATCGATTGAACGCGATTTTACTCCGATCCAACTTACCGGGTAGCTTTTAGGGATTTTACCGCGGTTATATCTCTTAACAGTTTCACCCAATAGATTTGTTAACTCATGAGTGATCAGGCTTCGAGAGAAAAGGACCATGGGCGCGCCGATGAGATGCCCATTTCATATATTCGGGATGGGGTCGAAATTCAGGATGTCACATAAATTGACAAATTTGTAAAAAGTTTAGGATTGAATTGGCAAATTATCCAAATGTTTAAGATTAAATTGATGCAATTAAAAAATTTATAATTGAAATGACTAACGTACAATAGATTTAGGACTTTTAAAACAATTGTACCATTTTTGCCATGTGCATGATTCTTTTATGGCATTACGATATAATCAGCAGCCACGCACTTGCAAGCCGAAAGCCCACCACAAATTATATACATTGGTGATATGCTATAAGCCTAGTATCTTAAATTAAAAGGAGACACAATTGTCCAGTGAAATTTATGGTTTTCTG
This sequence comes from Eucalyptus grandis, assembly GCF_016545825.1. Lineage (NCBI taxonomy): Eukaryota > Viridiplantae > Streptophyta > Magnoliopsida > Myrtales > Myrtaceae > Eucalyptus > Eucalyptus grandis. The sequence continues at coordinate 48,091,312 of NC_052622.1, read as the reverse complement.
AAGTTCTCAAACTTTTATGTAAACCAATTTAAAAGCTGAATTTTATCCTAACCAAGTGAAAATCCGTGGTCCATACCCATCATAGAACTCCACATTTGTCATATATTTCATGTATCACACTAGATAACTATCATATATATAGAATACAATTCACTTTCAACATGCTTTGGTGGTGAAATGGTGAGTTGTAGTTCTAAGTTTTTTTCAGGCAATAGATCTAATCTAATCTTACGTGCACTGTGGATGGCGACTTCCCAACTAAATGGACAGTGACTGGATAAATTAAGCTTCTTGTTCTTTTTAATCAATGGCTACTTACTCTTTACAGAGATGAATCCCACTGCCCCATTCGCGGTCCCCAATCATTTTTCAAATCCAATATAGATTTCCAACCAAATTGTGTAGTTGTCATTTGGTCTATTGTCGATGGAGAATCATTCTTTGTTTCTTCCCACAATTCTTTAATTTCATGTTATGCTCTTTGGGGAGATCGATTTGCCATATGAGGAAGGTCTTACAATTTTTTTTTTTTTTTTTGGAGTTTGATATATTTTAATTAATTTATGTCACGGGTTTAAAGTTCAATTTGGACTTCACATGAAACCACATAACCCATGTTGGAGACGGTTCATTAAGGTTTTTTCTTTTCTCTTCACAGCTTAAAATTAGTGCTCTCCGTTGTATCATTTGATCTTTAGTCTCCTCTTAGAATTGGTCACATTGATTGAACTGCCTAAATTCGGTGTGCCGTTAGTTCCTTGTTTTGTTATCCTGTTCAATGGCTCGACATACTTGGTGATCAGTCCATACAATTTTAGTTCCCTGTGCTGAGCCAAGCATTAAAGCGTGTAAAACAGTACAGTTAACCCCAGCACACTCACCTACGAATTCCCACGGAATCCAAGCTCATGCGAAACCAAATTCGGTGCAAGAACCACAATCAGAGGATCGAAATCACGAGCAAAACGACAGTTTTAAGGAGCAAAAACTCAACGCGCGTGTTGGAAATTCAACTGCAGAAAGCAGAGCGATGAGATTGTAGCCATCGCCCTGGTGCTGTTCCTGTTCTGCCGCTGGAATTCTTTCTTCAATGGAAGGTGAAACACGTGCGGTATCTGTTCAAAACCCCATAATTGCCGCAGACAGCAAGCGCCACCAGCAATGGAGGTGATGTAATACTACGGACGTCACGAGTTCAAAGCACGCTTCTCCTAGTATTCAACGTGACAGCCACGTGAGAACTAACACACGTACGGTCACGTTCCCTGTTCTTAGTCTCGCTAAAATACGAGTTTCGCCGTGCACTTTTTGGTTGACCCCGTTCGTCGTGCGACTCCAAGTCAAATGCAGAATTATCGCCGAAACTTAAGAAGGAAGCACGTGAAACTATTAAATTTATAGGAACCGGTCTCTTTCTGAACCAGTCTGTTCTCGTCCTATATCATTCATAGTCCTCTATCACTGACACCCCATCATCATCACTCGCTCCTTCCTTCACCACTTCGCAGTCCCATTCACTCGTTTTCGGAGCTATCCAGATCTTGTCTCTCCCGCAGCTATGGCAGAGAAGGTGAATCCTCCTCCTCCTATTTCCTCTTAACTCATCTCTCTTGATAACTGCCTTTTCTTTTCTGTGTCGTTTTCTTATCATTCTATGATTGCGATTCTTCGAGCAACCATCTCTTCATTTGGGTTATTATTTTGTTGGGTCCACCTTGTTCATTTCTCTGTTTTGCATCTTCCCCTTGATACTTTCTCTGCAAACGATTTAGAGAAGGAAAACCTCGAATTGTTCTTCGCATTCATTTGATACACATGGCTTTATCGATTTTTACATTGTTCTTGTTTGTTGCAGGTGACCAAAATGGAGATAAAGGTGGATTTGCAGTGCTGGCGCTGCTACAAGAAAATCAAGAAAATTCTCTGTAAATTCCCCGTGAGTCTCTCTCTCTCTCTCTCTCTCCGGTTTTTTTTTTTTTTTTTTTTTTGCCTTCCCCTCTTTTTAGTTTCAAATTGTTATCATTTCTTGGTTCGTAATTACTATTACATTGGTGTTAATTTGATTTGACTGAGTTTGCTATGAATTAATTTGTGAAAAAAAGAAATCCGAGACCAGAAATACAATGAAAAGCAGAACACGGTGTCGATCACTGTCGTGTGCTGCAGCCCGGAGAAGATCCGGCAGATGATCATCTGCAAGGGTGGCGAGACGGTGCTGGGTGTTGAGATCCAGCTCGACAAGCCCAAGGAGCCCGAGAAGAAGCAGCCACCTGAGAATAAGCCCGACCAGAAGCTCTCGAAGGCACCAATTCCGGTGGTGGACTCCCCACGAGTGCCAGCATATCCGATGGTGCCGGTGTATCCGATGGTGGGGGTGTGTTGTTGTCCACCGGGTTATGGAGGGTATGGTGGGGGGCCATGCTATTGTGGGCGGAGGAGGCGAGTGATGTGCGGCGATGGATGTGGAAGACCGGCTAGTGAGTGTCGGGGTGGGAGAGGTTACTACGTGAGTCCATGTGATTACTTTAGTGAAGAAAATGCCACTGGATGCACTGTCATGTGATCTAGTTCAAAATTTCTCATGTCAATTGCTAATGTGGTAACTTCGCCAAAGATGCATAAGTCAACTTTTCAAGTCTTTCTTGGGGTCTTTTATTTTCGTGGGTATAGAGAGATTGATAAGGCTGGTGGTCTAATATGGTGCTATATGTGGTCAAGTATGTTTAACGCCTGACTTGTTGGTGGTTGATTTCTTCGTTTCAATAAGATCGAGTCCAATTTATTTCTACTCTCATCTTCTCATTCAGCACATATTCATATATCTTGCTTGCCTCTATGGTGAAACAAAGATGATTGAGACTATGCCATTTGGCTTGGTGATAGTGGTATTATGATTAAATTGATATTTATATGATAAGTTTAGGACTATTTTGGTAATTACCCCATCAATGATCGAGAGCCACCCTTGGGTTGACGCCACACAGTCCGATGTTGACGCCAATGATGTCCCCTCCCCTTTGCCTGTTGCCTACACCCCTCTCATCCCTGTCTCTGTTTGTGGCGAGATTGTTTGTGGCTTGGGACAACGAGGGCATGCGAGCTTAGCTTGAGCTCGTGGCTTGCAATCGTTGAGGCCATGTGAAGCCAGCCTCGAGCTTGTGAGGATCATGATTGGTCGCAAGCCTCTATTGCAAGCTCGCTAGCTCTTGACCATGGCGGCCAAGACCTTGATCTAACCTTGATTTGGCACGACGACCCTCACTTGCCTCAAATATGAGGTTGGTGATGGCCGCGATGCATGTGGTAGAGAGGAGAGGTGTGTTGAGTTTGTTTCACATCGATTGTGGCATAAATCAGTGGTCGGTTTATAAGTGAGAGAAAACCTTACCATTTGAGCTAGCTTTTGGGGGTGAGAGAGGCCAAATTCCATCCAACAACGTGGCGGAGAGGTGTGTGGGACCGAGCAAGTCACTCGGGTGATTATTTATCATGGGAAGAAAAGTTGAAGATGAATTTTGTAATTTTCTTCTTAAAGAGGACAACTTCCCGATGAAGTCACCATCAGTATGCAAAGTCATGGCAGCCCTCATCCTCGCATGTGATGGGAAGTGAGACTCAAGCAAAATATTAGCCTTTGCTTTTTAAATGGCTGTATTGGCAAGACTTAAGCAAAGTTGAACTTTCAGTGAATGATAGTGACTAATCTAGTTGCAAAGCTTTGGCTCGGTCCATCTAACTTTAACACAAGTGGCTCCTAATTGCGTCTAACGACATCCTTCAAGTTCGCTTAATGTGCTCAGTTTGTTTTAGTAGTTGTTACAAGAAAGTGTCCTTCATTTTGGCTTGGGTGGACTAGGGTCTTGGTTTCCTTTGTGATCATGATATTTATTTGATGTATTTCAGATGTTAGAGAAAGATCGTTATCCACGGTGCACTCAGAGAGCGCTTATGTCACATTTTAGTAGGACCATTTTGTTCATCCTTAAAAGCAAAATTTCGGAAACGGCAATTTTCACTCCTTGAGGACTTCTAGGACTAGGAATTGGACGCCGCTCCTATTTTCACCGTTAAAGTTATGGGGGCAAATTCGATGTTACAACTCATAATAAACGTCCCTTTGCCTAGGCTGGTCGTTGGTTTCTCTCTCCCTACTGTTGTACTAAAAGACACATTTGATGAGGCCCGCCCACATGAGTGTCTGCTTTTGGTTTTAAAAGCAAAAAAGGTCACAATTGAGGACTATAAAATGTGTGGAAGATATTCAATATCAGGATGGGGATCTTCAGTCCCGTACTTGTTTACTTGGTATCTCGACTATTGGAAATAGATTCTTGAAAAACGAACTAATACTCGAACGATCGAATACTGAAAATCAATGTGGAAACGTGTCCGGGAAACATATAACACCAATTAAAAGACATATCACGGAGACAAACATACCCTGTTTATCACAGATTAAGTACTGTTACAATCTTAGAAGAATTAATCGAGAATCTAGAATTTCGTTTGTCAAGAGAGAAAATATTGTTGTCCAAGGAGAGAAAAAGTACGTTGTCTTTTTCACTTTATCTTCATTCAACGTTCTCCTTTATTTATAGAATAGTAACATCACTATTTCTTATGGGCCACTCATTTATAAGTCAGGTTTTGGCTCAACATAGCCGGACAGGCTTGACTTGGCCCATCAAATAAAAAATCCATCATCTCCCACTTGCACATGGGGGCCGAACATAATTCTTTCTTCACCTCTCTGCAACATTTAAAATAATTAATACATTGCTTTTGCTTGTAGCCCTTTACAACCAGTTTAGCCTTGTAATGGTCCATTTGACCATTGGGTTTGTACTTCGTCTTGTATACTCACTTGACACCAATAGGCTTCTTATCAAGAGGTAAAGAAGTTGGCACCCATGTATTATTCTTCTCAATGGAGTAGATTTCTTCATCCATTATTTGGATCCACTTCTCCTCTATAGCTACTTCATCATAGGATACGGGGTCATATTCATTTGACAAACAAAAATTTACCATGGTTTCATTAGTGATTCCATCACTATCATTGCCATCATCTCTTATGACCACATAATCTCTGAATTTTGCTGGAATCTCCCGCAATTGTTGTGAATGATGTAATGGTGATTATGAAGTTGCTATTGGTGAAGATGATGCACCACCAATCAAAGATGATGGAGGTTTTTCTATATCTCCCTCCAATGGTTCATCTTCGATGGTAATGCTTTAGGTTCACCCTTTTAGTTCTAGTCCCAAGCTGCTTTTAACCTGGTTATATAGCTTATAACCTTTAGTTGTGTCATTATAGCCAATAAAGATGCACTTCTGGCTTTTGTCATCCAACTTCTTTCTCCGTTCATCTAGTATATGGGGATACGCCTTGAACCCAAATACTCATAGGAATGAATCATCTAGCACATTGCCACACCAAGCCTTTTTTGGGGTTCTTCCAAGAGCACTCCTTGTTGGACACCTGTTCAGCGCAAATATAGCACATGCAACTACTTTTGCCCAAAATTTCTTGGGTAAATTTTTAGCTTTTAGCATACTTTTTATCATTTCAAAAACTGTCTGGTTCTTTCTTTCTATCATACCATTTTGTTGAGGAGTATAGTTGTTGGTCAATTGACATTTTGCTCCACAAATTTTACAATATTTGTCAAATTCATTTGAGGTAAATTCTCCCACTTTATTTGATCTCAACGTCTTCAAATTAAAGCCACTATGTTTTTCAACATAGACTGTAAATTCTTTAAACTTGCCAAAAGTTTAAGATTTTTCTCTCAAGAAATATACCTAAGTTTTTCTAGTCAAATCATCCACAAAAATTAGCACATACCTTCTTTGTCCAAATAATTCGACCTCAACAAGGCCAAAAATGCTTGTATGTGCCAACTCCAATGGTCGTTTTGCTCTTCTAGCTTTTCCAACTAGAAAAAAGTCTCGATGTTATTTCTTGACAAGACATGCTTCGCATGGACAATTTGGACAATCAATCAATGGCATGCCGGTCACCATCTTTTTCTAGATCAATAATTTTAGTCCACGAAAATTTAGATGTTAAAACCGAAGATGCATTAACCAGTTGCTATCTTTCATCATCGCTTGGAAACTCAAGAGGCTCTTTGTCTAAAGAGTTAGGGGAAACATTTGGTTCTTTGTCATTTGCACCATTGTGATCAACTTATTGTCAACACCTATGGTGGTGCAAACTCCATTTTTAATATGAACCTTGTGGCCTTTTTCGAAAAGTTGCCCAACGCTTAGCAAATTCCAAAAAAGTCCTAACACAAAGTAAACATCCGTAATGGTAACATTAGTACCATCCTTTGACTTGGTAATAATGCTACCTTTGCCCATCATGTGAATTTTTTGTTATTCTCGAAATTGACTTCACCACAACTTATCTCATCCAACTGCTAGAATAACTCCTTTCGGCCAAGCATGTGATTGTTGCACCAGCAACCAACTACTATTTGTTGGTGTCTACGGTGCTTAGGTCATCCTTCTTACATGTTACCACCATATATTCTTCAGCATTGGTGGCATGTGCATGTTCCACTTGCTCGTACGTCGCCTTTGGTTGGCATTTAGATTTATAATGCCTAATTTTATTGCACTTAAAATACTTGACTTTTGATTGGTCACATGTTTTATATTTTCTGGTGAAATTTGAATTTCCACCTCTACCTTTGCCTCCTCCACAACCTTGATTGCCTTGATAGCTTTCTCAACTTGATAGAGTGACCCGACTCTGCAATGCTTGCTCGCGATTTGAACTAATAGACTTTTGATTCATTTTTTGCTCATGCGAGCATAATGAACCCATCAATTGCTCCAATGTTAGGGTTGACACATCTTGCCCTTCTTTGATCGTTGTGATGACATAATCAAATCTTTCTGGTTTGCACATGATCAAAAAATACCAATTGATTTAGAGTCATTCATGCGTAAAGACTCAAAATTACATCGAAGTATTTGAAGTCGTACTTGATGGACATGATATCCCATACTTCTTTCGTGGTCTCCGCAGTCGATATTTCTTCAAATATAATTTCCTCCACGGCTTGAAAAATTGCATACAATACTTTTTGATCTTTCTTTTGGGACTCCACCAGAGCATATTTCTCCTCTTTTCTTAAAGCCTCTAATGCTTCAGCATTGGCCACTTCGGTGTAGCCATTTTCAACTAGATTCCATAAATCTTGCGATTTGAAGAGAACCTTCATCTGGATGGACTAGTTGTTGAAATTCTTTCCATTCAACTTTGGAAGTTGCAATTGAACAGATTTGGTAGATGCCATTTCTAGCTCTAATACCAAATGTTGGAACTGAAAAAAATAATGGCAACTCTGGAAATTTGGAACAAGGCACAAGTTGGAGGGAGAAATTGTTCTTCCAATACTTTTTTGGTGGCTTCGATCAAATTACAACACTCACCCTCTATCTCTTTATAATAGCAGCACACTCACACTTAACATACATAGTCTTTGACACTCCTTCTGAAGACATTAAAATGGAATAACAAAAGTCAACAAAGCAATCCATGGAGAATTTCTTCAAGGACTTTGTTTGCATTATTTGTCTTCTTGCTTGAGTAGCTCTCCTCATTAAATGCTTATAGCATTTTGGACTTAACCTTCTTCAAGCGCCTATTAGGAATCATGCTTCACCGATTCGTTTTCTTCTTCTTCGGACACCCACCATAAATTGAGGCCTTAAGAATAATTCTGAGCAACCAATGTGGTCGAATCTTCAAAAATCAATTTTGTGTTATTCTAACACTGAGAACCAACATACGTTCAGCCAAGTTTCTTTTTCCTAGTCCCACCGAACTTCCAGTTTGCCGAACACTTTGGTTGACTGGAGAAGAGAGGGAGTGTCTGTGTGTTACTAGTGTAACGGGAGAGAGACACAGAGGCTTTAGTGGATTATTTTCTTGCTGACTTGGCGAGTCTCACCTGCGCAATATTTTCTCGTCATTTTATATGGACCTTTTTCTTTCTTAACCATTCTCTTTCTCTATCATCCATACAAATCTGTCATTGACACCCCATCATCACTTGATCCTTCACCACTTCACACTCCCATTCAATCATCTTATGCCTGAGAAGGATATGAAGAAGCCCAAGAATGTCACATTCATTTGGCCACCGAAAAAGCCATTGAGCCGCCTGCTCCTACGCTGGTGCCAACACTAGCCCAGAAAGTCCTTGAACCTGCTCCACCAAAGCCTCTACAGCAGGCACCCATGCTGCCACACCTGAAGGCACCAAAGCTGGTAATGGGCTACCCGCCACGGTATCCAATGGTGCCAGTGTATCCAACGATGGGGATGTGTTGTTGTCCACCATGTTATGGAGGGTATCGTGGGGATCATGCTATTGTGTGCGGAGGAGGCTGGTGATGTGCTATGATGGATGTGGAAGATTGGCTTATGAGTGTCCAGGTGGGAACAAAGGTTCCTATCTTGGGTAGGGGAGGCCAGTGATGTGTGAATGGATGTGGTAGACCGGCTTGTGAGTGCTATGGTGGGAATAAAGGTCATTATCGTGAGCTGTGATTACTTTAGTGAAGATAAAGCCACTGCATCACCTTTATGTGATTGAGTTCGAAGTTTCTCACATCAATTACTATTGTAGGAACTTGGTGAAAGATACATTAGTCAAATGTTTTGGGCTATCTTGGGATCTTTATCTTTGCTGGTATAGAAAGATCGATAAGGTTGGTGGTCTAGTATTGTGGTAGATGTGGTCAAATATGTTCAACACATGACTTGTTGCTTGTTGATTTCTTCATTTCAATAAAATTGAGTCCTCTTCATGTCTTCTCTCATCCTCTCATTGAGCACATGGTCATGTCTCTTGCTTGCCTCTATGGTGATTCATTCTATGAAAGAGCTGGTCAACTTCACTGTTCAATGAACTTCATGAAAACAAATGAAACAAAGATGATTGTGACTTTGCCATTTGGCTTGATGACATTTGTATTAGGACTAAATTGACCAAATTAAAAGATTTATGATTTAATTAGCATTCATATAATAAGTTTAGGACTTTTTTGGTAATTATCCCCATCAACGATCAAGAGCCACCCTTGGGTCAATGCTACCCAATATGATTCAGACGCCAGTGATGCCACCCTCCCCCTTGCCTATTGCTTACACCCCTCTACCCTCATCTTTGTCTCTGTTTGTCGTGAGATGTTCAAGGATTGGGACAACATGGACATGTGAGCTTAGCCTGAGCACGCGGCTTGCAACCGCCGAGGCCTTGTGAGGTCAACCTCGAGCTTGTGAGGGTTGTGGCTAGTCAGAAGTCTCTATTGCAAGCTCACTAGTAACGCAAGCTCTATAGCAAAGCTTGACCATGGTGGCCACAACCTTGATATGATCTTTAGCTAGCATGATGACCATTGCCTACCTTAGATACGAGGTTGGCCATGTTTATGCGTGTGGTGGAGCGGAGAGACGTGTGTTGAGGTTGTCCTATATTGATTGAAGAATGGGCTATTAGTCAGTTTATAAATGTGAAGAGAAAGTCTCACCTTTTGAGCTACCTTTTGAGGGATGTTGACACCAAATTTTTATCGACGTTTTAAGTATCCATTCATTTTACAATATATATATATAAAAAAGAAAAAAAGAAGGATAAAAGATAAAAAGAATAAAAAATGTGTGTGTGTGTATATATATAATAGAGATTAAAAAAATGGAAATAAAATTCGGAGCACATTCTCTCTAGCAAGTGTCGGACCTGTTAATCCTTTATGGCCAGCCCATTTCTTTTATCTCTTTCAGCCCATGCGTCTAACTCACTTTCCCTGGCGCATTTCTATGTTTTTTTTTTTTTTCAGCCCATCTATTTTTAACCCATCTTCCTTTTGTCTCTTGTGGCCCATCTATCCTTATTCCTTTAAGTCTACGATTTGAGCCCACATCAGATCCTAACAAAAGAAGGCCCAGCTCATCACCCATTTACTCTCCTCCGCACGCGCGCGCGCGCCCAGCAGAGGGAAGGAGGACGTGCGAGTGACGCCACCGCCGTGACGCAAGCAGAAGGAATAATCCAGTTGTCGTCAGAGGAGAGGTGGGGGAATGGGCGAGAGGCATAATGGAAAATTTTGGCCTGAGAGCAAAGTCCAGCTAGAGAGTTTTTCGGCTGAGCGAAAGGAGAGAGGCGGGTCGAGGACAGTTTTTCCACAAAACCAGATCGCGGACAGAAACCATATATCGCAGAGAGAATAGGCAGAACGAGAGGGAGGTCGGCCATAGAGAAGGCTTCATTGAGAGGGAGATCCACATCTAAACTTGAGCTCCTGTGTTAGGTTCCATACCAAATGTTTGATGAGATACTTAAAAGAAAATCAAAGGGAGAATCACATCTAAACTTGAGATCGATTCAGATTTGCTTCTGCATTGATGAATCTTGTCTCACTTTTCGTGTTTTCTCTATGTTTTCATGCGATTTGGTGAAAAATCCTTTTCCAGTGTTGGTCGTGTATCCCAACTTGCTGGAGCTAATCTTCTCATGCCGGTGTGCCCTACGATTCAGGGCCGTTCAAGTAAGTGCTTCTCTTCACTTTAAGTGTGTTCGTGGTTGTTTAATTGTTAGAAATGCTAGGTTTGAATAGCTTTGACTTCTGTTTGCATATTTTTTGTTGTTTTGCAGTCGCAAGAGTGTGCGGCCGGAAGTGATGAATGCCAGCTGGAATAGATGATTGGTGGTTGGTGATGGCTGGTTGGTGTAGGCACCGGAGGCGATGCAGCAAGGGCGCATTCTGATGGTGTTGAATGGTGTTTGTTCAGTTGGAGTGGCAGAAGACACGCTTCGGTGAAGAAGAAGATGACTAGAAGAAGAATGTGCACTGGAAAAGGACGAAAGAGAGAAAAAGAAATAAAAAGAAAATCAAAATAAAGACAATAAAAAATAGGAAATTTTGGGTTTTTTTTTTTTGTAAATCCAACCGAGTCGGATCTAGATTTAGGTTGGGTCAATGGTTCGGATAGGGTAAATAGTCCGAAGTCATTCCCCGAATATAATAATGATAGTAAATTTAAAAAGATTAGAAAAATTAAAAATTATTAAAAAATAAAAAATGATAAAAATTCAAAAATGAATGAAAAGTTAGAAATTTGAGAAAATCATTAAAAAATTAGAAAATTGGGAAAACATAAAAAATTTGAAAAATAAAAAATTCATAAAAAATCTAGAGAATCTAAAAATAATAATAAAATATTAGAAAATGATTAAAAAATCCAGAAAATAATAAAATATTAAAAATTCAGAAAATTCTAAAAAATAAAATAAATTTAGAAAAAAAAAAAAAAAAATAGAGACCCTTAAAAATTGAGACTTAAAATTGGACAGACCTTTAAGGCTTACAATAGGGCTTTTCATTTTGGATTGTCTTTTTCTTTTTATGGATAATATTAAGATGCTTGTGTGCTTTCCTTTATGATTAATTTGATTGTACTTTTTAATATCCATGATGTTATTTCATGCTTTAAAATGGTTAAGACAATGCCTAAAATTCTTTGTAGGCTGCTACGCATTAGTTAGCATGATTAAGTTAGGTACTAAAAAGGCTTTAGTCTTAGGGCTAATGTAGTCAAGTCCTCGAATTTGGTATTTGTGATTACATAAATAGTAAGATATCCTCATGTACTTTAATGGGTTTTTAGCTGACTCCAAAAAGGCTAGTGAAGACACCTTAGTCAAAATTTACATAGGCTTAATTGATCAAATTTTAAATGTTTGACATCATGCGAGCTATGGATTTGGGAGGGCTTGAGTCAGTGGAAGGCTACCGGCCTGAAGTTGATAATATCCCTAAACCTAACGGCTCTGCTCCCGTAAGAGGATTAGGTCGTGACAAGGAAAAGAGGCCAAAGACCACCTAACACTAGTATGGAGCTCAAGTTACCAACAGGTTTAGACCCAATAGTTACAGAAGAGTTACAAGTTGTTGCAGCTTTGACCTGGGGCATTGTTGAGGTTGTTCCACATCAGTTATAAAAAGGGTTGGTTGATTGATAAATTTGAGGGAAAGCTTCATTCTTTGAGCTAGTTTTTGGGGGTGAGAGAGGCTCAACATTATCCAACACTTGTACTAGAGTTCAGGTTACGAACAAGTTTGGGCCCAATAGTCACAAGGGAGAGTTACACGTTGTTATGACTCCGACCCATAACCGCTGTGTGAGAGGGAGATTATTAAGGTTGTAAGGAGCTAATGGTTAGTTTATAAGTGCGAGGAAAAGTCTCACCGTTTGAGTTAGTTTTTTAGTTGAGAGAGGCCGAAGACCATCCATTACTGATGTCAGAGACTAGATTGCCAAGAAGTCTAGACCTAATAGTCACATGGGAGAGTAATGGATTATCACAGCTTCGACCCAAGCTTGATATGTGAGGGGGATTAATGAGGTTGTTCCAATTAGTGGTCATTTTATATGTGAGGAAGACCTCACCATTTAAACTAACTTTTGGAGTAAGAGAGACCCAATACTATCTAACAACGTGGTAATGGGGTGTGTGGGACTGCAAAAGTTTGGATATTTATTGTGGAAAGTAAAGTTGAAGATAGATTTTGTAATTTTGTTTCTTAAAGAAGATGACTTCTTGATGAAATCACCATTAGTATGCAAAGTCATGGTACCCCTCATCCTCAATGTAAAGAATTCACATGTTATGAAAAGTGAAACTCAAGCAAAATAATAGCCCTGCTTTTTAAATGGCTATATTGGCTAGACTAAAGCTAAGTGCCAATTTCAGTGAAAGATAGTGACTAATCTAGTTGCAAAGCTTTGGTTCGGTACGTCTAACTAGAACACAAGTGGCTCCTAATTGTGTCTAAGAGCATCCTTCAAGTTCGCTTAATGTGCTCAGTTTGTTTTAGCAGTTGCTACAAGAAAGTGTCCTTCGTTTTGGTGTGGGTGGACCAGTGTCCTAACTTCCTTTCTGACCATGATATTCATTAGATGCATTTTGGACGTTAAAGAAAGATCGTTATAGACGTGCACTCATAAAGCCCTTGTGTCACATTTTAGAAATAACATCTCTTCATCCTTAAAAGCAAATTTACGGTAACTGACAATTTTCAATCCATGATGACTTTTAGGACGAGGAATTAGAGGGGAAATTTGACGTTGACTAATATTGTGGTAAAGAACATTTCTTCATCCTTAAAAGCGAATTTTAAATTTTTAGTAGCGACAATTTTCAATCCGTGAGGACTTTTAGGATGGGGAATTAGATGGGAAATTTGATGTTAACTAATATTGAGGTAAAGACCATTTCTTCATCCTTAAAAACAAATTTTTTGTAACGATAATTCTCAATCCCTGAGGACTTGTAGAACGAAAAATTAGAGGAAATTCGACATTAACTAATATCGAGGCATCAATATGGAGAATGACAAAATATTACAAATTATAATAAACATCTTTTTGCCAAGGCTAGTCGCCTCTCTCCCTCTCCCACCCTCCCTCACTCTCTCTCCTATACTACCAAAAGACTCAATTGATGAGGCCTCCAAATGAGTGTCTTGCTTTTGATTTTAAAAGCAAAAAGGTCATTGTTGAGGATTATAAAATGTGCGGAAGATATATAAAATTAGGATGGAGACATGCTATTCCATACATTGCTACACTCGGTATCTCGACAAATCTCAATTGCATATACAATCTTCATCTTTATAAATCAATGATTGAGATTCATCCAAGCATTTGAGGGAATACTATGCAAAGCAAAAACTTCATGTCCGGTCGGAATTGTAGTTGCCATCTTAAAGAGGTTAGGCAACACAAATTGATATGACGTATTATTCAATTACGTCCACCAACTTTTTCCCACAAATTCTAATTGATATCTCAAAGTACAAAGCCATGTTTGTCAATATAAGGAAATGGGATTAGAAATAAATGATGCGTTTATTTCATTGAAAGTTTCATAATAAAGAAAGATATTTTTCATGAAAATTATTTTCAAAGAAATTGGTTAATTTTCATTTATTTGGGATTAAGGGAAAGTGATTTCCTTTTTGAAAAAAAAAAGGAAATTAATTTTCCCAAATCTAATCATGTTGTTTTCGTTTTATGAAAAATGTTTTAAAAAAAATCATTAGTTTTCTTGTCACGCCCCGAACCTCGAGTGCTTGCGAATCCCTCGATGGTTGATACAAATTTGTGATGTCTTAGGACACGTTGCCAACCCATTCATTTTATTACGCATACGGAAGCGAACAAATACCCCTGACAACCAAAAGCTTGGGATAGAAAAGTAGGCAACCAATCACAACCAAAACATGCCATTTATAAACACATGGGTTTATATATATAACACCAGGTTGTCTACAAAAAGACCAGCTCAACAAAAAGGGAACTGTCCTATGATCCACTAGTCGGACACGCTCGCCGAGCCTTTGGTCTCCACCTCCCCAGACTCCGAGGCTTCAGGTCCTGCACGACCGCCATTTAAGGACTTGAAAATGTTGAGTCTCGACGGGGTGAGACAATGTCTCAGCAAGTTTATCTCCTAAACTCCAATTAGGAAGAAAATACGCCTAGAGGCTTAACCATACAAGTCAGAAGACTTACCTCACCTCAGTTCCTTCCTGCACGTCAGTACAATTCATATTCAATCATCGCTCGCACAAGCTAAAACTACCGACACACATCGGTCCATCAATTCAATTCAATCCAATCGATTCTATACGATCAACACCATCTATCAAATCATACCATATATCAAACCATACCATCTATTCATCCATCAATTCAATTAATGCTCACACAAGTTGAAATGGATGCAATGCTCTCACAAGCTGATATACGTATAGATGGTAGCTCACACAAGCTGATAGATAGATGATAGCTCGCACAATCTGATAAATGGATCGTTGCTCTCACAAGTGATAAACGATCATTGTTCTCACAAGCTGACATACAATACTCACAAAAGCCGATAATGATGCTCGCACAAGCTGATAATGACTCGATTGTAATTTGGCTCAAATATCGAGCTAAGGTGGAGAATTGTTAAATTATGACTCAAGTTTAAGCGTTTGGAAAACTGCGATTCGTTGGATTTACAAAAGAAGGAAATAATTAAAAGATGAATTTTCTCCTTTGGAGCTGGATTTACAAAGGAAGGAAATAATTAAAAGATGAATTTTCTCCTTCGGAGTGAAGCTACCGAAGTTTTTCTTTTCCTCCGAGGGATGTCGCTGCAGCCCTACGTAGAAGAAGCGAAGGAAGAAGCCCTGCACGTGAAGATTTGTTAAAGTGGTGGGCCCAAGGTCAAAAGTTTGACCTTGGGCACACACACGCACACTCTATATATTACAGGGATGAGCTGATAAATAAAAAGGGGAATCTCTCTACATGTACGCGTGAATCCAACGTTGGTGGGTCCAGGTCAACTATTTGACCATGGGCACACGATTTCCTTCTTTGGCGTGCGCGTGAAGTCGGTTTAAAAGAAAAGAAAACCCTACGTATGAAGATGTACGTTCGACGATCAACATAGCCGCACGTCCGCGCTGCTTGCAAAAGCCCTATGAAGAGGATACGTACGTGAAGACGCTGTTCTTGTTTGATGTACGTAGAGTGTTTTATTCGACCTTGAATGCGTAGTAATTTTGTGCCGTGAATTTATCTCAAAGTGAGTTGTTTATTTATAAACACTTGGTTTGAGATTAAATTGGGATTTGGGAAATACCGAGAGAGTGTTTGAGTGACTCGAGTGTGTAATCTCCTTGTATTGCTTGATCTATAGTGAATTTCACTCGATCAAGCCAAACATAATACAAACATATAAAAGAACGTCTTCTTTTTTTGGGCCTTAGAGAAAGATTTGCACCTCAGAACACTAACTTGGCATCAATAACATGATAAATTAATTTTACGTGCTTATGGCCAAAAACAATTAATTCTGCAATCTTCAATTGTAATTGATCACGAGTCAGTCTCATATTACAAACTATAAAAACAATTAAATTTTATAAAAGCGTAATAAGTTACCAACAAATTATCTGGAAAGAAAAAATTAGTACTTTTTCTTGTCTAATGGTGGTTTGACAATTGGTAACATTTAGTGAAATCTTTCGATGTCAAACGAAAAAACAAAAGTTGCTCCTATTTCATCCTTGACTTTGGACTCGCTACTTTTGAGAGAACCAACTTTGACACGGAAATGGCGAAGCAAGAAAACCACATTTTAGGCATGGGAATTGAAATCTAACATCATTACAAGAGCCATGAACGAAAGAAAGACAAAATAGAGAGAGTACCAAACAAAGGAAACAAAGTTATATTTTTCCTTGATACCTGATGCATCGAACGTGTGGGGCTAAGTGGTAACTGGTGGGTAGATGTCGACCGGGTAGATGTCGGCCATCAGTATTATATAGTGCCGCATGCTCTCTCTCACTCGACCCTTTCCCATCCGAAAGACAAACCTTTTCATTCCATGAAACAACCCCCTCTTCTCTCTGTCTCTGTCTCTTATTGATGGGTGTAGCTAATTTCCCATGTTATCTGTTTGAGTTTATTTCTTTTAAATAACTCTTTTTTTAAAATAAATACAAAAAAAAAAAATCCCAAGCCTTTTGTATTTGTATACCAATTTTGTCTAAAACTTTTCACCTTTTGACAATTTCTCAATATGATCCATCCAGCTAATTTTGGTTCGAAATTGCTAACACGAATGCCCGCCGTCCTATGTAACATGGCCGGTAGTAATGAGAACAGTTTTTGAAGTTTAAAATTAATTTTTTGTTTTGTTTCCTTTTTTCCCCTTCTTCCTTCACTGATTGTTGGTCCGTAAGAGGGCAATTCCAGCGAGGTCAGCCTCTCCAAATTCGATTAGGGCAGGCCTCGCTAGCCTTTGTGTTTGGTCGATTGCCCGAGCAGCTGAGGAAGAAGTAAAAAGAAAGAAAGAAAGAAAAAAAACAATCGGTCTATTTAATATTCGCGGGAAGCTGATGAGGGAAGCTTCTTTGTTCT
Organism: Eucalyptus grandis; assembly: GCF_016545825.1. NCBI lineage: Eukaryota > Viridiplantae > Streptophyta > Magnoliopsida > Myrtales > Myrtaceae > Eucalyptus > Eucalyptus grandis. The sequence continues at coordinate 48,074,298 of NC_052622.1, read as the reverse complement.
TTCCAATCGATAGCTCGTGCTCATTACACTGATGGATTCCACTGTTATATTCGCGGTCCCCAATCCTAGAGCTTCTATTTAATCGTGGAAAAATCAACGTAATAGTGAAAGGCTGCGAATGGCATGGAGAGAAACAAAATAGAATTATTCCAACGACCAACATGATCCCGACCAAATTGTGTACGTGCAGTAGGCGAATTATTCAACTTTGTTTTTGTTCGACTATCCTTTGATTTCCTGATGTAGTTTGGTTTCATATTACTATTATTATTTTTTTTTTGGGTCGAAATATTATTATTATTTTTGTTTGAAAAGCTACTTTCCACGTAAAGAACCGGACCAATAGTATCGGATTGACGGACTAGCCATGATTTATTTATATATTCTGAAGCAAACTGTAATTAATAATATTTTTCTTTTAATATTAGAGAACTCCTGCTTTTAGGGAATAGAAGAAATCAAACAAATAAGAAGAAGAACAAGAAATCACCGGTTTCAGGATCGAAGGCCAATCAGTCTGGTCTGGTCTTGTTTCAGGACTGGGTGGACCAATTCCTAGTTTCACAATCTGGTAACCGACTATACTTGGTCTGGTTTCTACCCTCACCTTAAAACCGATCACCCTTAACACATTTCATATAAATAGTCTGATTTTCGATAGAGTTTTTAGATTTCATAACTTTTTCCCGAGGGTTGTGGAGGTTTGGTAGGAAGATGAGGCCTGATTTGCATTGTTAAGTTTGTCATAACTTCGATGCATTGTGTCTCTAAATAATATTTTCTACATCGATCCTTTTGTTAAGATGCACCTATAAAAGTTTAAGATAAATATTCTCCAAGGAGGTCGTATTTGTTAAATGCCATTGATGATCAGAATGTGGTCTCCTGCTTAGTGGTTCCCAATAGAATTTATGGAGAATTTTCAGGAGTTCAAGTGCTGATCGTGAAGTGCATCCATGAAAGAACGAGTTTGTGTTTGAAGTTAATAAATCCTGTGATGAGATTTGTGAACTCCTTTGTGAAAAGAGATGGGAATTAAACATCATGCCAGTTATTGGGTGTGGGTGAAAGCTAAAAAACACCTAGCCTATTTGAGTGACTCAAATGTGATTTTAATCTCCTTTGTATCGTTTAATCTATAGTAACCCTATGTTTCTCTCCCTGTGAAGTAAGTCACACTGATTGAACTAGTGAATCCAATATCTAAGTTACCTTATTGTTTTGTTTATTACTGTTCGAGCGAATAGTTTGCAACATACTCGATGGGCAATCCATACGATTTCCGTTGCATGTACTGAGCAAACCATCGGAACGTGTAAATGATATGATTCAACCCAACACACCCACTCAAGAAATTCTAGCAGTCGCCTCTGTGCTTTTCCTGTTTCTGGTTTAGTACCGACTATGATCGAGTGTAATTCTTTTGATAATGGATGGTAAAGCAAGTGAAAGACCAATAATGCAGGTGATCTGGTGATGTAATACTATAACGTCATGAGTTACGCATGTTCTTCCTAATATTCAACACGACAACGACACCAAAACCACCGCATGAACCTTCACGTTCCGCTATTTAAAGCAAGCGAACTTGCTCAGGAGGCAGTTCATCTTATTAGCTCAAGAAACATGGCAGAGCAGGTGCAATATCCGCATTCACCTCAGCTTGCCTCTCTATCTCATCGATCTTCTTGATTTCTTCTATTCGATTCTATTCCTGTTCTTCTCATCTAAATTTTCGAACTTAGCTTCTTGACCATACTTTCCCAATGTTGTAGCTAGTTTTGTTATGCTCGCTTTCAATGTTACAGGTCACGGAGATGGTGATCAAAGTGGATCTTCAGTGTTGTCGCTGTTCCAAGAAGATCAAGAAAATCCTGTGTGAGATCCCTCGTGAGTCCCTTGCCTTTACCTCATTTAATTAATCTGCGTACTTCTCCTATCATGTCAATGAATAATAGATGTATGCATCAATTCTTTTTCTTCCCTTTCCTCTTTCCATAATACGTGTGTTAGTTTTATTGTGTACTATAGGTGTGTGCAAAATGGACTGTCCGAATTGGGAACCGCCCAAATCAGAACCGAACTAGCCAGCTTGGTGCGGTTTCTAGGAGTGTTGGTCTAGTTCTTGGTTCTTAAAAGTGAAATTGGTGTCCAGTGGTCTGGTTCCCCATTCCAAGGGAGAATCGGATCGGATTGGACTGACTAAATATACTTTTTTGATTATTTTTATTTTTTCAAGAAAATTAGTGGGTTTAATTTATTGCTTTTGAGGAAATAAAGAGCTTATAATTGGATAATAACATATTTGGATTGAAGCATAAGATTTATTTCAAGCTCTAAATTTGTTTCTAGTCATGCTTTGGATGACAAGATAGATGGATGGAAACATGAAAAAAAAAATAGTAACCGGTTTCATTGGACTGAATCGGAAACCGATCACATCTATTGTATAGCGCATCTTTACCTATTGCTATCTATGACGAATAGCACTGAGTGTTCGTGTTACTTGAAGCTAATAATACTTTGTGAATGCAGAAGTAAAAGATCTAATCTTTGACGAGAAACAAAACAAGGTGAAGATCAAAGTGGTGGGTTGCGATCCCGAGAAGGTCCGGCAAAAGATATGTTGCAAGGGAAGAGCTTTCATTTTAGGCATCGACATCATACCCCCCGAGCCACCAAAAAAAAAAGAACCAAAAAAAGAAGAAAAAAAAACAGAAGAAAAAAAAGAGGTTATACTTCCAACTCCAGAACCCTCCAAAAAACCTCCACCGGTGATAGGTTACCCACCGGGGTATATGATGGGGAAGGTGTATGTTTGTATCTCATGTCATCATGGGGGTTGTGGTTGGTTCTGTCCATGTAACTGTCACTGCGGAGGCCCACCAATATGCGCTGATGGATGCGGGAGGCCACCCCACGAGTGCATATGCAAGAGGCCACCGATGTGCCATTATGGGTGCGGGAGGCCGGCCTACGAGTGCAGTTGCCAGAGACCCATTTACCCGTGGTGTTGCGATCGCTACAGCTATGGAAACGCCTCTTCATCATGGACCCTGCATGGCTGTGACTACGGAAGGCCGCCAGCATGCACCAATGCCGGTTACGACTGCGACACTTCCTGCACGCTCATGTGAGGAGAGTTTTGAAGTATTTGTCAAAATCAGGTCTTTATTTCCACGACTTGGTGTTTTTATGAGATCTGTCGGATCACGACATGGATCTTCTTCCCGCACGATATTTCCTTTACTGCCTCAATAAATACCAATTATTGAGTTATGAAAATGAGATTTTAGCAATATTTAATATTTATCAATGCATTGAGGGAAGCAAATGTCCAATGTTTGTTGATATATGTTGTAATCGGTGGCATGGCGGAAGCGAATGGTAACTTTTGCAATTATGTCAGGAGCTACATAAGCCAACAAAAAATTAAAATGAGGAACAATAAAATAGCACTAAAAAGTTACGTGATTCGGTTTGAATGTTGGAACCTACGTTTATGGGGAGAGCCAGCAAATACTTCACTATAAATTGGAGAATCATAGAATTATAACTGCTCACGCACTCAAGTGTTTTCTAACCTTAGTATATACCCAATACCCACAGTGTTTAACAACTCGACTCGACAGACTCAACTCTATGCACAATTCTCTTTGAGCACATGCCTCTCTTTCTCTCTTGAGCTCTCACTTCTTGCTTGCTTCCCTACGGCCTCCGATGTCCTCCTTTTATAGGAGCATAGGAAGAGAACAGGACAAATGGAGACTCCTGCGGATTTCAATGGCGGCACCTACTTCTATATCATGCTCCTCAATGCATTTGAAGATGATATATGCACATGACCATCATGCACCATCCTAGAACATAGCTACTGTCGTCCCTTTCTTTCCATTTATCAACAAAGTACAAAAAGAAGCACACAAAAGATGACCAAGAGAGGAGAGGGGATTCAGCGCCTACAAGATAGGCTTCTGAAGCAGCAAAGGGCGTCCACCAATTTCTATGGGCATGCATGCACATGGCCATGTGCATGAACGAGGTTGGAAAAAATTGGACGTTCAACACCTCAGAACTACTACATGCTGAAAATTGAGAAAGGTGCATAAAAGTCAACACATGGATGGTGATCTCCCATATCCAAGGCTGGATTCTTTTGGCTCCAATCATGCACCATTTCTCATTAAATGCTTGACGTACATTCTTTCTCATTTCATCATATAAATGCTACGTGTGGGTCGAGTATTGTCGCGACCTTCCCGAATTCTTTTGAAGGTGAATTACCTAAAGAAGACTAATGGATTACTAAGTCCGAAGACTTGGCACGGACCCTCCCAAGTCCTACCAATCGCGACTTGATATTAAGAAATTAATCTATTCAAACATGCAATTATACACAATTTGGAGCCGCCACTAACCAATTAGGGCTGGTTAGAAACTCAAGTAAAGTATGAGAGAATACTTTACTATTGCGAATCAGAGATTCAGTAAGTCTGGGGACATGGTTACTCTAGATTAGTCTAATGCCCTTTTGGTACATTTTATTTTTATTTTAAAAATATTTTGCAGGCAATGTTGATTAATTTAAACTTAAGCTACTAACATGCAAATGGTGGTCATGAGGGTGCACAATCAATAAAATAACATTCAAATAAAAAAAATGCTAATAAAAATGCATGTCCTAAACATGATTTCTAAATGACATGACACCTAATTTTTCTTCTTCTTTTAAAAATGTTAATTATATGCAATCTTAATTTAACTTAATATGCATGAATTTAGTTTAATGACATGCGAGATGCAATTCATATAGTATGACTTAAACTTATCATTATATATATGCAATCTAATTTATATAATCCTAAATATGCATGTGCTACGTGATATGAGATGAATGACATGGTATTTTTACATGCATGCTCTTTTATGATTTTTTTTTAAATGATGATTCATTGTTTAATGCATATATGCAACCCATGCTAAATAATGATGATATGAAATGAGATTAATTATGAATTAACCTATTAACTAACCAAGGAAATGATCTTTAGTTTTTTTTTTAATGACATAATGTTTTTTATTGAAAAGAAAGTAACTTAATGGTGCAATGATCATCTTTTAGCATTTTCCTTTTTATTAAAAGAAACAATTAAACTATAACTCATATGGCATGCATAACATTTTTTGTTTCTCTTTTTGTTTTACTAACTGAAAATTGACTTAATCTAAAAATATCTAGGTGTGTTGCTTTAATATGAAATGTGTATGGACCTAAGTACCTAAGTTCTAGATATGACAATATTTTACTAATAAACAAATTCTAATTAAACCTATTATGCAAATTAATTAATATGTACCTAATATTTTTTGGATTCTTTTTATTGAAATTCGAAATTAAAAAAATAATGAGACTAACTAAAGTGAATGATAATCTAATTTATTTTAGGAATCAATTTAACTTAAACTATATCTTATCTTTAAAAAAAAAATCAAGACATGCCGACATTATTTAAAATTAGCCCTAACAAAAATCACTCATCTAAAAGTATAATCTAAAAATTATAATCCTATAAATGTAATTCTAATCTACTAACCATAAAAATATAGTCCTAATTTACTAAACCTAAATGCTCTAATGCAATATTTAGATTTTATGTACTTTTTGATTTTTTTGATTTTTTTAATCTTTCCAAACAAGTAATTATTTTAAAAGAATGAAGATAAGAATTAAAATAACCGAAAAAATAATACGTTGTCTCACGGATTAAATTAACAATTATTTTAACTCTATAATGATTTAACGATTGAAATACTATCAAAATTCCTAAAAATTAAAGTAATTAAAAAAATGACCCGACGTCTTACGGGCCAAATTAATAATTACCTTAATTTGGGATAAAACTCCTAATGTCTACAAGGTCTACAAATATTGACATACAATACTACAATTCAAATAATTAAACTTAAAAATAAGCTAACCTAACATGAAATGAGTATAAAAAAAAAAAAAAAAAAAACTACCTAAGGCTTGGAAAATGGGAGCAGCAACGGTGGTTCAGTGATGGGTCGTGGTGGCTGGAGTAAGGCGGTCATTGGAACTTCGGCGAGGCTCGGGTAGCAACCGGACCTACAGCAAAACAGGGGAGACAGCAGGTGGCGGAGCTTGGGGCGTTGCAGCGGCGGACACAGGCGGTGCGGGGGCTTCTGGTTCCGGGTGGATCGCGGATAGGGCAAGGAAAGCTGCGACGTCGCGGGTCGGCACAACGGTGGCTTCGCCGGGCTAGTGGAACGGCTCCTCAGCAGCGAGCACGACGAAGAAACTCCGGCGCGGGCGGCGGCGAGGGAACTCCGAGACGGTGAGCTGGCAGCGAATGGGATCGAAGACTCGCGGGATGCAGGCGAGGAGGAGACGCGGCATCTGGTGGGACTGCAACGGATGTCAAACGGAGGCAGTTGGCGAAAGGCTCGAGGGTTCGGAGCGCCGGTGAAACACGTCGTCCAGCGACGAGATGCTGAGGAACAGATCAGGAGTGGCGTCTCCTGTCGGGCTGCAGTGGTACGACGAGCAGTAGTGCAGGGTAGTGACCAACGGAGCACTTCGCGTGTCGGTGCGGTGGCGCGGGTTACGACGGGTGACGAGCGGGTGACGAGTGGGGGCGATCAGTGGCCGGCGCAAACAATAACGGCAGAGGAGCTTGCGTATTTAGGAGGTCGAGTAGCAGCGGCGAAGAAGACGATCTATTCTTCCTCTGCACTGTTTTTGCTTCTTCTTTTTTTTTTCTTTTGTCTTTTTCTCTCTTTCCCTCACACGTCTCACTCACCTGTCTCTCTCTCTCTTTTACTGTGCTCTGCTGCACTTTTCAGCGGAAGAAAAAGTGCTCCCTCCTGCTGACTTCAAAATTAGCAGCAAGAAAACCCAAAAAGAACCTCTCTTGATGCCTTCACTTTTTGACTTTTATTTTTTCTTTTTACTTTTGTATTCTTTTCTCTTTCGACGAAGATGAAGAGAAGCCCCACCTTGCTTCGTTCTGAAGCCTCGCATTTTATAGTGAAAGCGCTCAAAGTTGTTGAAGATTTACATATATTCGCTCAACCATCCAATAGTAAAAAGGCTCCAAAATCACACAACCGAATTTTTTTTAAATTTTGAAATGAAGATATGTGTTCAATAAGAAAAACGCCTCATTATTCAATTTTTTTTTTGAAATCTCCCTCTACAAACCCAAATGTTTTATTTTATTTATTATTTTCTAAAATATTAGGTGTCAACAGCCGCCCCTCTTTGAAGGGAAACTCGTAAATGTTTCCTTCAAAGATAAATGACATCTAAATTTAGATCATGCAGAATGAATGCAAAATGAATATGAATTGCATATGCAAATGTTAATTGTAATGACTTCTTTTTTTTTATAAAAGAAATGAACTCAAATAAAAGCAAGGTTATGCAATAAATAATGCCATGTAAATGCAATGATTTGGTCAAGAACATAGATCTCAATGTGTCCACGCCCAATGAAATGCAAATGCAAAGAAGAACACGTACCTATCATACTTATCTAGAGATTCAGAAAAGTATTATTAGGTGTGAAATGATTCCTATAAGACCTTACCAACATCTGGAAATCTATACAGATAATTGAAAGGCTCAAAATCTTTAGAGATCTGGAACTCTTATCAGATCCCAAGCACTTGGAAATCACATCAGATGTTTGAAAAGACAAATACTTGGAAGTCACATCAATCATTTAAAGATTCAAATATCTGGAATTCATGCTAGACATTTGAAAACATTTACTAAATATTTGGAAATCACATCAGACGTTTGGAAGGACAAATACTTGGAAGTCACATCAAGCATTTAAGGGTTAAAATATCTGGAGTTCACATTAGACATTTGAAAATATTTTACTAAATATCTGGAGGTCACATCAGATGTTTGAAAAGACAAACACTTGGAAGTTACATCAAGCGTTTAAAGGTTCAAATATCTGGAACTCAAACTAGACATTTGAAAACATTTTATAAATGGGTACTTGGAATTCCCATCAAGCACCAAGATGACTAAACAAACTTAGGGTTTTAAAGACAATTTTTTGGTCTTTGAGGAAAAATTCAATGAAGGTCCATACATGATGGCTTTTTTCAAACTTCCATCGAGAAAAATTATTAAGACAATTTTCACTAAGCTGTGAATCTCTTGAACATGCTAAACGAGACACTTTTTATGTGAAAAAGGCTTTTTCACTCGCTCTCATTTAGAAGGGGTTATTTGTCCCGACCATTGATGCAGGAATATATCACTCAATCTTATCATCATCTTGTCGACAAGAGTTCGAATTTTCTTGCAATCAGCACGTCCTTACCAATCTGAGAGGTCTTTAATAGGTACTGTAATATGGGCTTGGTCAATGGCTTAACAAAAGGATTCTTTGAGTCAAAGCAATTGAAAAAACAATTATGTAATCATCTCCGAGTTTACAAGTCAAAAACCCTGCAAGATGAGAAAGAAATAATCTTGCTCGCACTTCTTCGAGCAATGCTCAAAACATGTGAATTCCTATGTTAATTCAAGTGCCATAATCTGAAGAGACTTTGTAAGGGACGTAACATAGGCTTGGTTCTTGGGTTTGAGAAACGAAAGGATCGTTAGGCTCAAAGATGTGTGTAATGGGTAAGAGTTGGTGATCATCTTGACATTACCACCAGTTTCCTTCGCCACGGATTGTCTTCTTGATAGATTTCTTTATTGGCTCAAGAGTTTATCACTGATGCCAATGATTATTCAACTGGAGATCTTTTCTCAACATTTATTTCTTTTTAAATCATTTTCTTTGATGATGGGCATCGATCAGGCCCACCGCTTTTTTTTTTTATGCCCCCCAATCCATCAATCATTTCTCTCTTCTTTTCACAGGCATTGGCCTTGCTTTTACCAGGCACACTGCTTTTTCATGCCCCTTAGTTCTATTTTGATTTCAGTCCTTGCGCGCAATGCATTTGTCAAGTATACTTTAAATGACACTCGAACCTTCAAGGGTCTTCATCTACCTCTTGCCTTGCCCCAGTGTGGGGGATGATCATCAATTGGGTTTAAAGAAAACGAAATCACAGGCTCAAGTGGGCTATGCAAATGGTTTAAGTGTGTAGGATAGTGAAAGAAACGCTCTTCGTCATCCTAAGGCACTTAAATTGCCACATGAATTCAATGTAATAGCATGACTTGAAGATTGATGCAAGTGAAAGCAAGAAAATTTCAATTCATTTCACTCTCCTTCAATATCAACTTACCTCCATTTGCCCCGATGTGGGGTGGTTCTTGACAGGGGTAGTATGAAAGAAATTCTTCAAGTATTTTGGCTCAAAGAAGGGTTAAACAAAGGTTCACCGGTAGAGAAAAGAACTGCCCCTCGTCATTTTAGTTGTCGTATTTTTTGCAAGAAAACTCCACCTTGAAACACAAAACATTTCCATACTCACCTCACAATGTATAGACAAGGGACTGTGTATGGGATAAGGCTTGCTTTTCACGCCTCATTTAGCATCATTTAGCATGTTCAAGTAACTCAACATCCTTCACTGAATTATCCATTTTGATAAATTTCAAGTGGAATTGGTGAATTGCACATCGTGTGAAAACATTCTGAAATGATAAAAAGGCCATGCTCTATTCTTGCACATCAAATCATAAAGTCAAAGCTGTTAGGTGTCCATGTCTTGCCCCTCTTTGCAAGGGAGCTCATAGAGGTTCCTTAAATGTGCGTAGGGCTGCACCTGAAACATAAAGTAGATAATTAAAAGAAACAAACAGGGGAAGTTAGATGCATGCTGGAAAATTATTTTATTTCGAAATTTTTTTCAAGGGAACATGAAGAAGCCCAGCCTTCAGAATTAGCTCATTGCCGTTTTCTTTTGGTAGGATTTCATCACAGGGCTATTTGGTGTACTATAACATGCCCTTAAAACACAGAAATCTCCATGTATTTTATTGGATGAAAAGCAAATTACATTATTGAAATGAGGGAAATCATAGAATTGAAAATGCAAATATGCAAATATGGAAAGCAATAAAGACTCCTATGCAGAGGAGTGTGCAAATAATTAAAATTTTCCTACTCTCGAGCTTTGTCGATGGCAAATACTAAATTATCTTCAAACAATTCAGTCATTCCTTCGAGTGCGTCATCAGAGTTCTCAATCTTTGGAGGTGTGAGATCATCTACGCCACCACATCCATCTGGGATGATATCCTGTGGGTTGAAATAGGAGCTAGGAGGAGCCGAATACTTTACATAGTAATCGAATTTATCACTTGGTTGCCCCAGGGTGTCCATCACTTTTGCTTCTTCATGCATCATCTGAAACATGGTCGGCTCAGCATCAAAACTGAAAATGGCATTCATAGTTTCTGGGTGGTCAGAGAGTGGGTTATTCTAGATGTTCGGCTGTGCATCCCGGAATGAGACCACCTTAGCGTCCAAAAGATTTTGGATTTTATGTTGCAGCATATAGCAATCATCAACAGAATGCCCTACCTCCCCCATATGGTAAGCACATGTCTTGGAAGAATCATAGTTGGGGAAACGCTCGGGATTAGGTCACTTAGGCTCCCTAGTGAGTAATCCTTTCTTCTGAAGGGTTGGCAAGATCTTGGACAATGGCTTAGGAAGTGACGTAAATTGACGCCTGGAAGAATTTTTCTGCTAGCCAAAGAAAGGTCGTGGTCCTCCCTGTTGGGTGTTTGGGGTAGGGCGAGGTGGTTGAACATAAGTTGCATTAACCTCCACTACAGGTTCCTTGTCCTTCTTGATTGAGATTCTCCTATACAAGCTGGTTTGATTAGATGCCCATTCATCATGCAATGCTACTTCAATTCGCTTGCCAACATGGATTAGCTGATTGAACGACTCGGTAGTCAATCCCAGCATCCGATTTCAATATTCAGGCGAGAGTGTCTTCATGGACAAATCCATCAGCTTCTTTTTTGTCGGCTCCGAAGTAATTTGAGTAGCTACGGTCCTCCATCTCGTGACATATGCCTTGAAAGATTCCGTCCTCTTCTTCTCAATGCGAAGTAAATCTTCTCGAGATGGAGTGACATGAATATTATACTTATATTGCTTGAAGAAGACATCAATCAAATCCTTCCAAGTCTCCAGCAGATTAATCTTTTTCATGATGTACCATTGCAGCGCCGGTCCTGTCAGGTGGGATGTTATCAACATATTGGGTCATCCCGACCACATAAGTCTGTAGATGGATCTTCGGGCAAGAGGTGCCATCATATTTCTCAAAGTCTGGCATTTTAAACTTCTTTGGCATCTTAATTTTTGCATAATGGGACAAATCAATTGGGTCTTGGCTAAATGAACCCTGTAGCTGCTTAAGTTTCTCCTCGATTTTTATCAAGCGTTTTTCCTACTCAGTTTTTGGTACAGTTGAAGGTATCACTTGTACCTCATCATCAACAACAATTTGAGGCGCGTCAGTAATTTTAACCCTGGAGGCATCATCAAAGGATGATGGCCCAATTGTGGATGTATTCTTGCCTTTATCCCTCGGATTAGCCATGGAAGCATGTTGTGGCAACACCACTTTAACTTGCGGAGCTGGTGGGGCAGTGTTTGCTTGGAGAGAGTCGATTTGCTTAGAGAGCCGCTCAAGAACATTCAGGACTTGCTTAATCTCCGATTCAAGGGCAGCAACGCGAGCTTGTTCAGCAACACGTGTTTGTTCAGTGTTATAAGCCATTGTTGCTCTAGAACGAGTACGAATTGACGATCTTAGGTGAGCCGTGTTGTCACCTAGGTAAAAGAGATAATGTAAGAAACGATGACAAGATAGGAAAATGGCCCATGACAATGGTTTAATCGTCTCATTTTATTTAAAATTTATTTAAACGTTGAACCAAACTTCCTAACAATGACTTAAGAATTGAAATTCAAATCCCTAAACATTGAACTAAAAATTGAAAGCACTGAATTGAAATCAAGGTCTCTAAACATTGAACTAAGAAACCAAAACATCTAATTTTATATGCTTTTGGGAGTGGAAATGAATTGCAAATCGGTTTTCCCCATCGCATATAAAACAAGACGGACAACGAAACCTATTGTCATGGACCAACGAAATTGCAAGTAAGTAAATTGCAGAAGTGAGAATTTAAACAACTTACTTTCACTGGGAAGGGATGGCAATCACATAGACACACGCATGAAATGTGAGGCTCGATTTCTATCTAGATGACTTAACAAAATGGAGCTAAGAGGATGAGCTGACCGTTGCAGTCTCGCATTAACGTGTCAAGTCCTCCTAACCCCGGCTCAGTCGAATGGAATGCCTAATAATCACGCAGTCTCGCGGATATGGACAAACACATTCGACACCATGAAGAACTTTCAGGGAAGAGAAGGTCAATCTCTATATAGCAGTCTCGCTTTAGAGGAAGTATCCTTCTCAACACCATCCTAAGAATCCTATCGTAGCCCAGGTCCGGCAGCAGGTTGTGTGTACAATAGTGTAGTGCTAAAAACAATAAAACATGTGATATTGCTAGTATAAGTACCTAGAGGGGGGTGAATAGGTATATAAAGAATTTTTCTCAAGCAATTGCACAATACTAGACAGTTGGATGAAACGATAATCAAAGTAAGACGAGAGAAGAGAAAATTTAACACGCGGTTTATAGTGGTTCGGCTTATATCAAGCCTACGTCCACTCTTTTTTTTACCGATAGCCTATTGGCTGGATTCCACTATGAACAAGAGAGAGGTTACAGGCACGACAGCTTTGCCTTGATTCCACAAAGTAGATGTTCTACCACACCTCCTCAAGATTTCTCACAAATATAGACTCTCTTTTCGTATACAAGTATTCGCTCAAAGGATTTGTCTAAACAAAAAGGAGCTTCAGACTTTGGAATTCTTCTATCGCGCACACCTTGAACAACTAAGACAGTCTTCCTTATATACTCCTTTATGCCATCATACCCGTTGGCACTTACCAAAGGAATTCCTCCAATTTACCCGTTGGACGGAATCAATTAGGAAGATTGTTCAAGCTATTAAAGGAACGTGTTGATAGCCCATCAATCCTGTTCGCCCATACAATCAGGATCTCGGTTTCCATAAGCAGAACCTTCCAATAATATTTAGGCAATCACCGGATCTTCAAATATCGAATCAATCTTCGATCAATCAAAGGACTCCGATTATGTCTTAGATCTTCTCCAGTTGACAAGGTTAAATCATCAACGAAACATACAGTTCTGGATAACCTTTCTTCAACGGATTAGTGACTGTCAATGAGGATAGACTTTGAGTCTTGAGTCTGGTTGTCCCAAGGTCTTCAGACTTTAAATAGCAGAGTCTGCAAGCCTTCAGACTAGACTAATAGAAATGATTTGTCAACTTCAAAACACTTCAAGAAGATTTCTCCAACAACATGCACAACAGTTTAATTGCAAACAACACTTCTATAGTTTAAATTCAACCATTTATCCTTAACTCCAACCTGCAAAACAAGGGTTAGTAAAGACTACTCCCCTTATACCTCCCATTTGCAAAAACATTTAACACTTTAGGTTAGGAGTGTACCTTGTTTCCATGCCGCCAAACAAAATATTTTTAAAAAATGGAATAGGCCTATGTCCACTATGAGTTTTAACTCGTCCCCAACGTAGTCGCCAAGCTGTCGCGACTTTCCCGAATTCTTTTGAAGGTGAATTACCTAAAGAAGACTAATGGATTACTAAGTTCGAAGACTTGGCATGGACCCTCCCAAGTCCTACCAATCGCGACTTGATGTTAAGAAATTAATCTATTTAAACATGCAATTATACTCAATTTGGAGCCGCCACTAACCAATTAGGGCTGGTTAGAAACCCAAGTAAAGTATGGGAGAATACTTTACCATTGCGAACCAGAGATTCAGTAGGTTCGGGGACATGGTTACGCAAGATTAGTCTAACGCATTTTCGGTATCTTTTTTAATTTTAAAAATATTTTGCAGGCAATGTTGATTAATTTAAACTTAAGCTACTAACATGCAAATGGTGGTCATGCGGGTACACAATCAATAAAATAACATTCAAATAAAAAAATGCTAATAAAAATGCATGTCCTAAACATGATTTCTAAATAACATGACACCTAATTTTTCTTCTTCTTTTAAAAATGTTAATTATATGCAATCTTAATTTAACTTAATATGCATGAATTTATTTTAATGTCATGCGATATGCAATTCATATAGTATGACTTAAACTTATCATTATATATATGCAATCTAATTTATATAATCCTAAATATGCATGTGCTACGTGATATGGGATGCATGACATGGTATTTTTACATGCATGCTCTTTTATGATTTTCTTTAATGATGATTCATTGTTTAATGCATATATGCAACACATGCTAAATAATGATGATATGAAATGAGATTAATTATGAATTAACCTATTAACTAACCAAGGAAATGATCTTTAGTTTTTTTTTTTTTTAATGACATAATATTTTTATTGAAAAGAAAGTAACTTAATGGTGCAATGATAATCTTTTAGCATTTTCCTTTTTATTAAAAAAAAACAATTAAACTATAACTCATATGGCATGCATAACATTTTTTGTTTCTCTTTTTGTTTTACTAACTGAAAATTGACTTAATATAAAAATATCTAGGTGTGTTGCTTTAATATGAAATGTGTACGGACCTAAGTACATAAGTTCTAGATATGACAATATTTTACTAATAAACAAATTCTAATTAAACCTATTATGCAAATTAATTAATATGTACCTAATATTTTTTGGATTCTTTTTATTGAAATTCGAAATTTAAAAAAAACTAATTAGACTAACTAAAGTGAATGATATTCTAATTTATTTTAGGAATCAATATAACTTAAACTATATGTTATCTTAAAAAAAAAATCAAGACATGCCGACATTATTTAAAATTAGCCTAACAAAAATCACTAATCTAAACGTATAATCTAAAAATTATAATCCTATAAATGCAATTCTAATTTACTAACCCTAAAAATATAGTCCTAATTTACTAAACCTAAATGCTCTAATGCAATATTTAGATTTTATGTACTTTTTGATTTTTTTTTTTGATTTTTTTAATCTTTCCAAACAAGTAATTATTTTAAAAGAATGAAGATAAGAATTAAAATAACCGAAAAATAATACGTTGTCTCACGGATTAAATTAACAATTGTTTTAACTCTATAATGATTTAACGTTTGAAATACTATCAAAATTCCTAAAAATTAAAGTAATTAAAAAAATGACCCGACGTCTTATGGGCCAAATTAATAATTACCTTAATTTGGGATAAAACTCCTAATATCTCCAAGGTCTAAAATATTGACATACAATACTACAATTCAAATAATTAAACTTAAAAATAAGCTAACATAACATGAAATAAGTAAAAAAAAAAAAAAAAAAACTACCTAAGGCTTGGAAAATGGGAGCAGCAACGGTGGTTCAGTGATGGGTCGTGGTGGTTGGAGTAAGGCGGTCGTCGGAACTCTGGCAAGGCTCGGGTAGCAACTGGACCTGCAGCAAAACAGGGGAGACAGCAGGTGGCGGAGCTTGGGGCATTGCAGTGGCGGACACAGGCGGTGCGGGGGCTTCTGGTTCCGGGTGGATCGCGGACAAGGCAAGGAAAGCTACGACGTCGCGGGTCGGCATGGCGGTGGCTTCGTCGGGCTGGTGGAACGGCTCCTCAGCAGCGAGCATGGTGAAGAAACTCCGGCATGGGCAGCGACGAGGGAACTCCGAGACGGTGAGCTGGCAGCGAATGGGATCAAAGACTCGTGGGATGCAGGCGAGGAGGAGACGTGGCATCTGGCGGGATTGCAACAGATGTCGAACGGAGGCGGCTGGCGAAAGGCTCGAGGGTTCGGAGCTCCGGTGAAAGACATCGTCTAGCGACGAGATGCTGAGGAACAGATCAGGAGCGACGTCTCCTGTCGGGCTGCAGTGGTGCGACGAGCAGTAGTGCAGGGTATTGACCAACGGAGCGCTTCACGTGTCGGTGCGGTGGCGTGGGTTAAGACGGGTGACGAGCGGGTGACAAGCGGGGGGGATCGGTGGCCGACGCAAACAATAACGGCAGAGGAGCTTGCGTATGCGGGAGGTCGAGTAGCAGCGGCGAAGAAGACGATTTGTTCTTCCTCTGCTTCTGTTTTTGCTTCTTCTTTTTTTTCTTCTGTCTTTTTCTCTCTTTCCCTCACACGTCTCACTCACTTGTCTCTCTCTCTTTTTACTGTGCTCTGCTGCACTTTTCAGCGGAAGAAAAAGTGCTCCCTCCTGCTGACTTCGAAACTAGCAGCAAAAAAACTAAAAAAGAACCTCTCTTGATGCCTTCACTTTTTGACTTTTATTTTTTCTTTTCACTTTTGTATTCTTTTCCCTTTCAACGAGGATGAAGAGAAGCCCCCCATTGCTCGGTTATGAAGCCTCACATTTTATAGTGAAAGCGCTCAAAGTTGTTGAAGATTTACATATATTCGCTCAACCATCCAACAGTAAAAAGGCTCCAAAATCACATAACCGAATTTTTTTTTAAAATTCGAAATTAAGATATGTGTTCAATAAGAAAAACGCTTCATTATTCAATTTTTTTTTAAAAATCTGCCTCCACAAACCCAAATGTTTTATTTTATTTATTATTTTCTAAAAAATATTAGGTGTCAACAGAGTATCATATACGAGCTCAAACTTGAGACATAATTTAACAATTCTTCACTTTGGTTTGATGATTGCAATCAAGTTATAGTGCTTATTTTCCATGCCTAACTCTCCCAACGCTCCGAGGGGCGCTTACTCTTTGCGAACACCAATTAAGTTCTAGCAAAGCTCGAGCTTTGCTAATAGAATAGACTTTGTCATCATGTCTATGGGTTCTCCGTTGTCGTTATTTTCTTCACAACAATCTTGCCCTTCGCTATGACTCCCAGATGAAATGGTACCTAATATCGATATCCTTCGTTCGTTCGTGATATATTGAATTATAAGCCAAATATATCACATCTTGATTGTCACAGTGTACGGTGACGCTTTTTTGCTCCAATCCAAGGTTTGAGAGCAAACCTTTTAGCCATATTGACTCCTTTGCTACAAAGGTCAGTGCCATATACTCTACCTCAGTCAAAAACCAAACAACGTCTTGTAAAGATGCCTTCCAACTTACTACACCACTTGCTAGTGTAAACATATACCCTGCTAACAATTTGTGATCATCCAATTCACCGACATGATCTTTATCCATGTATCCTATGGTGTCACTGCCATTAGCATTTCTCTGAGATACAATGCCAACATCTGTTGTCCCCTTTAAATACTTGATGATCCATTTCACAGTTTTGCCAATGCGTCTTACTTAGGCATTTCATGTAATGACTGATACCACTTACAACTTGTGAAATGTTAGGCCTAGTACATACCATGGTGTACATAATAGTACTCACAGAATTAGAATAAGGAACACGGGACATATGCTCCTCCTCCTTCTCAATATGTGGTGATAACTTGTCAGAAAGTTTAAAATGTGTGGCTAAGAAGTACTTATAGATTTTGCTGACTACATGTTAAAACCCGCCACAATCTTCTCAATATATTTCTTTTGGGATAGACGCAACATTCTTGCAACCCTATCATGCAAAATTTCTATACCCAATATTTTCTTAACAACACCTAAATCTTTCATTTCAAACTCAGCACAAAACTACTATTTTAGCACATCAATATCGGACATATGTTTAGCTATTATCAACATGTCATTAACATATAATAATAGATAAATCAAAGACTCATCCTCCAATCTCCTAAATAAACACAGCTATCAAACTAACTTTTCAAATAATCCTGACTACCCATGATGCATCAAATGCTTGTACCACTGTCTAAGAGATTGTTTCAGTCCACATAAAGATTTCTTCAAAAAGCAAATAAGGTCTTCTTTACTCGAAATAGCAAATCCCTTTGCCTATCTCATGTAAATCCATTCCTCCAACTCACTATTAAGAAGTGTCGTTTTTCACATCTAGCTACTCTAGCTCGGAATCCCGTGTAGCAACTAAGGCAAGTAATACATGAATAGAGGCATGCCTTACCACAAGAGGGAACACCTCATTATAGTCAATGCTCTCTCGCTGAGTATACTCCTTCATAATAAATCTTACCTTGAACTTAGCTACCTCTACATCGAGAATGCCATCCTTCTATTTATAGACCCATTTACATCCGATAATCTTCTAGCTTTTTGGTACTATGACTACCTTCCATGTCTGATTCCATAGAGTTTTTTTTATTTCTTCACTCATAGCCTCTAACCACTAAGATGACTCAATACTAGTTATTGCCTCAGAGTAGGACGAAGGCTCATCTATCTCAACCTTATCACCTATAATAAATGCATAGGCAACATCCGAATAACCATAACATATTAGTGGTCTATTTGCCTTCTCTGTTTACTTGTGGCTATATTATGCTGCGGCTCCGTTGGTTGTTTACCATCATTCACATGAGCATGTGCAAGACATCCGAATATTCATAATCTGGAGTAATCAATAGATTTCCTTGACTATACTCTCTCAATAGTCTTCCACTCAATAGCAGATGATAGAGATCGATTAATCAGGTAACAAGCCATATTTGCTGCTTCAGCCCAAAATTCCTTGTCCAGTCTTGCATCCAAAAGCATGCACCGAGCTCGCTCAAGTAGAGTTTTGTTCTTCCATTATGCAATGCCATTTTGTTGTGGTGTCCTGAGAACTATGCAGTGTCCACAATCCTTTCCTTTTGGTAGAACTTGGTAAAGTCCTTACAACAGAACTCTATGCTATTATCAGTTCTCAATCACTTGATTTGTTTACTTGACTGTATCTCAATCAATGCCTTAAAATTCTTGAATTGATCAAATACCTTAGATTTGTGCTTCAGGAAGTACACCCATACCTTCCTTGAGTAATCATTGATAATGTCGTCATATATCATGCACCTCCTTTTGATGGAACTAGAGACGGTCCCCAAACGTATGAATGAATGTATTTGATTGCTTGCTTGGTCGAATGCACTATTATTTCGAATTTAACACGGCGCTACTTTCTAAAGATGCAGTGCTCACAAAGGTCAAGCTTCCTTGTTTTATGACTCAGCAACCCCCTCTCACTCAGCATCGTCATACTAGTGTCACTCATTTGATTAAATCGCATGTGCCATTATTGAGTCAAGTTTGAGTCTGATTCACCTGATGAAATAGTAGTTGTCACGGTTTCTCCTAGTAAATGATAGAGAGAATGCACCTTCTTCCCTTTTATCATTGTCAAGGCACCTCGAGAGATCTTTAGTATTTCACCTTCAGCAGTGTACTTGCACCCGATATCATTGAGTGCACCAAAGAAATAAGGCTCTTGTTGATCTTTGGTACATGCCTTACGTCCGTCAATATCTGCACTATGCCATCATGCATTCGAATCTCGATCGTCCCAATTCCCACAACCTTGGAGGCTGTATTATTCCCTAAAAGATTTCTACCAGCATCTACAGTCTGGTAGGTAGTGTGACATCCTGATTTTCAATCCTGTTTTTCGATGCATAAATTGGGATATTCATCGACGTGCCTATAGTCTTTTTCTCTGAACTGATCACTCACGAAATAACTAATCTATCAGGTGAAGCCGTTAAGGAATCTAAATGAAACTGACTTAAGAATTTGACTAGAAATCAACTACTTGACCATGCTAATCTGCAAGAGTCAATACGGCACCATCAAAATCGATTAGAGACTATAGATAAGTCGATTCGATAGAGGCATGTGTTAGAGTGTGGGTGATTCCACCTTATTGCAAAATTCTTGTCGAATGACACTAAATCGATTTTAGAAAATCATTAAAAATTAGAAAATTGGGAAAACATAAAAATTTGAAAAATAAAAAAATTCATAAAAATCTAAAGAATCTTGAAAATAATAAAAAATAATTTTTTAAAAATCATTAAAAATAAAAAAATCCAGAAAATAATAAAAATATTAAAAATTCAGAAAATTCTATAAAATAAAATAAATTCAGAAAAAAAAATTAGAGACCATTAAAAATTGAGACTTAAAACCAGACAAGACCTTTAAGGCTTTACAATAGAGCTTTTCGTTTTGGATTGTCTTTTTCTTTTTATGGATAATATTAAGATACTTGTGTGCTTTCCTTTATGATTAACTTGAAATATCCCGGATGTTATTTCATGCTCTAAAATGGTTAAGACAATGCCTAAAATTCTTTGATAGGCTGCTATGCATTAGTTAGCATGATTGAGTTAGGTACTAAAAGGGCTTTAGTCTTAGGGCTAACGTAATCAAGTCTTCGAATTTGGAATTTGGGATTGCATGAATAGTAAGATATCCTCATGTATCTTATTGGGTTTTTAGCTGACCCCAAAAAGGCTAGTGACGACACCTTAGTCAAAATTTATATAGGCTTAATTGATCAAATTTTAAATGTTTGATATCGCGGGAGGTATGAGTTTGGGAGAGCCTAAGTTAGTAGAAGGCTATCGGCCTGAAGTTGATAATATCCCTAAACCTAATGGCTCTGCTCTCGCAAGAGGATTAGGTCATGACAGGGAAAAGAGGCCAAGGACCACCTAACACTAGTATGGAGGTTAAGTTGCCAACGAGTTTAGACCCAATAGTTATGGAAGAGTTATGAGTTGTTGCGGCTTTGACCTGGGGCATTGTTGAGGTTGTTCCACATTAGTTATAAAAAGGGTTGGTCGAACGATAAATGTGAGGGAAAGCTTCATTCTTTGAGCTAGTTTTTGGAGTGAGAGAGGCTCAACATTACCCAACACTTGTACAAGAGTTCAGGTTACGAACAAGTTTGGGCCCAATAGTCACAAGGGAGAGTTACACGTTATTACAACTCGAACCCATAACCAATGTGTGAGAGGGAGATTATTAAGGTTGTAAGGAGCTAATGGTTAGTTTATAAGTGCGAGGAAAAGTTTCACCGTTTGATGTTTGAGTTAGTTTTTTGGTTGAGAGAGGCCCAAGACCATCCAATATTGTTATTAGAGACTAGATTGCCAAGAAGTGTAGACCTAATAGTCACATGGGAGAGTAATGGGTTATCGCAGATTCGACCCAAGCTTGATATGTGAGGGGGATTATTGAGGTTCCAATTAGTGGTCATTTTATATGTGAGGAAGACCTCACCATTTAAACTAACTTTTGGAGTAAGAGAGACCAAATACTATCTAACAATGTGGTAATGGGGTGTGTGGGACTGCAAGAGTTTGGTTATTTACTGTGGGAAGTAAAGTTGAAGATAGATTTTGTAATCTTTTTCTTAAAGAAGATGACTTCTTGATGAAGTCACCATTAGTATGCAAAGTCATGGTACCCCTCATCCTCAATGTAAAGAATTCACATGTTATGGAAAGTGAAACTCAAGCAAAATAATAGCCCTGCTTTTTAAATGGCTATATTGGCTAGACTAAAGCAAAGTGCAAATTTCAGTGAAAGATAGTGACTAATCTAGTTGCAAAGCTTTGGTTCGGTACGTCTAATTTTAACAAAAGTGGCTCCTAATTGTGTCTAACAGCATCCTTCAAGTTCGCTTAATGTGCTCAGTTTGTTTTAGTAGTTGCTACAATAAAGTGTCCTTCGTTTTGGAGTGGGTGGACCAGTGTCCTAACTTCCTTTGTGACCATGATATTCATTAGATGTATTTTGGACCTTAAAGAAAGATCGTTATAGACGTGCACTCATAAAGCGCTTGTGTCACATTTTAGAAAGAACATTTCTTCATCCTTAAAAGCAAATTTACGGTAACTGACAATTTTCAATTCATGATGACTTTTAGGACGAGGAATTAGAGGGGAAATTTGACGTTGACTAATATTATGGTAAAGAACATTTCTTCATCCTTAAAAGCGAATTTTCAATTTTTAGTAACGACAACTTTCAATCCATGAGGACTTTTAGGATGGGGAATTAGATGGGAAATTTGATGTTAACTAATATTGAGGTAAAGAACATTTCTTCATCCTTAAAAACAAACTTTTGGTAACGATAATTCTCAATTCATGAGGTGTTGTATAACGAAAAATTAGAGGGGAAATTCGACATTAACTAATATAGAGGCATCAATATGGAGAATGACAAAATATTACAAATTATAATAAACATCTTTTTGCCAAGGCTAGTCGCCTCTCTCTCTCTCCCGCCCTCCCTCCCTCTCCCTCCTACACTACCAAAAGACATAATTGACGAGGCCTCCAAATGAGTGTCTTGCTTTTGATTTTAAAAGCAAAAAAGGTCATTCTTGAGGATTATAAAATGTGCGGAAGATATATAATATTAGGATGGAGACATACTATTCCATACATTGCTACACTCGGTATCTCGACAAATCTCAATTGTATATACAATATTCATCTTTATAAATCAATGATTGAGATTCATCCTTGGAGGGAATACTATGCAAGGCAAAAGCTTCATGTCCGGTCGGAATTGTAGTTGCCATCTTAAAGAGGTTAGGCAACACAAATTGATATGACGTATTAATCAATTACGTCCACCAACTTCTTTCCCTCAAATTCTAATTGATATCTCGAAGTACTAAGCCATGTTTGTCAATATAAGGAAATAGGATGAGAAATAAATGATGTGTTTATTTTGCTGAAAGTTTCATAATAAAGAAAGATATTTTCCATGAAAATTATTTTCAAAGAAATTGGTTAATTTTCATTTATTTGGGATTAAGGGAAAGTGATTTCCTTTTTGAAAAAGAAAAAGAAATTATTTTTCCCAAATCTAATCATGTTGTTTTCGTTTTATGAAAAATGTTTTAAAAAAACTGATTAGTTTTCCATCATTCAAACATTGAAAAGTCGGTAAACAACTTCTTGAAATAGTCTTCTTTTAAACAAACAAACTCTAAATGTGAAAAGTCATACGGTATATTAGAAAAAATTATCCAAAAAGTCCTAAATCTTTTGCACTTTGGCCAATCAAGTTCTAAACCTTTTTAATTATGCCAATTGAATCATAAACATTTTTACATTTTTTCAATTTCATTCAACCAATTTTAACTCAAAATTGCTGACTTAAACACCAATAATGCCATGTAAGACAACCGGTATTGACATGGATAATTTTTTATAATTTTTTTCTTTTTCTTTCTTCCTTTTCCTTTTTTTCTACCAAGTCCAGTGAGGATTGGTTGACCCTCCTCAAGTTTGGCCAAGGGCTATGACCCTTGCCTCGATTGTTGAAAGCTTCACAATCGTTGAGGGTCAACCAGCCCTTGCTTGTGACTGGAGAGATTTGGCTAGTAGCCCTTGTTGAGCTTGGAAGAAAAAAAAAAAAGAAAATGAAAGAAAAAAACGGAAGAATAAAGAAGGAAAAATATAAAAAAATTATTAAAAAATTCAAAATCCTTTTGAAAAATCATAAAAAAATTGTTTATGTTAGTGCTGTTGTGCCACGTAAAACAACCAGCATCCACGTCAGCAATTCTCAGCTAAAACTAGTGAAATAGACTCAATTAGTAAAACATGAAAATGTTTAAGACTCAATTGACATAATTGATAGATTTTTTTGCTAAATTGGCCAAAGTGAAATATGTTTAAGACTTTTTGGATAATTTCCCTTATATTATTGACATTTATGATGCTTCCTAAAAGTAAAGAAGTTTCCTATGTAGCTTTAGATTTACCCCCAAGCTCCTTCAACAATTGGTTGTAAATCTTTTTCTATTTGAGGATTGATCCGTTCAACAATAATATTTTGCACCCTATCATAGTTGCCGATTTTAATCTTATGAAAAATTCAAATGATTATGATGTTACTTTTGGATGTTCAGTCACATTTACACGTGCATAACCAATTCACTAGATCAACTACAATGGCTCTTCTGGGCCATTGATAGATCCAGCCGAAGATTCCACCCTTCGTATGAAAGAGATAGCACGCTTTCGGTCATGCCTTTCTGTGAAGTGTGAGTTCCAGTGGAGATAATCCGAATGAGTTTCGATTTGCAAAGATGGCGACCACCTCCTTTCAATGCAGATTTATTTCATTTGAGAAGGTTTTGTCAGCTTCGCGACCAAGGAACTTTCGACACAACACCGCCAACATGATCTCTTACAGAGAGAGAGAGAGAGAGAGAGATCAAATTGGTTCTGTCAGTTAATTTACGGCTAAGCATGAACACGAATTAACGACGTTTACGTGACCCCTCCTCCTTGCCAGTGGGGCATCATTCCCTCTATTTCGTCTCTCTGCTGGTCTTGATTTTTATGATTTGACAACAGTCATCTGAAACTTTCAGACATTGGGAATATGAAGTCACAGCACAGCTCATCCTGGCTGTAATGGATTCATATGTGATGGAAAATGAAACTCAAGCAAGATGATAGCTTCACTTTTAAATTGCCTTTGTTTTATTGAAATTCTACTCTGCAACGATATTGAAACCTAAATTTTGGCGACCCAGTCATTGATTTTTTGCATATAAATTAGGGATTAATTTTAACCCCTAAAAAAAATGCATCAAAACAAATAAAATGAAAAAATGGAAAAAATGGGAAAATTGATTTGATTGATTATGCATGGAAGTTTGAAATTCTGATGAATATTTAGATTTTGATAAATGCAGAAGATGTTTAAAAATTAGGTGAATAAAGGACAAAATTTTTAATAAAATGGAAGAAATCTGAGCAAAATTGAGCTAATTGTGAATCACACTCTGATTTATAGTTTTGATTTAATGCAACAGAAAATAGAAACACGGAAAATATCATACGAAGTGGCCGTCTGGAATCACTATAAAAGAGAGCTGCATTTTTCGTGATTAGGAAGGGAATTCAAAAAATTTGAGAGCAAATACGTGAAAAGTCTTTTCCTGGGGTTTATTAGAGTTGGAAATTGAAGAGAGAAAAGGAAAATTTGTTTGTTTGTGGAAAGGAAAAAAGTCAAAAAGAGTGCTGCAGTAAAGAAGTCCGCAAGGAAGTGACCGGCCATTGGGAAAAAAAAGAAAAAGAAAAAAGAACAATTGACAAGACCCCTACTGTTCATCTTTTCCAGGGTTCTTCTTGCTGCACCGCCGGTCATTGAAATTTCCGGTCTCCGTGCTGCGCCGTCGGCCTCTGAGCAGTAGCGACACTCCTGCCTTCGGCCTCTGCTAGACCCAGTGCCTGACGTTGCCTGCTGCGTCGTCGTTGCCCACAGCCTCTGCTCGAGCCAGCACCTGACGACGCCCCTGCAGCGCCTTCGTTAGTGATTGCCCGGTGTCTGGCACCCCCTCCTCCATGAGACAATTCTGCAGCAGCTCTATGCCTACTACTGCGGCACCGCAGCCCCGTCGCCCCTACATTAGCCACCACACCAGCAACGCCTCAGCCTCGCCTCCGCAACTTCCATCACCGATGCCACATCATCTCTGCCCTTGACGACCCGACGCCAAGCCTCTGCACTCGTGAGCTCGCCCCGACGCCACTGCTCACCACTACTGCTGTGCCAGCGACCCTACTGCTCACTAGTCACCGATGTTGCACCTTTCCAGTTCGCGCCCAACAAACCGGTGGTCTGCCTCCACTTAGCCGACGCCACTACACCAGTACCTTTGCCCGCTCGCCATTGCTACTCCGCCTCTGTCCACCATCCACCATCCAGCCTTCGCCAGAGCCCTGAGAGTCACTACCACCAGCAGCCCCCGTTGCCGCTTGCCTGCCCTACGCTGGGTGGAGGCCCTACGCCGTGCTTCAACGTCCGCCCGGCATCATTTAATCTGTTGTTTCCCTTTAGGTAGATTAGTTTTTATTTTTAAAAGTTTTTGGTGAAAATAAAATAAAATGAATAAAATTGATTTTTTTAGTTTTTAAATCTATTTTTTAAAAAATAATTAAAAAATAATTAAAAAATTCATGTGGAAAATAAAAAATTATTTAAAATGCCACGTCAGCATTTTTAACGGAAAATGCTAATGGCGTCGATCTTAGGACTCGTTTGAAACAATTTGACAAGTTTTAGGACTTAAATGCATTTTTTGCAAGTTTTAGAACTGAAATGCATTTTCGTGACAAGTTGTAGGATTTCTAGAACACTTATCCCTATTTTTTAAAATAAAAAGGGAAAGGTACCTAAAGGGCGTTAGAGAAATCTAGCGTAACTTAGTTCTCGAACTCACAATCTTTGGTTCGTAGGAGTAAAGTAAATCTCCCGTTACTTTACTTGGGTTTCTAATCAACCCACCAAAAATAGATTAACGACGACTCCTAATTAAAAAATCATTTGCATGTTAAGAACTTGAATCTAAGTCACGAATTGGTATGGGCTTGGGAGAGCCCGAGCTAAGTTTAGGCTTAGTAATCCATTAGCCTAATTTTAGGTGATGCACCCGAAAATTTAGGCCGCGATAGCTTGGCGACTCCGCTGGGGACTTGTGTTAAAACACTTAGTGGACTTAGGCCATTTTTTCTTTTTCTTTTAAATTTTTTTTTTGTTCGGCAGCGGGGACACCAGGTACGTCCCTAACATTTCTAAGCTGTTAAATGTTCTTGCAAATGGGAGGTATAAGGGGAGTAGGCTTTGCTAACCCTTGTCTTGCAGGTTGGAGTTAAGGATTAATGTTTGAATTTAAACTATAGAAGTGTTGTTTACATTTAAACTGTTGTGCATGTTTTACTGCTTTTAGTACTACACTATTGCACACACAACCTGCGGTCGGACCTTGGCTGCGATAGGATTTTTAGGATAGTGTTGAGAGTGATACTTCCTCCAAAGCGAGACTGCTATATAGAGGTTGACCTTCTCTTCCCTGAAATATTTTTCATGGTTTCGGATGTGTTTGTCCATATCCACGAGAATGCGTGATTATTGGGCATTCTATTCGACTGACCGGAGTTATGAGGACTTGACACGTTAATGCGAGACTGTAATGGTCAGATCATACTCTTAGCTCCACTTTGTAAAGCCGCTTAAGTAGAAATCGAGCCTCACATCTTATGTGCATGTCTATGTGATTCCTGTTGATTTTCCTTGGTGAAGCAAGTCTTCTATCCCTATACCATGCAATTTATTTTGTTGTACTTTTGGATTGGTCCATGACAATCTAGGTCAATCATTGATTTAATTCCTTTTTAGAAATGAAACGAGGAAATTGCTATACAATGAATCATTTGGAAAATAACAAAAAACTTTGGAAAATTTATTTTCAATTCATGTCTCTATTGTTCTCATTAGGGAGTTTCAAATTTTGGCCTTTCCTAATTTGTGTTTAGGAAATTTAGTTCTTGCTAGGGTGTCCTATTTTTATTTTTCTAGTTATTTTTACGAAATTCCCTTCTTGCACAGACTTTTCATGAATAAATAAAAAAATGAAAAAAAAATCGATTTGATTGCTGTCATGGACTAGCTCTCTATTTACACATCATGCTTACATTTTCCCATTTATTTGAATTTGGTGATTATGGAGCGATCTCGCTCACCCATCCATACACGGTCGAGAGCTAAAATGATGAATCAAAACGATGTGTTGGATCGTATCATTGACAATATGAACAAGCGAATTGCACACCTCCAAAGTCAAGTTGATGAATTGTCTGCTACAATGGCTTTTCTCTTCAAGCAAAAAGGCCGTGATGACATAGGTACTCTATCTACAGTGATAAACTGCGACTCGAAGAAGAGAGCCAAGAGAACTTTTGAATCTTCTCATTTTCCTGAGGTAGGTGAATTTAATGCCACCATGAAGAGAATAGTGACATATCTAGAAAGAAGAATCTCTGACTTGGAGGGTTCTCATCCCAAGATCAAGGAGGATGAAGAACTCAAGCACACATGATTCATGGTCTTAGGTAGATCGCTTTCCTTATTTAATTAGGGGCATGTTCAGTTGCACCTTCTCCTGCGTGTGAATGTTTATTGCTTTTCAGGGATTGGTTTCAATTTCTTCTGTTTTGCTTTAATGCTTGAATATCACATTTTTAATTCCAATAAATGTAATTTGATTGATGAATATCAATACAGCAATCCATTGCTTAAACTTCTTTGAGCCCTATACACTTATGGAAATTCTTTCAAATTACCCCTGTCACCCCACATCGGGGCAAATTGGAGGTAAGGCTGCATCATGAGGTGAGGAAAATGAAAAGAATTTTCTTGCTCTCACTTGCATCAATCTTCAAATCGTGCTGTTACATTGAATTCATGTGGTAATTTAAGTGCCTTAGGATGACGAAGAGCATTTCTTTCTCTATCCTACACACTTATATCCTTTGCATAGCCCACTCGAGCGTGCAATTTCATTTATTTTAAACCCAATTGGTGATCATCCCCCACATTGGGGCAAGGCAAGAGATAGATAAATACCCTTGAAAGTTTGATTGTCATTTAAAGTATAATTCCTTGACGCATGCATTGTGCCCAAGAACTAAAATCAAAATAGAACTAAGGGGCATAAAAAAGCAGTGTGCCTAGTAAAAGTAAGGCCAATGCCCATGCAAAAGAAGTGAAAAAAATGCATGAAAACTAGGGGCATGAAAAAGTGGTATGCGTGGTAAAAGCAAGGCCGATGCCCATAGATGAAATTGAAAAACAAGTCAAGAGAGGTGACTATCAATTGTAAAAGGTTGCATCCCTCATGGAGTAGCATTCAAAGAACACAAATACCGAGCTTTTATAGTTAGTGGAGCACATTGCTTATGTTACGTCCCTTGTAAAGTCTCTTCTGATTAAGGCACTTGAATTAATGTAGGAATTCATATGTTTATAAGTATCGCTCGAAGAAGTGGGGGCTGGATTATTTCTTTCTCATTTTGCAGAGTTCTTAACTTGTAAATCTGGAGATGATTGTGAAGCTGTTCTTTCAATAGCCTTCACTCGAAGAGTCCATTTTCAAGCCATTGACCAAGCCCTCATTATGGTCCCTGTTAAAGATCCCTAAGATTGGTAAGGTTGTACCGCTTGCGAGAATACTCAGACCCCTGTCGATATGATGAGATTGAGTGATTCTCATGAAATAGTCATTCTAAATGAGAGTGAGTGAAAGTTATTTCTGACTGAAAGTCTCTCATTTAGTATTCTTAGGAAATCCATGTCATGAATGAAAATTGTCTTGAACGATAATTCTCCCCAGTGGAAATTTGGGCGATGCGAGGTCATTATGCATAAACCCCGATTGAATTGATAAAAACCTTCGGTGGATTTTGAAGTATGCACTCCATAATAACCTTAATTGTTTATTTCTTTGTAGAATGCACTTTTGCTCTAAATCGTGTCTAATAGGTAATTCAAGAGCTCTTGACATTTAGGTTCCTTTTAGAATTCCTCGTGATATTAGGAGATGAGAAATCATCATGGATATCCAATGTGCATCATTAATATTCCAAAATTTATTTCTATCAAGAGGTGAGATGCCTATGCAGGATATCTAAGTTCTAGAAGACATATCCTCAAGAATTAGAGATATCACTAGGTAAGTATATCTCTACCCATATTCTAAATACTTGTCATTGTGCGGGTATTCTCGACACTTGACTTGGTCAAGCTGTTCTTTATATTGACCTGGCATGCTTTCGTAGCCCAGAGTCCCTTTCAACGACCCGGCGTGCTTCTATAGCCTGGTATCCTTTATATTGACCTGGTGTGCTTTCATAGCCCAAAGTCCCTTTCATTGACCCAGCATGCTTCTATAGTTCAGTGTCCTTTATATTGACCCGGCGTGCTTTTGTAGCCCATAGTCCCTTTCATCGACCCGACGTGCTTCCATAGCCCGGTCTCCTTTAAATTGACCTAGCATGCTTTTGTAGCCTAGAGTCTATTTCATCGACCTAGCGTGCTTCCATAGCTCGGTGTCCTTTATATTGACCTGGCATGCTTTTGTAGCCCAGAGTCCCTTTCATTGAACCGGTGTGCTTTCATAGCTCGAAATTTCTGACCCGGTGTGTTTCTGTAGCCCAAAGTACCCATTATCAAATCGGCGTGCTTCCGTAGCTCGAAGTTCCCCTTCATCAACATGGTGTGCTTCCGAAGCCTAGAGTCACTTCATTAATTTAGGAAACATATCCCTAAGGATCGGAGATGTCATCAGGTAAGTATATTTCTATCCATACCTTAAATACTTGTCATTGTACATGTATTCATTTCCAAGCACTGGCATTCGATGGAGTTGCCTCCCAAAGATTTTTCCCAGATTCATTTTGATTTAGGCGACCGAAGAAAGGTCCAGGTCCTAACCAAGAAAAACCTCAGTTTAGGTGACCGTAGAATGGTACAGGTCCTAGGTAACATTTATTTTCCTATTTAGGCGACCGTAGAATGGTATGGGTCCTATGCAACATTTATTTTCCTATTCAGGCGACCATAGAATGGTACGGGTTTTGGAAAATGAATCACAGTTTAGGCGATCGTAGAATGATACGGGTCCTAGACAACACCTATTTCCCTATACAGGCGACCATAAAATGATACGGGTCCTGGAAAGCGAATCCCCGTTTAGGCGACCGTAGTACCTAAACAACATTTATTTCCCCATTTTGAGCGACCGTATAATGGTACGGGTCTTGGAAGGTCAATTTCTTTATCAAGGCAATCGTAGAATGGTACGGGTCCTAGGAAAGCAGTCTCTTTGTAAAGTCATGTTACTATTCTAGGTGACCGTAGAATGGTATGGGTCCTAGACATGTAACACCAACAATCTTGAATTACTCTACCCTCCTTGAAGGTAAGTTGTTCTAGGTAGGTTCCTTTATCTTTTGCATAAGCATTATCACGCATCACATAAATTGCATTTCAAAATGGGATTCATTTTTTCAAAAAAAAAAAAAGACAAAAAACAAAAAACAAAAAAGTCATTTAGTGCATGTGCATGATCAAAATTTAGGTCTCAATTTGTTTTTGAAGGCAACCTCTACGAGCTCACCTTCAAAAATAGGTAGCTTTTGACACCTAAATTTTGGCGACCTAGTCATTGATTTTTTAAATATAAATTAGGGATTAATTTTAACCCCTAAAAAAAATGCATCAAAACAAATAAAATGAAAAAATGGAAAAAATTGGAAAATTGATTTGATTGATTATGCATGGAAGTTTGAAATTTTGATGAATATTCAGATTTTGATAAATACAGAAGCAATTTAAAAATAAGATGAATAAATGGTAAGAATTTTTACAAAATGGAAGAAATTTGAGCAAAATTGAGCTGATTGCGAAATCACGATCTAATTTACAGTTTTGATTTAATGCGATAGAAGATGGAAACTCGGAAAATACTATACGAAGAGGCTGTCTAGAATCACGATAAAAGAGAGCTGCATTTTTCGTGACTACGAAGGGAATTCGAAAAATTTGAGAGCAAATACGTGAGGAGTCGTTTCCTGGGGTTTATTAGAGTTGGAAATTGAAGAGAGAAAACAAAAATTCGTTTGTTTGTGGAAAGGAAAAAAGTCAAAAAGAGTGCTGTAGTAAAGAAGTCTACGAGGAACTGACCAGCCATTAGGAGAAAAAAGAAGAAGAAGAAAAAAGAACAATTGACAAGATCCCTACTATTCATCTTCTCTAGGGGTTCTTTTTGTTGCATCACTGATCATTGAAATTTCCGATCTCCGGGTTGCGCCACCGGCCTTCGAGTAGTAGCGACGCTCATGCCTTCGGCTTTTGCTCGACCCGGTGCCCGACGTTGCCTGTTGCGTTGCCGTCGCCCACCGCCTCTGCTCGAGCCAACACCTGACTATGCCCCTGCAGCGCCTCCATTCACGGCTGCCCGGTGTTTGGCGCCCCCTCCTTCGCACGATGATTCTGCAGTAGCTCCGTGCCCACTGCTGCGGCACTGCAACCCCAACGCCCCTGCACCGGCCACTGCACCAGCAATGCCTCAGCCTCGCCTGTGCGACTTCCGTCACCGACGCCATAGCATCTCTGCCCGCGACGACCCGACGCCGAGCCTTTGCACCCGTGAGCTCGCCCTAACGCCACTGCTCACCACCACTGCTGCAACCCGTGACGCTACTGCTCGCCAGTATCTGACGCCGCGCCTCTGTAGCTTGTGCCCAACAAACCGGTGGTCTGCCTCCATCAGCCGCCGCCACTACACCAGTACCTTTGCCCGCTCGCCGTTGCTGCTCCGCCTCTGTTCGCTGTCCAGCCTTCGTAGGAGCCTTGAGAGTCGCTGCCACTAGTAGCCCCGTCGCCGCCTGCACGCCCTCTGCCATGCTCCAACTTCCGCCCGGCATTGACTAATCAGCTGTTTCCTTTTAGGTAGACTAGTTTTTGTTTTTATTTTTATTTATCTTATTTTATTTTATTTGATAGCATTTTTTAAGTTTATTTATTTAAATTATAATATTGGATGTCAATATTTACTTCATAAATCTTGTTGCATTATCCGCATGGGTTTTGCTCAAAATTATTGTAATTATTAATTTGATCCGTAAGACGTCGAATCATTTTTTTAATTATATTAATTTTTGGGCATTTTGGTAGAATTTTAATTGTTAAATCATTATAATTATTAATTTGATCCATAAAACTTCGGATCAGATTTTTAATTATTTTGAACTCTTTGTCGTGATGTTTAGGATTAGAGTAATCGTTAATTTGACCTATGAGACAACAGGTTATTTTTTCGATTATTTCAATCCTTTATTTGTTAAATATTTTGATTTGTTTATTTGATAATTTACTTATCTTGGAAAAACACTAAAAACATCAAAAAATAAGAAAAAAAAAATAAAAATCTTGCATCAAAGTGTTTAGGTTTAATAAATCATGGACATGTAGGATTAGGTTTATAAAATTTTTGTCATCTAGTGATTGTTGCTAGGTTCATTTAGTTAGAAATTGCTCGTCATTAGAATTAGGTCATTTGATTAATTTAGATTGCATATTTAATTGTTGCATTCCTTCAATTTCAAATTTCAGGGAAAATAGAAAAAAATTAGAATAAATTAATTTCATGCTTTAGGATAGATTGCATGCTTACTCATGTTATATAGTTTAGGTCATATTGTCACGTCATATCATTTCATGTTAAATTAGTAGCATGTATTGCATGATTCTCATTAAATAAAGTGAAAATCAAAATTAAATGATTGCATGTTAATTAGAAATCATATCTAGGATTGTCGATGTGAATTCTGAGCTAACATTGTAGATACTTTCATTGCTATGAGGTAAGTCACACAATTTATTCATTGCTTCATTTAGGTGTTTAATTGGTGGTTTGCGCATTTGTATGATCACCTCATATGTTAAGGAGGTAAATTAAAATCAATTCAAGCTGCCTGCAAAATATTTTTTAAAATAAAAAGGCAAAGGTACTGAAAGGGCGTTAGAGAAATCTAGCGTAACTTAGTCCCCGAACTCATAATCTCTGGTTCATAGGAGTAAAGTAAATCTCCTGTTACTTTACTTGGGTTTCTAATCGACCCAACAAAAATAGATTAGTGGCGACTCCTAATTAAAAAATCATTTTCATGTTAAGAACTTGAACCTAAGTCGCGAATTGGTATGGGCTTAGAAGAGTCCGAGCTAAGTTTAGGTTTGGTAACTAATTAGCCTAATTTGAGGTGGTGCACCCAAAAATTTAGTTCACGATAAGCGAAATATCTTTCACCAAAAGTCATTCTCTGGTTTTAATTAGAGGAGATAGATTTTGTGGCAATTCTGGATAGGAAATATCACAAGTAGACAAGGGAATTGATAATTTCACATCAAATAGAGCAATACGTATACAAACTATGCGGGATTTCATTAATGATGTAGCCTAAGAATATAAAGATGCGATTTGGGAATTTAATTGATGACAAGGCACCCAGGAACTATAGCAAAAAGACATGCCGGAATTTAATCGATGGCGCAGATTTGGAAACTACAATTAAGAAACATGCTGGAATTTAATCAACGATACGACTGTGGAAATTATAAGTATAGTGTCGAAATTGAAAGATAATAAGTTTGTTTGTCTGTGCCGGAGGCTTTGAAGAGTACGATGTGACTATCTAAAGCCTATAATAGACAGTTACCTACAGATATTCAATTGGTTATATTGACTCCACTACCTTGACATTTTCATCGACTCCACCATCTCGACGATTTCTTCAACTCAATTATATAGTTACTTCTTTGATGGTTGCATCCAAAATGGTTGAATCCACTTTCTGTCAATTCCTCCAAGTTCTTGATTCATCATATCGTCAATAATTTTGATCATGACTAAACTTTGCTCTTATTAGCTAAGTCTACCACATATTGATAATAACCAAAAGTTGGTTAATTTTTTGGAGTAAATAAATATCACCTTCTAAAATATTCGAATGATTCATTGATCATTTGATTATTTTAAATTAGATAATTAAAAGTCATCATGTGCCTCATTGTCATTGGCAAATTTGATTTTTCCTTGCTTAATTTTATCTTGGTCAAATTCATTATATGACCCATATTATTCCATGAAAGGCACATTTTGTGCAAAGTTTCATGTGGCCTTCCATCTTTATCCTTAAGTAGTTGCTCATATTTAAGTACTATCGTTGCCAAATTGGAATAAATCGACAAAATTTTGGCCTTCAATTTTTCTCCAAGTTGGGATTTGCTAAGTTTGAGTTGCGATAACACATAATCATGATCAAGCAATTAAATTACACAATGAAAGATGTGAGGGACTTCTGGCTGTTCGTTTCTCTGTCTCTCCAACAACAGCTAAAAACATTCGTTATGCCTTTCCAATGGTTTTCTGATTTCAATTTTTTTTATGAAAAAAAGGCTAAAGTTGAATATAAAAATTTAACGTCGGTAAATTTATTATCCCTATTTTATTATATAATAAAACATGAAGTAACTCTATAAGAGGTAATGAAAATAAACTAGTATCCAAATGCATATTAGTTCCAAAATTAGCAAGCTAGTCAATACAGCAATTTCTTTTTAGAAAGTTATGTTGCACTTTAAATTCAAAAGTACAAAGCACATTAGTTATCTGATATCTTTAAACAAAGCAGGGCTAGCAGTATCAATCATCAACTTTGGACTAACAAGATCAATGATGACTTTGGAGTCAATCTTCATGATGATCTTATTAAAACCAAGTTTCTTGTGAAATTGAGTCCCAACCACAAAGCCCAAAGTTCTACGTGTGTCGATGAACATATTCCTAAGAATGCGGCAAAACCACAAAGCTACTCACCCTATTTATTTCTAAATAAACCCCTTGCAGTAATAAGTTATGGTTTGCCTTTAGATGCCCCATCAGTATTCAGTTTAATCCATGCGGTAGGTGAAGTACCCTATCTGAACAAAATCGGAGAATTCCATGATCCACGTAAGATTGAGTTATTTATATACAAAGCTTTAATGATTTCTTTGTGTATGACCAAATTGCTTAGATTGAATTCGAAAGGAAAACTAAGTTATCCTGAAAAGTAACTTATTTCTCCATTACCAAAAAAGTCATACACTTGCTCCAAAGATAATTCACCAATCATTGTGAAAATTCAATCACCCGTTACTAGCGAGATTTGAATTTAATCATTGTGACAAGTTAATTGAGAAGAATTATCCTAAATATTGTTGGGGGACAAATTCAAGCCATATCCTACAAACAATTGGACAATAATTAAAAAGAAAGTTCATAATTGTAGTTGCCATCTAAAGAACTTTGCACGGCACCTAATGTATTGATCAATTACGTCCAGCAATTTCAGGAAATTGGAAGACAAATAAACAAGTGTTCATGGCATGGCGTATTGCCTAATCTATTGATCAATTACGTCCAACAATAAATTTCCTTATAATGCTAGTTGATATCTCAAAGCAAATCGCCATGTCAATCAATATAAGGAAATTGGCAGAGACATAAATCTGGAAAAGTGCTACATTCTCACAATAATAACATTTATGATGCTAGAAAAATATGATGCACCAAGTTTATATATTCACCAGAAGTCATTTCCGTTTATATTTCTTAAAAATATAAAAACCTACAAGTCCAAAGACTATTTATAATGTCATAATTTTCAAGCATAGAACCTAAAAGAACAAAAGACGAGAAAATTTTCAGTTGACGTTAAACCCATCTGAAACATTTTCATAATAATGAGGATTTCAAATTTGTTTAGTTCACTCATTCTATTCACGAATTTCACTCGATCAAGCCAAACATAATACAAACATATAAAAGAACGTCTTCTTTTTCGGGCCTCAAAGAAAGATTTGCACCTCAGAAGACTGGCTTGGCATCAAGAACATGATAGGTTAATTTTACGTGCTTATGGCCAAAAACAATTAATTCTGCAATCTTCAATTGTAATTGATCACGAGTTGTCCGTCGTCGTTGCCATCGCTGGTCATCGTTCGTCGCCGCCTTCGTCGGCCGCCGGTCACCAATCGTTGCTGCTACCGGTCACCAGTCGTTGCCTCCATCCGTCACCGCCGTCCGCCGGTTTGCCATCGTCCGAAAGGAGGAAATTTTGTGTCGTTATGAAACGAATTTTTATTTTTAGAGTAGAAATTTTGTGTCGTAATCAAACGGTTATTTTTGCTTAGAAACTCTTCTAGAAATAGAAATAGAAAAGTCTATTTCTGGAACATAATGGTTATCATTCACCCCTCAGTGAAATCTTTCGATGTCAAATGAAAAAACAAAAGTTGCTCCTATTTCATCCTTGACTTTGGATTCGCTACTTTCGAGAGAACCAACTTCGACACTGAAACGGCGAAGCAAGAAAACCACATTTTAGGGATGGGAATTGACTAACATCATTACAAGAGCCATGAACGAAAGAAAGAGAAAATAGAGAGAGTACCAAACAAAGGAAACAAACTTATATTTTTCCTTGAACATGATAAATTAATTTTACGAGTTTATGGTAAAAACAATTAATTCCACAATCTTTGATTGTAATTGATCACAAGTCAGTCTCATATTGCAAACTATAAAAATAATTAAATTTGATAAAAGCGTAATAAGTTACCAACAAATTTTCTGGATAGAAAAAATCGGTACTTTTCCTTACCTAATGGCGGTTTGATACTTTGCAGCACTTAGTGAAAATCTTTTGGCGTCAAACAAAAAACCAGAAGTTACCCCCATTTCATTATTGACTTACGACTCGCTATCTTCGAGAGAACCAACTTCGACCACTGAAACCGCGAAGCAAGAAAACCACATATTAGGGATGGGAATTGGAATCTAACATCATTACAAGAGCCATGAACGAAAGAAAGAGAAAAAGGAGAAAGTACAGAACGAAGGAAGAAACAAAGTGGTAACTGGTGGGCAGCTATCAGTATTAGGTAGGAGCACATGCTCTCTCTCTCTCTCTCTCTCTCGACCCATTCCCATCCAAAAGACAAACGTCGTCATTCCATTAGGGCCCCCAGGAACATGGAACAGCCCCCTCTTCTCTCTGTCTCTGTCTCTAATTGATGGGTGTAGCTAATTTCCCATGTTATCTGTTTGAGTTGATTTCTTTTAAATAACTCATTTTTTTTTAAATAATTACCAAAAAAAATCCCAAGCCTATTGTATTTGTATACCAATTATGTCTAAAACTTTTCACCTTTTGACAATTTCTCAATGTGATCCATTCAACCAATTTTGGTTCGAAATTGCTAACACGAATGCCTACCATCCTATGTAACATGGTCGGTAGTAATGAGAACAATTTTTGAAGTTTAAAATTAATTTTTTGTTTTGTTTCCTTTTTCCCCTTCTTCCTTCACTGATTGTTGGTCCGTACGAGGGCAATTCCAGCAAGGTCAGCCCTCTCCAAATTCGATAAGGGCAAGCCTCGCTAGCCTTTGTCTGTGGTCGATTGTCCGAGCAGCTGAGGAAGAAGTAAAAAGAAAGAAAGAAAAAAAAACACAATCGGTCTATTTAATATTCGCGGGAAGCTGATGAGGGAAGCTTCTTTGTTCATTCCAATCGATAGCTCATGCTCATTTCACTGATGGATTCCACTGTTATATTCGCGGTCGCCAATCCTAGAGCTGTCTATTTAATCGTGGAAAAATCAACGTAATAGTAAAAGGCTGCGAATGGCATGGAGAGAAACAAAATAGAATTATTCCAAAGACCAACATGATCCTTATCCCCATCGCCGACCAAATTGTGTACGTGCAGTAGGAGAATTATTCAATTTTGTTTTTGTTCCACTATCTTTTGATTTCCTGATGTAGTTTGGTTTCATATTATTATTATTTTTGTTTGAAAAGCTACTTTCCACGTAAAGAACCGGACCAATAGTATCGGATTGACGGACTAGCCATGATTTATTTATATATTCTGAAGCAAACTGTAATTAATAATTTTTTTCTTTTAATGTTAGAGAACTCCTGCTTTTAGGGAATAGAATAAATCAAACAAATAAGAAGAAGAACAAGAAATCACCGGTTTCAGGATCGAAGGCCAATCAGTCTGGTCTTGTTTCAGGTTCCTAGTTTCACAATCTGGTAACCGACTATACTTGGTCTGGTTTCTACCATCACCTTAGGACCGATCACTCTTTAACACATTTCATATAAATAGTCTGATTTTCAGTAGAGTTTTTAGATTTCATACCTTTTCCCAAGGGTTGTGGGGGTTTGGAAGGAAGACGAGACCTGATTTGCATTGTTAAGTTTGTCATAACTTCCATGTATTGTGTGTCTACATAATATTTTCTACATTGATCCTTTTGTTAAGATGCACCTATAAATCTTCGTTGACGTATAATTCATTAGCTTAAGCTTTTGAGTAAAGGTGGATCTAACTGCATATATTAACAATTAGAGATTTGAGTTCCTCTTCACAATCTCCCCATATAAAGGTATTGAATTTCTATTGCATTATCACTACCACTTTCATATATGCTTAACTCATCTTTGCAATATTCCGACATGGTTTGACATAATATTTTGTCGTTTGATATACTTTGTTAGAATCATGTCACGGTTTCAAAGACCAACTTGGACTTTGGAGCAAACCATGTAAAGTTGGTGTGGAAAGTACAGCAATTTCCTAGTCAAATGTTGGAGACAGCTCAAGAAAGTTTCCATTTTAAAGTTTAAGATATATATTCTCCAAGGAGGTCGTATTTGTTCAATGCCATTGATGATCAGAATGTGGTCTCCTGCTTGGTGGTTTCCAATAGAATTTATGGACAATTTTCAGGAGTTCAAGTGCTGATCGTGAAGTGCATCCATGAAAGAACGAGTTTGTGTTTGAAGTTAATAAATCCCGTGATGAGATTTGTGAACTCCTTTGTGAAAAGAGATGGGAATTAAACACCATGCCAATTATTGGATGTGGGTGAAAGCTAAAAAACACCTAGCCTATTTGAGTGACCTAAATATGATTTTAATCTCCGTTGTATCGTTTAATCTATAGTTGAACCCTATGTTTCTCTCCCTGTGAAGTAAGTCACACTGATTGAACTAGTGAATCCAATATCTAAGTTACGTTCTTGTTTTGTTTATTACTGTTCGAGCAAATATTTTGCAACATACTCGATGGGCAATCCACACGATTTCCGTTGCATGTACTGAGCAAACCATCGAAACATGTAAATGATATGATTCAACCCAACACACCCACTCAAGAAATTCTAGCAGTCGCCTCTGTGCTTTTCCTGTTTCTGTTGTAGTATCGACTGTGATCGAGTGTAATTCTTTTGATAATGGATGGTAAAGCAAGTGAAAGACCAATAATGCAGGTG
Source organism: Eucalyptus grandis (assembly GCF_016545825.1). Classification (NCBI taxonomy): domain Eukaryota; kingdom Viridiplantae; phylum Streptophyta; class Magnoliopsida; order Myrtales; family Myrtaceae; genus Eucalyptus; species Eucalyptus grandis. The sequence goes on along the minus strand of NC_052622.1, from coordinate 48,034,594 downwards.
ACCTGGTGATGTAATACTGTAACGTCATGAGTTTAACGCATGTTCTTCCTAATATTCAACACGAAAATGACACCAAAACCACCGCATGAACCTTCACGTTCCGCTATTTAAAGCAAGCAAACTTGCTCAGGAGGCAATTCATCTTATTAGCTCAAGAAACATGGCAGAGCAGGTGCAATATCCGCATTCACCTCAGCTTGCCTCTCTATCTCATCGATCTTCTTGATTTCTTCTATTCGATTCTATTCCTGTTCTTCTCATCTAAATTTTCGAACTTAGCTTCTTGACCATACTTTCCCAATGTTGTAGCTAGTTTTGTTATGCTTGCTTTCAATGTTACAGGTCACGGAGATGATGATCAAAGTGGATCTTCAGTGTTGTCGCTGTTACAAGAAGATCAGGAAAATCCTGTGTGAGATCCCTCGTGAGTCCCTTGCCTTTACCTCATTTAATTAATCTGCGTACTTCTCTTTTCGTGTCAATAAATAATAGATGTATGCATCAATTCTTTTTCTTCCCTTTCTCTTTCCATAATACGTGTGTTATTTCTATTGTGTACTATAGGTGTGTGCAAAATAGACTGTCCGAACTGGGAACCGCCCAAATTGGGGACTGAACTAGCTCGCTTGGTGCGGTTCCTAGGAGTGCTGGTCTGGTTCTCAATTCTTAAAAGTGAAACTAGTGTTCGGTGGTCCGGTTCCCTATTCCAAGGGTGAATCGGATTGGATTGGACCGACAAAATATTTTTGTTTTGATTATTTTTATTTTTTCAAGAAAATTAGCAGGTTTAATTTATTGTTTTTGAGGAAATAAAGAGCTTATAATTGGATAATAACATATTTGGATTGAAGCATAAGATTTGTTTCGAGCTCTTAATTTGTTTCTAGTCATGCTTTGGATGACAAGATATGTGGATGGAAGCATGAAAAAGAAATAGTGACCGGTTCCATTGGATTGGATCGGAAACCGATCATGCCTATTGTATAGCGCATCTTTACCTATTGCTATCTATGATGAATAGAACCGAGTGTTTGTGATACTTGAAGCTAATAATACTTTGTGAACGCAGAAGTAAAAGATCGAATCTTCGACGAGAAACAAAACAAGGTGAAGATCAAAGTGGTGGGTTGCGATCCTGAGAAGGTCCGGCAAAAGATATGTTGCAAGGGAAGAGATATCATTTTAGGCGTCGACATCATACCCCCCGAGCCACCAAAAAAAGAAGAACCAAAAAAAGAAGAACCAAAAAGAGAAGAAAAAAAAGAAGAAGAAAAAAAAGAGGTTAAACCTCCACCGGTGATAGGTTACCCACCGGTGTATATGATGGGGAAGGTGTATGTTTGTATCTCATGTCATCATGGGGGTTGTGGTTGGTTCTGTCCATGTAACTGTCACTGCGGGGGGCCACCAATATGCGCTGATGGATGCGGGAGGCCAGCCCACGAGTGCATATGCAAGAGGCCACTGGTATGCGCTGATGGATGCGGGAGGCCAGCCCACGAGTGCAGATGCAAGAGGCCACTGAAATGCGCTGATGGATGCGGGAGGCCACCCCACGAGTGCATATGCAAGAGGCCACGGATGTGCCCTGATGGATGCGGGAGGCCACCCCACGAGTGCAGATGCAAGAGGCCGCCGATGTGCCATGATGGGTGCGGGAGGCGGGCCCACGAGTGCAGTTGCCAGAGGCCACGGATGTGCGCCGATGGATGCGGGAAGCCACCCCACGAGTGCAGATGCAAGAGGCCGCCGATGTGCCATGATGGGTGCGGGAGGCGGGCCCACGAGTGCAGTTGCCAGAGGCCACGGATGTGCGCCGATGGATGCGGGAAGCCACCCCACGAGTGCATATGCAAGAGGCCGCCGATGTGCCATGATGGGTGCGGGAGGCCGGCCCACGAGTGCAGTTGCCAGAGACCTATTTACCCGCGGTGTTGCGATCGCTCCAGATATGGAAACGCCTCTTCATCATGGACCCTGCATGGCTGTGACTACGGAAGGCCGCCAGTATGCACCAATGCCGGTTACGACTGCGACACTTCCTGCACGCTCATGTGAGGAGAGTTTCGAAGTATTTGTCAAAATCAGGTCTTTATTTCCACAACTTGGTGTTTTTATGAGATCTGTCGGATCACGACATGGATCTTCTTCCCGCAAGATATTTCCTTTATTGCCTCAATAAATACCAATTATTAAGTTATGAAAATAAGATTTTAGCAACATTTAATATTTATCGATGCATTGAGGAAAGCGCAATACGTAAGATATTCCATTAGATATATGTTGTTGTTGCATCTTAATTATGTGTGGGCAAGAGGGTCGATATGCTGTATTATGCTTACCATAGGTTTAAACGTATTACCCTTTGTATTACCTATCACCTACGATGGTCATTAATGTATTTGCTGATTTGATACTTGTAATATATGATTACGGGTGTATCATGGCCGATATAGTTTATTTGGATAATTTTCCATACTCTTGGAGTTTTCTTTTCCAAATCTTTTCATACTTCAGGATCCATAGAAACCATGCATTAGACATTAATAGGATGGAGAGACAGAGACAGATTACAAATTATCAACAATTAGAATGAGCTCTGGAATATAAAAGAAGTATACTAAATATAATTTTTTTTTGAAATAATTATCCAATCAAATCCTAAACCTATTGTACATATGACAATTCAATCCTAAACTTTTTGTTTTTGCTAATTAACTTTTGTGGGAAATTTTAATGTAGTCCTTTTAGCTAATTTTCCCTCGAAATTGCTGACCTTATGGTACAATCATCACTAGTCATCCTACGTAACACACCACCACGTTAAGCATTCTCCATGAAATTTGGCCGAAATGACTATATTGAAATTTCATACAAAGATTTAGAGTAAAATTGGTAAAATTAACAAAATTAGGATTGGATTAGCATTCGATTAAATAAGTTTAGAATTGATTAGACAGGGTCTCTGAAAATTTCTCCATAGTGTTTTCAAGAAAGTTTAGTTTGTGAAAAGCCAGTCTGCTCATGTACAAAGCAAAATAATTCCACTTCAACATTTGCATTTTCACTATATTTATGAAAACATGGCCAGATAAAGATGTTTTATGGTACTGGTGGTCCCTCGTCCTCCCATCGTCCTTCCATCGGGAAATAATAATGATAGAGTTGATAAGGCCTCCCGGTGCATGTCATATTCATTAACTACGTTGCCCCATCAATCTCTAATTGGTTTCTCTCTATTCTCCACGACTCTAGTTTCTTCTGTAGTCTTGTCTTTCCGCTGAACAAGACGAGGCCATCCACGTGCAACTTTATGAATCATGCCTAGTCGAAAAGAAAGACAGTGGGGATCTAGGAGAACTACTAGTCCTTGGCTTGTTTATAGGGGGTAAGACCGCATTTCCCTCTTTCTTTTGAAACGATTGATAATAAAGAAGAATAGACTAATAAATGTCGCATCTCGAATCCTACAAAAATAGAGAGTGATACGATTATCATTTTCTCTACCCGAAAGACGTGACCTCACATTTAAATTTACCTATTAGAGTATCTAAAATCCAACAAAACGTATGTAGTCATCTTCAACACATACCGAAGACTCAATCATCGGAAATTTCTTGCTATCATTGCTCTTGTCCTACTTAATGTTAAATGAGGAGCCTAAAAAACATGATAAGAAGAATGGTGTGTATAGTTACTGCTTAGTGTGTATTAAATATTTCGATCACCCAATATGCATATTTATCATGTAATATCAAAAACTCATAATCCCAAATCCAATATATAATATACGTTGAACACAAAAAATTAGTTATATCTTATCAGCTTAACTTTTTACATATTGGAAATACTCATTTTAAATCGACAGCATTGAATCATATATTAATGGTCTATTCCATTAATAAAAGTCATTAATCTATTTTTAGATTTGTATATGGTTATTTTGGCTTTTATGAATTTTTCCAGGTTGATTGTCCTATTTCTATGACTTTCTAAGTCAAAAATCAAGAAAGTGGACCATGTGGTGGGCCTAGGCTCTTAGCTAGGTTGACAAGTTTGGGCTATGTTCCGACAATGCAACTGCATCGGGCCTACCTAGGCCCATCGTGGGGTGAGATGATTTCATAATTTGTCCTATCCATATGAAATTCTTCTTACAATGTGAAACCGATATCTTTTTTAACTTATGTACCAACAACAATTCTATACACTTGAGTAATTAACAAGATTTCAATTGAAATACACCCGATTGTTTGTTCAATGAGTTTGCAAAACCTAGTACGCCGCATCAGTTTGTCATTCTAGGGATTGAAAAGACTCCTAATTATGTGCAACATTTCAATTAGTTCTTTCACCAAGTTACATGATTTGTTAAACCTTGCCTAGAAAATATAGGTAAAGGGTAAAGAGGCAATTTCGAAAAATTTGTGTGTTTCGTCGAGTTTAACTATAGTATAAAGAACGCTCATGAAACTTTCACAATAAATAATGATGATAAGAGCACAATAAAATGATTTTCCTAACCATAATAAAAGATGCTTTAGTCGTACAATTTTCGTGATTGAGGATAAGTTTTTCTTCGCAAGATACATTAATGAGTTTCCAAAGCAAATGGGATTTTATTTCTAGCAACAAGCTATGCAAACATATTGGACAACAAGATGGGGCAGAACATCAAGGTTTTGACCAATGAAAACAACACACACACATATATGTACATAAGAAGTGCTCAAACTTATAGGCCAAGTGCGCTTGAGTCCAAAAGCTTTCAGAAATGTGGTCAAGTTCTCAAATTTGTCGGATTGGTGCAATCAAGTTATTCATTTGATTCCTTCAATTAATTAATAAAAGATGCTAGCATGGATTTTTTTTTTTCTCTTTCTTATGTGGTGCTAACTTTAACTAAAGTCCCACTGTTTTAATCTACCTGTTATTTTTACCTCGAATCTTACTTGAATTAGATTTAAAAAAGAAGATATGTTTTCAAAAAATAAATTTTAAAAAAAGAATACAAAAATGTCACATCAGAGTTTTCATTAACCAAATTGACGGAGTGTAACATAAGGGCTTGATTATATTTTTTGAAAATTTCTTGTACTTATCCCATACATACAATAAAACGTTGTAATTACCATGTCTACCATCTTATTGGACTTTAGCAACTTTTGTAGCGGAGTACTTGGAGCTCAAGGCTCCCCCTCTCTCTCTCGTCGCAATTGCTTCTTCTACCATCTTATTCAACCTCAGGACTTTTATGGTTGCGTACTTTAAGTTATAACTACTCCTTCTACCATCTTATTCGACTTCAAGACTTTTACGGTTGCGTACTTTAAGTTGTAACTGCTCATTCTACCATCTTATTCGACTTCAGGGCTTTTACGGTGGAGTACTTGAAGGACAAGGCGTCTTGCAGTTCTTCATGACGCCAAAGTTTGAACAGCTCCAAAGTGTAATCTATCTATCTCTAACTCACCTGAAAAGGCATTTTAAGTATAGAAGCAAATGTCCAACGGCAATGGGCTGTGTTGCTCTATGCAGCACATCGAAGCCATCCAAGAAGAAGTTGGGGTCCGATGCCTTCTAGGCTACGGGAAAACCTTAAGCAAATGTCCTATGTTTGTTGATATATGTTGTAATCGGCAGCGTGGCGGAAGCGAATTGTAACTTTTGCAATTATGTCAGGAGCTATAGAAGCCAACAAAAAATTAAAATGAGGAACAATAAAATAGCGCCAAAAAGTTACTTGATTCGGTTTCAATGTTGGAACCTATGTTTATGGGGAGAGCCAACAGGTAATCCACTATAAGTTGGAGAATCATAGAATTATAATTGCTCATGCACTCAAGTATTTTCTAACCTTAGTATATACCCAATACCCATAGTGTTTAACAACTCAACTCGACAGACTCAACTCTATGCACAATTCTCTCTGAGCACATGCCTCTCTTTCTCTCTTGAGCTCTCACTTCTTGCTTGCTTCCTACGGCCTCCGATGTCCTCCTTTTATGGGATCATAGGAAGAGAACAGGACAAATGGAGACTCCTGCGGATTTCAATGGCGGCACCTACTTCTATATCATGCCCCTCGATGCATTTGAAGATGATATATGCACATGACCATCATGCACCATCCTAGAACATAGCTACTGTCGTCCCTCTCTTTCCATTTATCAACAAAGTACAAAAAGAAGCACACAAAAGATGACCAAGAGAGGAGAGGGGATTCAGCACCTACAAGATAGGCTTCTGAAGCAGCAAAGGGCGTCCACCAATTTCTATGGGCATGCATGCACATGGCCATGTGCATGAACGAGGTTGGAAAAAATTGGACGTTCAACACCTCAGAACAACTACATGCTGAAAATTGAGAAAGGTGCATAAAAGTCAACACATGAATGGTGATCTCCCATATCCAAGGCTGGATTCTTTTGGCTCCGATCACGCAACATTTCTCATTGGATGCTTGACGGACATGCTTTCTCATTTCAGCATATAAATTATACGTGTGGGTCGAGTAACATATACAGGCTCAAACTCGAGACATAATTTAACAATTCTCCACCTTGACTCGATGATTACAACCAAGTTATAGTGCTTATTTTCAATGTCTGGCTCTCCTAACGCCCCGATGGGCGCTTACTCTCTGCAAACACCAATCAAGTTCTAGCAAAGCTCAAGCTTTGCTGATAGAATAGACTTTGTCATCATGTCTATGGGTTCTCCGTTGCTATTATTTTCTTCACAACAATCTTGCCCTTCGCTATGACATCTCAGATGAAATGTACCTAATATCGATATTCTTCGTTCAAACCTTTTGATTGTCATAGGATTATAAGCCAAATATATCGCATCTTGATTGTCATAGTGTATGGTGACGCTTTTTTGCTCCAGTCCAAGGTTTGAGAGCAAACATTTTAGCTATATTGACTCATTTGCTACAAAGGTCAGTGCCATATACTTTGCCTCGGTCGAAAACCAAACAACATCGTCTTGTAAAGAAGCCTTCCAACTTACTGCACCACCTGCTAGCGTAAACATATACCTCGCTAACAATCTGTGATCATCCAATTCATCGGCGTGATCCGAATCCATGTATCCTATGGTATCACTGCCATTACCATTTCTCTAAGATACAATGCCAACATCTGTTGTCCCCTTTAAATACTTGATGATCCATTTCATAGTTTTGCCAATGTGTCTTAGTTAGGCGTTTCATGAAATGTTTAATAACACTTACAGCTTGTGAAATGTCAGGCCTAGTACATATCATGGTGTACATAATAATACTCACAACACTTGAATAAGGAACACGAGACATATGCTCCTCCTCATTCTCAGTATGTGGTAACTTGTCAGAAAGTTTAAGATGTGTGGCTAAGAAGTACTTACAGATTTTGCTGACTGCATGTTAAAACCTACCACAATCTTCTCAATATATTTCTTTTGAGACAGACGCAACGTTCTTGCAACCCTATCACACAAAATCTCTATACCCAATATTTTCTTAACAACGCCTAAATCTTTCATTTCAAACTTAGCACAGAACTACCGTTTTAGCACATCAATATTAGACATATGTTTAGCTATTATCAACATGTCATTAACATATAATAATAGATAAATCAAAGACTCATCCTCCAATCTCCTAAATAAACACAACTATCAAACTAACTTTTCGAATAATCCTAACTAGCCATGAAGCATCAAAACGCTTGTACCACTGTCTAAGAGATTGTTTCAACCCATACAAATATTTCTTCAATAAGCAAATAAGGTCTTCCCTACTTGGAATAGCAAATTCCTTTGCCTATCTCATGTAAATCCATTCGTCCAACTCACCATTAAGAAATGTTGTTTTTCACATCTAGCTACTCTAGCTCGAAATCTCGTGCAGCAACTAAGGCAAGTAATACATGAATAGAGGCATGCCTTACCACAAGAGGGAACACCTCTTTATAGTCAATGCTCTCTCGCTGAGTATACTCATTTGTAATAAATCTTACCTTGAACCTAGCTACCTCTACACCGAGAATGCCCTCCTTCTGTTTATAAACCCATTTGCATCCGATAATCTTCTAGCTTTTTGGTACTTTGACTAGCTTCCATGTCTGACTCCGATAGGGTTTTTTTTTATTTCTTCACTCATAGCCTCTAGCCACTACAACGACTCAATACTAGCTATTGTCTCAGAGTAGGACGAAGGCTCATCTATCTCCACCTCATCACCTATAGTAAATATATAGGCAATATAAGAATAACCATAACATATTGGTGGTCTATTTACCTTCCTCTGTTTGCTCGTGGCTATATTATGTTGCAACTCCGTTGGTTGTTTACCATCACTCACATAAGCATGCGGAAGACATCCGAATATTCATAATGTAGAGTAATCAACAGGTTTCCCTGACCATACTCTCTCAATAGTCTTCCACTCGATAGCAGATGATGGAGATCAATTAATCAGGTAAAAAACTATATTTGTTGCTTCAGCCCAAAATTCCTTACCTAGTCTTGCATCCAAAAGCATGCACCGAGCTCGCTCAAGTAGAGTTCTATTCTTCCATTTTGCAATGCCATTTTGCTGTGGTGTCCCGAGAACTGTAGAATGTCCATAATCCTTTCCTTTTGGTAGAGCTTGGTAAAGTCCTTACGATAGAGCTCTATGCCGTTATCAATTCTCAAGCACTTGATTTGTTTACTTGATTGTATCTCAATCAATGCTTTCAAATTCTTGAATCAATCAAATACCTCAGATTTGTGCTTCAGGAAGTACACCCATACATTCCTTGAGTAATCATTGATGAATACTGGCATATATCATGCATCTCCTTTTGATGGAACTAGAGACGGTCCCTAGACGTCTGAATAAATGTATTTGACTGCTTGCTTGGTCGAATGCACTATTTTTTTGAATTTAACACGGCGCTGCTTTCTAAAGATACAGTGCTCACAAAGGTCAAGCTTCCTTGTTTTCTGACTCAACAACCCCTCTCACTCAGCACGTCATACTAGTCTCACTCATTTGATTAAATTGCATGTGCCATAATTGAGTCAAGTTTGACTTTGATTCACCTGATGAAATAGTAGTTGTCACGATTTCTCCTAGTAAATGATAGAGAGAATGCACCTTCTTCCATTTAATCATTGTCAAGGCACCTCGAGAGATCTTCAACATTTCACCTTCAGCGGTGTACTTGCAGCTGATATCATTGAGTGCACTAGAGAAATAAGGCTCTTGTTGATCTTCGGTACATGCCTTACGTCCGTCAATATCTACTCTATGCCATCATGCATTCGAATCTCAACCATCCCAATTCCCACAACCTTGCAAGCTGCATTATTCCCTAAAAGATCTCTACCGACATCTACAGTCTGGTAGGTAGTGTGACATCCATATTTTCAACCCTGTCTTTTGATTAAATGAATTGAGATTTTCATCGATGCGCCTATAGTCTTTTCTTTTCTTTTTTTTGAGTTGATCACTCACGAGATAACTAATCTATCAAGTGAAGCTGTTAAAGAATCTAAATGCGATTGACTTGAGAATTTGACCAGAAATCGATTGCTTGACCATACTAATCTACAAGGGTCAATACGGCACCATCAAAATCGATTAGAGATCGAAGATAGGTCAATTCGACAAAGGCATGTGGTTAGAGTGTGGGTGATTTCACTTGATTGCAAAATTCTTGTTGAACGGCACTAAGCCGATTTTTCTATTGTTTCTGTACCATGTGTCCGTATTTGAAATCTCAAGATTTTCACAATAACCGAGAGTCGCCAATGGGTCGAAGATGTACAATGTGGTTTGAAAATAATCGACCATGGGTCAAATGTATTAAAAATTCCTAAAAGCTACTCGGTAGGTTAAATCATGCTAAAATCGTGTTGGGTTGAAATTAACCACGAAATTGAACCCGATTTCAAAAATTGAAAATTTGTCATGTCATGATTTATTTTAGGAATGTCGACTCATCCTCCAAAAAATTTTCAGCAAGTCTGGATTTTCGGCGAAAAATCAAAATTGAACGTTATTGGACCAAGAATTTAGGAGGGCCATTTTTGTGTGGATTTTTGGCATTCAAGATGGATCTATTGGTGAGGAAAAATCATGGATTTGATGTGGATGTCTTAACTAGAATTTTTGGGCACCAATTGAAGTGAAATTGGAGAGGAATGTTACAAATTCGTAACCATGGAGGGTGCAACATTTTCAACATCCTCTTGGCTTGCTAAAGAAGCTTTGTTGAAGGAAAATGGGTAGAGGATACGGCTGAAGATGGTGGGGGCATTGTGATGATGAAAGAGAGATATTTGTGAAGACTTTGAGGCCTTGTGGTCCCCCTCTAGTTGCAGCCACCCTTCTTCTTCTTCTTCCTCAGCCATTCTTTCTCCATTATTGTTGTGTTTGAGAGCTCAAGAACTAGAGGAAGCCAACAGAGAACCAGAGAGGCCAAGCCAGCCACCGCTCAAGTTGCTACCATTGGTCTAGCACCTGTCCAAGCCGCTCGAGCTTCGCCCATTGCGCACCAGCTAGCATACCCACGAGCTTGAGCCCGCGCATCTTGGCTGCTTGTTGTCCACGCCCTGGCCACCATTGTCACTATTCCAACCGCCCGAAGCCACCGCCGTCAACCCCTACTCACGCCGCCATCCCGCCGTGGCTGTTTCCGCCGTTCTAGCCCCTTCGACCACCCCTTTCCAGCCTTGGACAGAAGCCGAAGTTTCAACAAGGGTTGAAACTTCATGAGCCATTTCCAGCCTCTTCTGAACCTCCCTTGGCATCCACCATTGACTCAAGTCTCGCTCGCCGTCGTGCCGCCATCACCGTGAACTCACCGGCTCGTTAATCCAGTGAGTTTACTAACTAAACCTTGCTTATGAGATTAATGATGCTTAAGGGGTGATTAGATTAAGTTAAGTAAGATTAGTATAATTATTAGCTTGTTTAGTTAAATTAGGTTAGTTAAATTAGTTAATTAGATGGTTAGTGAGTGTAGTTAGTTAGTTTAGGATGTGGTTATGTAGCTAGGATGGTTTGAGTAATTTAATTAGTCCATTAGGTGGTTGGATTAGCATTTCTTAGCTTAAGTAGGCATTTATCTAATTAATTTGTATTTATTTAATTAAGTTTGTAATTTATTTAATTATTTAATATTTTCTGGAAATTTTACCAACATTGTCGGTTGCCGAAATTTCATGTTGATTGTCATGGTGCAATTAGTTTATGCAATTGAATGCTAATTTGTGTAATTAAGTGATGATTGTTAATTTTGAGTTATTATTTCAAAATTATGAAATTTTGATATTTAATTAGAAATTACTGGGTGTCGGGTTTTGACACCGAAAACGTTTTTATATACTATATCAAATAGTGAGATTTTAAAAGGAATGATATCAATTTTTATGGTTCGATCTGACCGTGTACCCACACATAATTATTTTACCAAGTGTTTTTAATATGAAGAAAATAAGCCAAACACATTATTTTAATTGAGGCATTTAAGTGCAAAGCACGATGTCCTTGGGCGGGATTGGATATGCATGGAATTGCTATGAGAAACCGTCACAAGCTGTTAAGCCAGACGATGCTCCTTCGGGAATGCCCCAAGTCAACGGATGCCGGTTGCAATGGAGGCTGAATCGATGCTTTTATGTGGAATGTCGTCTAGAGGCAGATGTTGTTGTGCTCGATGGTGTGAGATGATGCCCGACTATGCCGGAAGACCACTGATTGTTGAGTCGGCCGTGGCCGTTAGGTCGTAATCAATTGGAACACGTGGATGATTGAAATTGATGCGCCGGATTATGGGACAAAATTGTGTGACACGGAATAGGACATGTCATAACGATTCGGCCCTATAATCGGAACCCTTGTGATTTGATTGAGATGCGATTGAGGTGTTCCAATTGATGTATGCATTTATTATATGCATCTGTTATATGAATTGTACTGACATGCATGAAGGAACTGAGGCGAGGTGAGTCTTCTATAATGTGTGGTTACATTATCTCTAGGCGTATTACCTTTCTAATCGAGGTTTAGGGCGTGAACTCGCTGAGACATTGTCTTACCCTGTCGTTGGCTTAACTTTTCAAGTCTGTAGATGGAGGCTCCTCTAGTTCATTTTGGACATCTGAGGGGGTATACTGAGCAGAGTACCGACGTCCCTGTCCCAGGGATTTTCTAGCTCCATGAGCTCATCGTGACCACTATCTTGGTCAATGACGGCCGACCTCAGTTGGTACCTCATCGGTTCAAGGCATGGTTCCGTCATGGGCCTAATAGGGTCTAGGAAGGTCCCTTGTAGGGTTTCGACATCCTCGCTGTTGCAGTAAACATTGCGACAGGTGAGGGCGTAGCTGACCCCCCTGATGGTGTCGTGACAGACCTAGAACCCCTAGAGGTCTCGAAGGTCTCAGAAGTCTCAGTTGAGGAGTCTTGTGCCTAGATGGCTTAGTGACTCTTCTTTTTTTAGTTGACCCTTGTTTATAGACTAGTATTGTATATAAACAAGTTTGTGTATGAAAGTGTGTTTTGTGAAATTTGTTATCTTGCTTTTCTATCACATATTGATTATTGTCTGGGGATTGTTTATTATACACTTCCGCATGTGCATAATCGATTGGGTTGACGATTCATCCTGGGAACGTCGCAATTTAGTCAATCACCAAAGGATGTGCGCGCGCTCGTGGTTCAGGACGTGACTGGTAGTGAACCAATTCCAATGAGGAGTCATGTGATAGGAACATCCGGAATCTAGCACCCATTCGTTTGTTGACAAACTTGGAGACAAACATAGGATGGCCTTGACATCATGGTACTCTCCTCAACAACCTTTGCCACACTACTTGTGGCACTTTGCCCATCTCATTTATTTCTTAGCTTTGGACAATCTCTTTGTATGTGCTCCTCCTCGTGACACTCAAAGCACTTCACGCGACCATTTGATTTTCTATGTCGCGACTTCAACCTGCTTTTGCTTTTGCTTCTATTGCCGAGCCTGCGATGTTGGTTTATACCTCGAATCACTAATTTGTGCATTACATCTTGCGCAAGACTATCATCGCACAACTTTCACTGCCACTCTTTTGAGAACATGGCGTATTTTACCTCTTCTGAGGTAATCGTAATATGCCCTCATAACAAGGAGTCAGTAAAGTACCCTCATGACTTTGGTAAAGACGCCAACATCATACCTTGTTCTTCATTATCTAAAATCTTACCATCTTCAAGTCTATCATAAGTTTATTAAACTCATCTAAGTGGGATCTAATGGGCGTACCTTCAGTGTATCGAAATTGGAACATCCTTTACACTATGTACAAACGATTGTTCAAACCCTTTATTACATAGAGTGCCTGAAGTATTGCTCATAGTGCCACAGCATCCTTCTCCTCGGCCACCTCTATTAGCACTTCATCTGATAAGTTCAATAGGATTATGCTCATGGCTCTCTCCATTAGCTCATCCTTTTCGGGATCTTGCATTGTTTCGAGGAACTTAGCCTTGCCTTCCAATGCCCTGGCTAAACCTTGAGTTGTTATTAGCGCCTTCATCTTGGCGCTCCATAAGTCAAAGTTGTTCCTCCTATTAAATTTCTCAATTTCTACTTTTACTCTAGACATAATTGCAAAGTCTTAGCTCTAAAACCAATTGTTGTAATCGGCGGAGTTATAGAAATCGATAGAAAAATAAAACGAGGAATAATAAAAGAACACTATAAATTTACGTGGTTCTGTCTAAATGTCATAACTTATGTCTATGGAGAGAGCTAGTGAATAATCCATTATAAATCAAAGAATTATAGGATTACAATTGCTCGTGCACTCAAGTGTTTTCTAGCCTTAGTCTATACCTAATACCCATAGTGTTTAACAAGTCGACTTGATGGACTCGACTCTATGCACAATTATCTCTGAGCATATGCCTCTCTTTTTCTCTTGAGCTCTCATTTCTTGCTTGCTTCCCTACGGCCTTCGATGTCCTCCTTTTATAGGAGCATGGGAAGAGAACAAGACAAATGGAGACTCCTACAGATTTCAACGGTGGCACCTACTTCTATATCATGCCCCTCCATGCAGTTGAAGATGATATATGTGCATGACCATCATACACCGTCCTATAGCATAGCTATTGCCGTCCCTCTCTCTTCATTTGTCAACAAAAGACAAAAAGAAGCACACAAAAAATGACCAAGAGAGGAGGGGGATTCGGCGCCAACAAGATAGGCTTCTGAAGCAGCAAAAGGCGCCCACCAATTTCTATGGGCATGCATGCCCATGGCCATGCGCATGCATTTAATGAGGTTGAAAAAATTGGACGTTCAACTCATCAAAACAATTACATGCTTAAGGCTAGAAAAGAGGGCCGCGGATGCATAAAAGTCAACACATGGATGGTGGCCTTTATTTCCAACGTGCGGCCCTCTTTTGGCTCCAATCATGGGCCATTTCTCATTAAATGCTCCGCGGACATATTTTCTCATTTTGGCGTGTAAATGCTATATGCAGATCCAGTATCATATAGAGGCTCAAATTTGAAATATAATTTAATCATTCTCCACTTTGGCTCAATGTTTGTAGCCAAATTATAGTGCTCATTTTTCATGCCTGGCTCTTCTAGTACTCCAATGGGCACTTACTCTCTGTAGGCGCCAATCGAGCTCCAGGCTTTGTTAATGGAATGGGCTTTGTCATCATGTATACTAAGTTCTCTGCCATTGTTATTTTCTTCACAACAATCTTGCCCTTCGTTATGACATCTCAGATGAAATGGTACCTAATATCGATATGCTTTGTTGCTTGTGATATATTGGATTATAAGCCAAATATATCGCACGTTGATTGTCATAGTGTATGGTGACACTTTTTTGCTCTAGTCCAAGGTTTGAGAGCAAACATCTTAGCCATATCGACTCCTTTGGCTGCAAAGGTCAGTGCCATATATTCTACCTCAGTCGAAGACAAGGCAACATCGTCTTCTAAAGATGCCTTCCAACTTACTGCACCACCTGTTAGTGTATACACATATCCCGCTAACGATCCGCGATCATTCAAGTTATCGACATGATCTAAATCCATGTATCCTATTGTCTCTTTGCCATTGTTGTTCCTCCGTTATACAATGCCAACATCCGTTGTCCCCTTTAAATATTTGACAATCCATTCACAGCTTCCTAATGCGTTTTACTTGGGCATTTCATGTAATGGCTGAAAACACTTACAGCTTGTGAAATGTCAACCTAGAGTATACCATGGCGTACATAATACTACCCACTGCACTAGAATAAGAAACACGAGATATATGTTCCTCCTCCTCCTTAGTCTATGGTGATAACTTATGAGAAAGTTCAAAATGTGCAGCTAAAGGAGAACTTATAGATTTTGCCAATTGCATGTTAAAATGTGTCACATCTTCTCAATATATTTCTTTTGAGACAAACGCGACATTCTTGCAGCCCTGTCACGTAAAATCTCTATACTCAATAATTTCTTAGTAGCACTTAAGTCTTTTATTTTAAACTCAGCACTCAACTGCTACTTCAACATATCAATATCAGACGTATGTTTAACTACGTGCGGGTTGAGTATCATATACGGACTCAAACATGAGACATCATTTAATAATTTATTCTTAAATAGCACCACATCAGATTTTCTCGAGAGAAAAATCACCGATGGTAATCGAGTGGTCGACTTTTAAAATTTTTGGCACTCATGTGATCGTCTGTACAAATTATGGCACCCCTAGTATTTTTATTCCTCTTTCAAGTCATATGTTTACTTCTAAACTTATAACGTGAGAAAATTGTAAGCATTTTTTCATAAAAGTTAAGTTATTAACCAGTTACGTTCGATATGTACAATTTTAATTCAAATAAGTGATGTCTCAAACTTTTTTAATGACATCTCTTATATTAGAACTTTTTTATTAAAAAGATTAAAGGAACGGTTGGAAATTGTGATCCGTTTTCATGAACTATCCAGACTTCTCGGGCTGATTTAGAATATCAAAGAAGAAAAGTCAAAGAAATAGATTGGAAAGTCTTGAAGAACATGTTAAAAGTTGAAGAGTCCAAGTTAAATAAGAAGTTGGGAGCTGAAGTCAAATCCTTAGGAGCTAAGTCTCTTCTTAATCAGGAAGAAAATCGTGAAGAATATGTGCATGTGAATATCCATCGTTGAACGGTATAGTTACCATTTCTAAGTCGATGACGGAGAAAGGACAAAAAGACCCAGCTGGATTGTAGAAAGTGTATAGAATTTTTGCATGTCTAAAGGCAGTGGAGTCCCTCAATAAATAAGTTACGAATTATTTATGGAAGGCTGTGTGCGGAGGATTTTCTGAATTGCATATCCCTTAGCTCCCTCATCACTCCAACTACATCATATGTGTAACATCCCGGATTTCCACTGTACACATATTGTCCGCTTTGGACACTAAGTACTCACTGTTTTGTTCCTCTTGGGGCAGCCCATACTACCCCAAGAAAACGCGTATATACAGTTAGAGGGCCCATTGCCTTATAAGTTAGCCCAAAACTCCATTCCTAGGCAATGTGGGACAAGAGACACGCCCCCTTCCTACGCATGTCCAGGGACCAAGGCGCGAACACATCGCCATCCCTCCTCCCTGTGCACTGTCGCCTGGGCCATCACACTCTCCTCCCTTGAGAGCACAGCGTTCTCACAGTGGCCCCACATGAGGTCGAGAGTTAGAGCAGCGTCCTCGCTGTGGCCCCACATGCGGTCAGAAGTCGGCTATGATACCACTTGTAACACCCCGAGTCTCCACTGTACATATATTGTCCGCTTTGGACACTAAGTCCTAACGGTTTTGTTCTTCTCAGGGCAACCCATACTACCCCAAGAAAATGCGTATGTACAGTTAGAGGGACCCAAGCCTTATAAGCTAGCCTAGGACTCCCTCCTTAGACGATGTGGGACAAGAGACGCGCCCCCTTCCTACGCACGTCCGGGGATCGAGGCGCGAACACATCGCCATCCCTCCTCCACGCGCACCATCGCCTAGGCCGTCACACTCTCCCCCCCTTGGGAGCACAGCATCCTCGCTGTGGCCCCACACGAGGTCAGGAGTCGGAATAGCGTCTTTGCTATGGCCCCATATGCGGTCGAGAGTCGGCTCTGATATCACTTGTAACACCTCGGGTCTCTAACTGTACATACGCATTTTCTGGGGGTAGTATGGGCTGCCCCGACAAGAACAAAAACGTGAGGACTTAGTGTCCAAAGCGGACAATATATGTATAGTGGAGACCCAGGGTGTTACAAATGATATCAAAGCTAACTCCCAACCGTATGTGGGGCCACAGCGAGGACGCTGTTCTGACTCCCGACCTCGTGTGGGGTCATAGCAAGGACGTTGTGCTCACAAAGGGGGGAGAGTGTGACGGCCCAGGCCCTGGGTAGTACGGAGGGATGGACTAAGATCGCCTTAGCAGTACGTGGGCGAGGTTAAGTGTGTGACAGCCCTGGTGGCGGTGCGCGGGGAGGAGGGATGGTGGTGTGTTCGTGCCTCAGTCCCGAACGTGCACTGGAAGGGGGCATGTCTCCTGTCCCACATTGCTTAGGGGGGAGTCTTGGGCTAGCTTATAAGACTTGGGTCCCTCTAACTGTACATACGCGTTTTCTTGAGGTAGTATGGGCTGCCCCGAGAAAAACAAAACCGTGAGGACATAGTGTCCAAAGCGAACAATATATGTACAGTGGAGACCTGGGATGTTACAGTATGTGTCCCTCCATATAAGTACTATGAAACTATATTTTCATATTCCATAGCCTACTATCCCTTGAATACTCATATGTATCCCTTGCGCCTTGTTCATTCTCTTATTAGCTATACCATACACATATGCCGCTGTCCATCACCATACAAAATCATGCTTCTATGCAATCAAATTTTTTATACAAACATACCACACTCAATATGTATACAATCATATCACTAATAGAAAGAAGTATACTTTAACAATAATATGGATGATTTTTACTCAATGATTTATAAAATTGTTGGCAGAAATTTTGGGTGTTTTTGCAAATTTAATTTCGTTTTTATGCTAGTGTATTTGGATTTCTTTATCCTTAAATGTTCTTCAATTGTTATTTTGTTTTAATCTTTCAAATGACCAAATTAAAACTTGAGATCATTATTCCTACTTTATTATTTAAATTTATATGAACTGTAAGATTAAAAAAATTTGTGGAACGACAAACTAATAAATTACATCTTATGAACTGCTCTCCTATTTTTATTTTTATTTTTGTATCAATTTCAAATTAAGTGGACTTTAGATAAAATTGTATCGTGCACCTACTTGTATCATGACAACTTATATGGTATTGCCGGCTAATCATTTTTTTTTTTTACTTTATCTAAGCAAAACAAAAAATCAAGCATCTCTGTTTATAGAAAGTAGAATAACAATTTAAAAGCCCTAAAACGGGCACACTTAATGATTTATAGATAACACGCTGATATGTCTAATATTGCTGTCACATAATATACTATTTGTGCTTTCATAAGCCTACCCATTTTGGCTACCAAGGCAGATTACGTAGGGCAAATAAAGAATAAAATTCTATACATTTTGAAACAAAAGACCATCTCATCTTACTTTGTATTAATTCCAATATTGACCTTTACAAAAGATTAATATCAACTTTCATCCACCAACCATTTCGGCAACTTTAAAAATAACTTCTCTTTTTCCCCCTTTTTCTGGATGTAATTCTCAATTTTAATATTTCTTCCTTACAAATTGATTCGCTTTTGCACACGCCTCTGACGCATGCTCAACACTAGTAATTAATTAAGGGAATTTTTTAATGTGCACGATCCTTTCACGGCATTAAGATTTCTCGCCCGATTGCACGCTCTGCAGACGATTGGGAAAAGGAAAACCTTCGGCATTCATTTGATTTGCGGTGGCTTTATCAGTTTTTTGGGTTGTTTCTTGATTGTTGCAGGTGACCAAAATGTTGGTGGAGGTGGATCTGCAGTGCTCGCGCTACTGCAAGAAGATCAAGAAAATCCTCTGTAAATTTCCTCGTTAGTTCTCTCTCTCTGTTTTTTTGTTTTTTTTCCTCCTCTTTCCGTCCATCTCATCTCACTCGATGGCCTAGCTCCATTTCCCTTTCCTTAATCTCCCTATTCTTGGTTAATTGCACATGCGAAGCGAATAACAAATCCCCTAACAGTAATCATCTCGGGATAGAAAAGCAGGACAATAGATTCACCAGCAAAACATGCTTATATAAACATACTGAATCATTTACAAAAGTCTATAACCGAAAGACTTCAAAAGATTGACTCTGAAAAGAAGCTGTTCTATCTAATCTACACTTCAGATCACCTCAGCTCGGCTCCAGATCCTCCACCCTACAATCCTGAAAAGTTAAGCCAACAACGGGGTGAGATATAAATCTCAATGAGTTTACGCTCTAAACCCCGATTATGAGGGTAATACGCCTAGAGCATCCTAATCACACAATTATATAACCACAAAGGCTTACCTCGTCTTAGATCCTCCCTGTAGGTCAGCACAGTTCATATCACAACCATATGCATATAGCAATTTCACACATCAATTTGAACTTCTAAATCAATCACTGCTCTCACAAGCAAAAACTACCAACACACATTGATCCATCAATTCAATCATAGGGGTCCTGATTATAGGGTCAAATCGTTATGACACGTCCCATTCCATGTCATACAATTTTGTTCCATAATCTGACGCATCAATTTCGCTCAACATGCGTTCAAATTAATTATTACTACTCATACAAGCAGTTTTACCCTACACACTTCGATCCTTTGGCATAGCTAGGTTCCATCTCACTCCTTTGAGCACGGCTACATCCTCCGACACACACCGGGGACGGCATTCCTTACAGCCTTTCCGAAGGAGCTTCGATTCAGAATCTACTGCAACTGGCGTCCACCAACACACACCGAGGATGGCTTACATCCACCGACACACACCAGGGATAGCTAACATCCACCAACACACACCGGGGATGGCTAACTTCCACCGACGCACACTGGGGATAGGTAACATCCACTGACACACACCAGGGACAACTAACATCCACCGACACACACCGGGGATGGATTCTCTTAACTAGCACACGATCATTTGAACTAATTAAATGGATTCTCTTAAAATTATTTTTTGGAAATTAGATCGGGATGCTTTGCACTCACACGCCTCACTTAAGATAACGACCTTGGCATGTTTTCTTCTTAATAAAAACATCCGGTAGAAATATCATGTGTGGGTACACTATCGAACTCAAAAAATTGATATCTTCCTTTTTTAAAATCCCACTATTTTATATAGTATATAAAACCAATTTCGGTGTTAAAACCCAACACCTGGAATTTTCTAAATAAATATTGGAAATTCACAAATTTTGAGATCAATGACCAAATTTCCAACAAGCACTCAATTGGCACAATTTAACACTCAATTGCAAAAATTAACTACGCCATTGCAATCAACACAAAATTCCGGTCACCGACTATCCCGATCTAATTTCCAAAAAATAATTTTAATTAAATAATTACTAAAATTAATAAATAAATCAATTTAAATACCAAAAATACAAACTTAAGCTAAAAATTGCTAATCTAACCACCAATTGAACTAATTAAATTTTCCTAACCATTCTAACTATAAAGCTACATAATAAACTAACTAATTACAAGTTCTAACCACCTAATTCACTAATCTAACCAACCTAAATTAATTAAACAAACTAATAACTACACTAATCTAATATTAATTAAATCCTAAACACCCCGTAAACGTCATTAACTTACTAAGTAGAGTTTAGTGCATAAACTCACTAGTTTAGCGCGACGGCAGCTGAAGCTCGGGCCTATGGTGACGCCGAAGGGAGCTTGGACCAAAAAGGCCTTGAGCCCACAGCGAATTGCTAGGCTCAATTCTGGGCTGAACTGCGACTGGGCTTGCGGGCTGCTGAGCTCAAATGACAGGCTGAGATGCGCGGGCTTCGAGTGGGCTAGATTGTTGAAGAAGCTATTGGGCTCAACTTCGGACTTTGCTAGGGCAGAGACACCAGGAATTGGTGTTGCTTTAGTCGAGTGTGGAAGGCTGGCAGGGAAATGGGACGATGGAGTGGACTACTTCAGTGGTGTTTGCGAGTCAACTCTTGGCTTCGCTAGACGCTGAATTTAACCCGTTGAGGCTGTCTTCGGACATGAGGCAGCTGGCTCAAAGAAACGTGGAGTGGAGTTGCGAAGATGGAGCAGCAGAATCGGCACGAGGGAGCTGGTTTCGGTCAATGATGGAGGGGGTTTACTCGGCAGCTTCATGTCAGGCGAAGGAGAGCCGGTGGAGGGAGACAAGGGCTGGTGGAGGAGCAAGCGGCAAAGGGAACTTGGTTGCTGCTAGGGGAAGAAGATAACGTGAAGATGGGCTGTTCGACGGGACAAAATGTAAAGAAAAGCAGAAGCAGCTCGTACAAGGGGAAGGGTGATCGAGCCAAGGGAAAAATGAAAGCAAAAGCAGAAGACCGAAGGGGATGAAGCTGGTGTCCGAGGGAAGCTTGGAGAGAGGGGGGTAAAATTCAAACACAAATATCTATTTTCATCATTTCCTTGGCCCTAAAGTCTTCATGTATATCTCCTTTGTCCCCCACATTACTTTCTTGCACATAAATCCCACAATTAATCCAATTTGATGCCAATGTTATAGCCCCCCATTAAGTATATGAATTTCCCTCAATTGAGCTTCAATTTCTTCACAAATCTCTCAATTTGATGTTCAATTTTGCTGCGGAGGAAGCCTACACGATTTCCACAAGTTCCCATCACCAAATAGCTCACTTTGGAGGCCAAAAAATCCCTTCAATTTGGCCAATCCGAATTTCCATTCTTTTCCGAATCGTTCGAGTTGATTTTCCGTAAAAATTCCGAACTTGATGGAATTTCTCCAAAAGACAAGACGACGTCCTATAAATGAACCATGACATGCTTGAATGTCCGATTCCCGAGACCGAATTTAATTTCGTGGTTAAAATCGACTTGACGCGATTTTAGTCCAATCCAACCTACCGAGTAGCTTTTAGGGATTTTACCGCGGCTATACCCCTTAACGGCTTCACTCAATAGATTGATTAACTCATGAGTGATCAGTTTAGAGAAAAAGGACCATAGGCACGCCGATGAAAAGCCAATTTCGTTTTATCGAGACGGGTCAAAAATTCAGGATGTCACAATTCTTCCCCTCTTATAAAAATTTTGTTCTCAAAATTTAAACCATTACAATTTTTCTTCAAAATGGTGGGGTATTGTTGTCTCATTGAGTCTTCACTTTCTCATGTAGTTCATTATGTCCCATGGTGTTGCTAGACCACTTTGACTAAAGAGGTTGTCTTGGTGCACAGCACTTGCTCCTTACAATCCACAATCTGAACCGGGCTTTCCACATACGACACTCTGTCGTCCACGTCTAATTCTTCAATATTTAGCACATGGGTCAGGTCAGGCTCATTTGTCCTCAATATCAACATGTGAAAGACGTCATGCACTTGCGCCAACCCCGGTGACAATACAAGACGACACGCTAGGATCCCGATTCTTTATAGAATCTCAAAGGGACCTACGTACCTTGGACTCAATTTTTCCTTCTTGCCAAAGCGCGAAGTACCCCTCATTGGTAACACCTTTATAAAGACGTGATCACCAACTTGGAATTCCAATGGTCTCCGACGCTTATCGGCATAGCTTTTCTGGCGGCTCTGAGTGGTCTTCAGTATGTCTATGATGACGGCAACTACATCCACTGGCTGCTGGACTAATTCTAGGCCTGTGATATTTCGTTCCCTTACTTCATCCCAACACATTAGCGTTCTACACGCTCTACCATACAACGCTTCAAAAGAGGCCATTTGAATGCTCTACTGGTAGCTAATGCTGTAGGCGAGTTCAACGAGATGAAGTTGTTCCTCCCAGCTTCCCTTGAAATCCAACACGCAAGCTCACAACATGTCTTCAAGGGTTTGAATCATCCTCTCAGGCTGGCCATCCGTCTGATGATGATATGTCATACTGTACTGCAGCTTCGTTCCTAAAGCGGTCTACAGGCTCTTCCAAAAAGCGGCGGTAAACCTAAAGTCTTAGTCTGAAGTAATCGTCACCGGCACTCCATGCAGACGAACAATTTGACGCACGTATAAATCTGCGTGCCTATCCAAATCAAGATCCTTTCATACTGCAATGAAGGGAGTCGACTTCGTCAGTCTGTCAACCACTATCCAAATGGAATCATTTCCTCTTTAACTCATTGGTAAGCCTGTCATAAAATCCATTATGATGTGTTCACATTTCCATTCGAGAATCTCGAGAGGTTGTAGAATTCCTCCTGGCTTACAGTGTTGTGCCTTTACTTGTTGACACATCAGACACTTGGCGACGTGCTTGGCGATGTCCGCATTCATACCAGACCACCAATAATATTGACGTAGATTCTAATACATCTTTATACTGCTAGGATGAATGCTGTAATTGCTATGATGAATATTGTAACTGCTACGATGAGCTTTTAATAAAATCTCTTCCTTAAGCGTTGCATCGTCAGGTACACATAATCATCTTCGGAACCTTAGGGTTCCGTCTTCAGCAATATGAAAGTCAACCTTTCTCTTATCGGTATCCTCATGCAGGATCTTTTGAACATCCGAATTTTTCAGCTAAAGTGTCTTGATTCTAATATGTACTTTCGGCTCAATTCTGAGGGTGGCCATAAGATTTGAAAGGTTGCCTACCTCAAATTTGGAAACCGAATCTCAAGCTCTCTCAAGTAAAATCCATTCCTTGAGTACCATCTGCACTACTAAAGACTTCCGACTTAGCACATCTGCGACCTTGTAAGCCTTTCCCGGGTGATACAAAGTATCACAATCATAGTCCTTCAAAAGTTCCATCTAACGACGTTGTCTCATATTCAACTCCTTTTGAGAAAATGGGTACTTAAGACTTTGATGGTTTGTGAAGATCTGTAATCTTTCTCCACACAAATAATGTCTCCAACTCTTCAGAGCGAAAATGATTGCTACGAGTTCTAGGTCATGCATTGGGTAATTCAACTCATGAGGTCTCAATTAATGGGAGGCATATGCAACAACCCTACCATGTTGCATCAGTACACAACCCAGTCCCCTAAACGACGCATCACTGTAGCTCTCGTATCCTCCAGGATCATATGGTATCATTAACATGGGTGCAGTAGTTAGCTTCTGCTTAAGCTTTTGGAAACTATACTCGCACTTGTCTATTCACACAAATTTCTTTTCCTTCTTCAGTAGTCAAGTCAATGGCGACGCTAAAGCTGAAAACCCTTCCACGAACCTTCTATAGTAACCTGCTAAACCCAAGAAAACTTTTGATCTCTATCACAATTGTCGGTCTTGGCCAATTGATCACTGCTTCAATCTTAGCTAGGTCCATGGAGATTCCTTCGCTTGAAATCATGTGACCTAGAAATGCTACACGAGTCAACCAAAACTTGTACTTGCTGAACTTGGCATATAGCTCATGAATCCTTAACTGATAATACCATGTTCTCAAGTCGATCATAGAAAATATCGACATTTCTTGCAACTAATCAAACAAGTCATCGATCCATCTTTCTTCATGAACAAAACTAGTGCTCCCTAAGGTGATGCACTGAGACGTATGAATCCTTTATTTAATAACTCTTACATCTGCCCTTCAGTTCTTTCAAGTATGATAACGCCATCCGGTAAGGAGTCTTAGAGATTGGCTCTATCCCGAGGGCTAACTCAATCACAAACTCTATCTCTCTTTTCAACGGCAGACTTGACAATTCCTTCGAAAACACATCTGGGAACTCTTGCACCACTGTGATGTTCTTGATCTTCAGCTCCTCAAATGTCGTATCTACAGTTGCCAGGTAACCTTGACAACCCTCGTCTAACAAATGGGTTGCCTCAAGTGACGAGATTAAAGGGATCGAGGGTCCTCCTCGACTCCCAATAAATTCAAAACTTTCACCCGATAACGAGTTAAACTGTATAACATTGCGACAACAATTCATTACCATTAAAGCTCCTCAAGCCAAACCTTTTCATATATGACATCAAAGTTATACATAAGCAAACTAGTCAAGTACAACTCTAGCCAGTGATTCTCATTTCTATGACTTCATTACAACAACTGAGGTTATATAAACTTAACCAAAATTCTATTGTGCCACTCTGATAAAATTGTTCTAGGAATACTGCCCTTCTTATCTGGTGCACAACTCAATTCAGCCCTGAGCTAGCGACTTGTTCAATCCACCATGCGGTGCATTCAACAGCACAATTCCTCGATTCTGACCCATCGGTGGCGGTGGCAGTAACTGTTGTAGGCCCACCAGTCTTCAGGGACAATTCCTAGCTATGTGACCTTGCTGGCCATATTCATAACACGTACCCATCTCAAAATGGCACAAAGCTGGTTCATGTCATTTTCCGCAGAAGTGACACACATCATTCTGTCTTGGCGTTGACTTTCCGATCCCACCCTTCCTGTTGGACGGAATAGGATACATTCTTCCAGACATAGGTCTCTTCCCAAACCTATTCCCATCTCTGTTCGAACCAAACCATGATCCAGATGTAGCGGCTTGTTCGTTCTGGTCTCTCTCTATTAGTTGGGCCCATTCATAAAGGTCATTATAGTTCTTCAGATTCAATGGCACCAGCCGGCTTCTCACTTCTGGTCTGAGCCCAACTCTAAACCTTCTAGCTTGGTTTACCAGATTCTCGACTAGCTCGGGGGCATACTGCGATAATTCGGTGAACTTTGCTTCGTACTGATCTACAGTCATTGTACCTTGGCGAAGGCGTTGAAATTCTGCCATCTTCAGTTCTTTGGTATGGTCATAGAAGTATTTGCCATTAAAAACTTCGACAAAGACATTCCACTCCGGGACCACACATTCTGAGAACACTATCTCTCTAGTGGCTCTCCACCAAGTGCTTGCAATTCCCTGCAGCTGATAGACTGCAAGGACGACCTTCTCTGTCTTATTGCATATCAGTAGTGCAAATGCCTTTTCCAATTCCTGGATCTAGAGGGTTGTAGCCTCAGAATTTCCTGCGCTAGTGAATTTCGACAGTTTCAACTTTAAAAACTACTCCACGTGCTTGTGCATTGGCCTCACTCTCTCAGCAACCATGTTCCCAATTGGAACCTCGGCAGGTGCAGCAACAGGTGCGGCAGCGGCTACAGCAGTAGCAATAGCAACATTGGCAACGGTAGTAGCGGCGACTGTAGTAGTGGCAGTAATGGCGACAACTTGATTCTAGGTCTGCTACCCCATCAAATCTCTCATTGCCTCTAGCGCCTGTATGATCCCAACAGTTCCCGAATCACCAGGAGCAGCTACACCAGCGCCGACAGGAGGCGATTCTACTCCACTAGCGCTAGTCTGAGCCGGCGCTCGACCACGACCCCATTGGGTACCGACCCTTGTCGAGGTCTTATCTCGAGTCGCAGGTCTGATGGTTCTTTTCCTGGAAGTCCTCTACTCCTAATCACTTAGAAACTGAGTGATCCCCACAAACAAACTACCAAACAGTTATCACTACATCAGCATATAACAAAGGTCTTTCCTACTAACTATCCCAAGGACCCATCGCACCTTATCACTCCATGCATAGACCTTGCTTTGATACCACTTAAATGGAGATGCCACGCCCCGAACCCTAAGTGCGTGCCCATCCCTCGGTGGTAGATAAAATTTGCAACTTCCTGGGATTCGTCGTCGACCCTCTCTATTTTATTGCACATGCGGAAGCGAATAATAAATCCCTTGACAGTAATCATCTCGAGATAGAAAAACAGAACAACAGATTCACAAGCAAAACATGCTTTTATAAACATACCGAGTCATGTACAAAAGTCTATAACTAAAAGCTTCAAAAGATCAACTCTCAAAAGAAGCTGTTCTATCTTACCTACATTTCAGATCACCTTAGCTCGGCTCCAGGTCCTCCACCCTACAATCTTGAAAAGTTAAGCCCATGATGAGGTGAGATATAAATCTTAGCGAGTTCACACTATAAACTCGGATTAGGAGGGTAATACGCCTCAGATCCTCTTTGCAGATCAACACAGTTCATATCACAACCATATGCATATAGCAATTTCACACATCAATTGGAATATCTAAATCAATCACTACTCACACAAGAAAAAACTACCGACACACATCGGTCCATCAATTAAATCATAGGGGTCCTGATTATACGGCCAAATCATTATGACATGTTTTATTCCATGCCACACAATTTTGTCTCGTAATTCAGCACATCAATTTCATTCAACATGCGTTCCAATTGATTATTACTACTGGCATAGGTAGTTTTACCCGACATATATCGTTCCTCTGGCATAGCCAGATTCCGTCTTACTCCTTTGAGCACGGCTACATCCTCCGACACACACCGAGGACGGCATTCTTTACGGCTTTTCCGAAGGAACTTCGGTTTAGAATCTACTATGACCGGCATCCACTGACATACATCGGGGACGGCTTACATCCACCGACACACACCGATGATAGGTAATGTCCACCAACACACACCGAGGATGCCTAACATCCATCGAAACACACCGGGGATAGCTAATGTCCACCGACACACACCGGGGACTACTAACATCCGCCGGTACACACTGGGGAGAGGTTCTCTTAACTTGCACATGATCATTTAATTACAGTTAAGGACATTGTGCTTTGCACTCACATGCCTCAATTAAGATAACGACCTTGGCCTATTTTTTTTTCTTATTAAAAACATCTGGTGGAAATATCATATGTGGGTACACAGTCGAACTAGAAAAATTTGATATCTTCATTTTTTAAAATCCCACTACTTTATATAGTATATAAAACCATTTTCGGTGTTAAAACCCAACACCCGGAATTTTCTAGAATAAATATTGGAAATTCACAAATTTTGGGATAAATGACCAAATTTCCAATCAGCACTCAGTTGGCACAGTTTAACACTCAATTGCAGAAATTAACCACGCCATTGCAATCGGCACAAAATTCTAGTCACCTAGGCTATCCCGATCTAATTTCCGGAAAATAATTTTTAATTAAATAATTACTGAAATTAATTAAATAAATGAATTTAAATACCAAAAATACAAACTTAGGCTAAAAATTGCTAATCTAACCATCTATTGAACTAATTAAATTATCCTAACCATTCTAACTATAAGGCTACATAATAAACTAACTAATTACAAGTTCTAACCACCTAATTCACTAATCTAATTAACCTAAATTAATTAAACAAACTAATAACTACACTAATCTAATCGTAATTAAATCTAAACACTCCTTAAACGTTATTAGCCTACTAAGTAGAGTTTAGTACATAAACTCATCGGTTTAACGTGAAAACCGGTTCACCACGACGGCGGCGCGATGGAGGCCGAAGCTCAGGCCTACGGCGACGCCGAGGGGAGCTTGGACCAGGCCGAAAAGGCCTTGCAAGCCCATGGTGAACTGCTGGGCTTGATTCTGGGTTGAACTGCGGCAGGGCTTGCGGGCTGCTGAGCTCAATTGACGAGCTGAGATGCACGGGCTTTGAGTGGGCTGGATTGTTGAAGAAGCTGCTGGGCTCAACTTCAGACTTCACTGGGGCAGAGACACGAGGAATTGGGGTTGCTTCGGTCAAGTGTGGAAGGCTATCAAGGAAATGGGATGAAGGAGTGGACTGCTTCGGTGGGGTTTGCGAGTCAACTCTTGGCTTCGCTGGATGCTGAAGTTGACTCGTTAAGGCTGTCTTCGGACGTGAGGCAGCTAGCTCAAAGAAACGTGGAGAGGAGTAGCGAAGATGGAGTAACATAATCGGCACAGGGGAGTTGGCTTCGGTCAACGATGGAGGGGGTTTACTTGGCGGCTTCGTGTTAGGCGAAGGAGAGTCGGTGGAGGGAGACAGAGGCTGGTGGAGGAGTAGGCGGCAAAGGGAACTTGGTTGCTTGTAGGGGGAAAATAACGTGAAAATGGGCTGTTTGACGGAACAAAATGAAAAGAAAAGCAGAAGCAGCTCGTCCAAAGGGAAGGGTGATCGAACCAAGGGAAAAATGAAAGCAAAAGCAGAAGACCGAAGGGGATGAAGCTAGCATCCGAGGGAAGCTTGGAGAGAGGGGTAAAAGTCAAACACAAATATCAATTTTCATCATTTCCTTGGCCCTAAAGTCTTCATATATATCTCCTTTGTCCCCCTGCATTACTTTCTTGCACATAAATTCCACAATTAATCCAATTTGATGCCAACGCTGCAACCCCCCATCAAGCATACGAATTTCCATCAATTGAGCTTCAATTTTTTCACGAATCTCTCAATTTGATGTCCAATTTTGCTGCAGAGGAAGCCTACATAATTTCCACAAGTTCCCATCACCAAATAGCTCACTTTGGAGGCCAAAAATCCCTTTAATTTGGCCAATCAGAATTTATGTTCTTTTCCGAATCGTTCGAATTGATTTTCCATGAAAATCCCGAACTTGATAGAATTTCTCCAAAAGACAAGACGACGTCCTATAAATGAATCGTGACATACTCGAACGTCCGATTTCCGTTACTGGATTTAATTTCGTTGTTAAAATCGACCGGACACAATTTTAGTCCAATCCAACCTATCGAGTAGCTTTTGGGGATTTTACTGTGGTTATACCTCTTAACGGCTTCACCCAATAGATTGGTTAACTTATGAGTAATCAGCTCAGAGAAAAATGATCATAGGTGCGCCGATGAAAAGCCCATTTTGTTTTATCGGGACAAGTCAAAAATTCATAATGTCACACCGAGGATCACTGTTCTAATACCATGTAGAGTTTGGGCAAACGTGATCTTCATTGACGAAGTAATTTACAATATATACTTAGGGTCAGGGCTAAAAAAGATAGTGATGATTATACCCTTTAGTATAAACCTAATTTACCAATACAAAGGATTGGGAAGAGGTAAACCTCAAGCATTTCATTTGATTTACATTGGTTTTATCAATTCGTTTGCATTGTTTTTTCAATGTTGTTGCAGGTGACCAAGATGTGGTAAAGGTGGATCTGTGGTGCTCGTGCTGCTCCAAGAAGATCAAGAAAACCCTCTGTAATTTTCCCTGGTTCTCTCTCTCTCTCTCTCTATGTTTTTTCCCCTGGTTTTAGTTTCAAGTTGTCATCATCTCTTTATGAGTGATTGCTATTGCATTCTGTAGATTTCAGTCGACTGAGTTCGCTATGAATGGATTTGTGAACAAGAGAAATCCGAGACTAGATATATGACGAGAAGCAGAATGCGGTGTTGATCACCGTGGTGTGCTGCAGCCTGAAGAAGACCAGGACAAGATCATCTTCAAGGGCGGTGAGATGGTGCAAGGGGACGAGATGGTGAAGAAGCCGGAGAAGCCCAAGAAGCCAGAGAAGAAGCCTAAGAAATCCAAGGAGCCGGAGGAGCCGAAGGAGCCCGAAAAGAAACCCGAACCCCAGAAGCTGAAGGAGCCTGAGAAGAAACCCGAGAAGCCGAAGGAGCCCGAGAAGAAACCTTAGAAGCCTAAGGAAGCTGAGAAACCAAAGGAGCCCGAGAAGCCCAAGGTTGAACCTCCAAAAGAACCCGCCAAGCTGGCCCCAGCTCCAGCTCCGGCTCCGGCTCCGGCTCCATCTACCGCACCACCCCCAAAAGCGCCCTTGAACTGGCCCCGCAGTCTCTGCAGCTGGCCCTAGCGGTGCCCCCTCCGAAGGTGCCGAAGCCAACGCCAGGGTACCCACCGATTCCGATGCCGATGCTGATGTATCCAATGATGGGGGTGTGATGTTGTCCATGTTATGAAGGGTATGGTGGGGGCCATGTTACTATCATGGGCAGGGGAGGCCAGTGATGTGCTATGACGGATGCAAAAGGCCGGCTTACGAATGTCAAGGTGGGAGTAGGGGTTACTATGTGAGCCGATGTGATTACTTTAGTGAAGAAAACATCACGGGATGCACCGTCATGTGATCGAGTCCAAAATTCTCGCGTCGATTATTAAACCTAATAACTCAATGAAAATGCATAAGTAAATTTTTGAGGGCTATCTTCAGGGTCTTTATCTTTGTGGGTATGGAAAGCTTGATAATGTTGGTGGTCTGGTATAGTATGGTATATGTGGTCAAATAATTGTTCAATACATGACTCTTGATTTCTTTATTCCAATAAAACCTTAGTCCTTTTCACGTCTTTTGCTCACCCCATTACCATTCATTCCATGAATGAATAGGTTGAGCGAACTATTAAAATCTTATGTTTCTTTATGAAAGGATCTTCAAAAGATGAGATTAGGGCTTTCCCTTTGGTTTTTGTACAGCACATGTCAGGGAGCATTTGGTAAAACCTAGTGGAGGTAAGTTACATCATATCAAGTCGTGTGTATTTAAGTGAAGAGAAGGTTTTAGAAATTCCCAACGAATTTTGCCTTGAAATGATTGTAATGCGCGCCTCTCGTTGATGAAAATTTATACTATTATGACATCTTTAGCCACGTATTTATCAGCTTGAGAGGTGGTCTTTTCGGCCACTAGAAAGAGCATGAAAAGTTGACTGGGCTTTGTGATAGATCTGCCAAGAAATAAAAGATTGAAGTGGAGAAAGCAGAAGCCTAGATGGCTGTTCAGAGAAGATCCAATTGCGATGCGCCATTCAGAAAGAGAAGCTTCCAGCGTCGGATAGTTGGGCAGGTGAGTCTAGAGAAGAATGATAACGTCCTCGACCTTGTCTTTTTAACTAAATGATGTTGATTAGAGCTATGACTCGACAATATGATCTCACGCAGATGGATAGTCATTGCGCTTCGGATGGAGAGAGATTGATCAAATTGGTTATGTCTGTTCAATTGAAAGCTAAGCATAAACACGTGATATACATTCACTTGTCGCGATAAAATTTCGAAGATTACCCAAACACGTCGGCAGATGCAAAAATTATTAACTTTGCATAATCTGTGATCCTTGCTCGTGAAGCTTTATTCCTCTTAATCTCATACCACAGCTGGTCTTAATTTCCTCATAATGGAACTTCACTTTAAAGAAAAACAGATAGATTGCAAAAATTATCCTCAATTTTGTTCTCCATATGACGTACCCTCCTTACGTCTCAGAACCTACAATTTGCGTCACCTGAACCTAAAAAAAAAAAAAGAAGCCATTCACCCTAGTGCACATCCAAAATCTAGACCCGAATCCCTCTCCTGCTCTCTTCCCCTTCCTTTTCTCTCTCCTCACACACAACATCACATCATATCAACGATCAAGAGCCACCCTGAGTCAACGCCACGGTTCGACCCTGAAACTGACGACGTCACCCTCGCCCTCACCTGCTGCTTGTGCCCCTCTTCCCTCATCCTTGTCTTTGCCTGCGGCTAGAGTGTCCACGGCTTAGGACCGCGAGGCTATGTGAGCTCAGCTTGAACTCATGGATTGCGGTCGCTGAGGTCGTGTGTGGTCGGCCTCGAGATGTCGAGGGTCATGGCCAGCCATGATCCTCTATGACAAGCTCGCAAGCCACGCAAGCTCAACAGCAAAGCTCAACAATGGCAGCCACGACCTTAATCTAGCCTTGAGCTGGTGTGAAATCGCCGTTTGCCTCAAATATGAGGTCAGCGACCGCCTCCAAAGGAACAACGGCCATGCATGTGGGTAAGGGGAGAGATGTTGTGGTAGGTCTGTCGGACTGAGCAAGTCTCTCCGACAAAAAATTACCATGGAAAGTGATGGTTTTATATGAGATGGGCTTAAGGCCCGTCCGCCCATGTTGGGCCTAAAAGCCCGGCCCACAGGATAAGGGCCCGTTGATAAGGGAACGTATAAAATGGATGAGAGAGAGAGAGAGAGGACGCACCTTTTGGCGCATAACGTATGTACGTCCTCTCC
Source organism: Eucalyptus grandis (assembly GCF_016545825.1). Taxonomy (NCBI): domain Eukaryota; kingdom Viridiplantae; phylum Streptophyta; class Magnoliopsida; order Myrtales; family Myrtaceae; genus Eucalyptus; species Eucalyptus grandis. The sequence continues at coordinate 48,001,614 of NC_052622.1, read as the reverse complement.
AACGCTCTCTCTCCCTCCAAAAAAGGAACAGTAAGCAAACGGCGACACTGTCTTCCCTTCAAGGCGTCATCGGATCAAACAAGGACAAATTCTCTTCTTATCTTCGGCATCGGTGTCTAATCTGTGGCTAACAAGGTACGCTCGAATCCGTGGTGTGCTTTACGATCGGTGATACGTGTTTTTCCCGGGCTTCGTCTTCCGCATTGCTTTAGGGGTTCGATTTAGTGTCGAATTCGGTTTTCGGGGATCCGTTATTCCCAACATTGGTATCAGAGCCCTAGTTCACGTTTTCCTGACCTGTTTGATGTTTTTTGATTGATTTTTCGCGAAAATTTTCGGCCGTACGGATCGGGGCGAGAAATCCCAACACCCGAGCGCTGTTCGTCCTTTTTTCTGAGTTTTGTAAGTCGAAATCAATTTCTGAAAGAATTGGGTGAAAGAGGTTGTCGAGGTGAGTCCGGCAACATGTTGTGCACCACCGGGCGACGCCACACGCGCCCACACGCGCGGCCGGGCCGCTGCGTGTGGGCGCGACTGCACCAAGCATTGGCATCGGCCAGCGCATGCGCCACACGTGACGTTGGCGAACTGGCACGTGCGCGCCGGCGGTCGGCGAACCAGCGCGTGCTGACGTCACCGTGACGTCATGGTAACCGTCGGGATGACGTCATCGATGACGTCATCGCCGACGACCATTGGCCGGCTGGTCACCGACCGGCGACCCGACCCGACCCGTAGATGCCTGGCACACGCGCGGCACGTGCCGGCTAACGTCTGTGTGACGTCAGCCCACGCCGTCGGCCCGTCGGTCAATTCCGACGACTGGCCCGATCGGCCCGACCGGTCCGACGACCTGACCGTTGACCAACGACGTTGACCGTTGACCCGAAAAAAAAGAAAAAGAAAAAAAAAAGATTTGTTTCTTTTTCAATTAAGTCTGTATGGGTTAGAGGTAATCCATTTTTTATTCTACATTTGTTGCATGAATCATGGAAAATTATGTATTTTCCATTTGGTTTATTGTGGATTATAAGTGATCCATTTATTGGTTTCTGCATTTGTTGCATGGATACTTGCAATCCCGAGAACGGACAAAGGAAGAGTTAGATTGAAAAGGCTGATGAAAGGTTTAGCTGATTATCGGTGGCATGATGTGATTTAGTATCACACGTGGTCAGGGTCAATCAGATGATACAGGAAATCATCTGGAATGGTGCTGGCTTTGATGAACACTCTTCCACCTAAATGGCAAGCGGTGTTAGATCGGTTATGGGAGGTCAATGTGGTCCCGGGTTATAGTAGGCTAATGGTAGCTTCTGTAAGAGAGTACTATAGGATTGAGTTAGCCAAAACTTCAACCCTTAGATTGAGCGCCACATGGCACAGAGTGAATGCGCCTTGAAGGCGACATGAGAGCTCTCCAAAAGTTTTTCCATGGTTGGAAAATGTGCCTTCAAATTTCTCAGATATTTTGACTGATAGATTAAAAGAGACTTTCCCCATTTATTTGTTAGATTAATTATGAGATGTTTAATGGGTGTAAATACCTCTTTCCATGTTTGATATTTTTCTTTGTATATATTGCTTAGTGTAATTGATAGTTGTATTATGTGAAAGCATTGTTATTCTATTGGATGTTAGATATTATTTACTTTCTGTTATTGCTGATTGATGTGGGTAGTTAGCTGTGGGTAGTTCATAGAAGTTTTTGTAACTTCATAAAATTTATTTTGCATAAGACAATTATATTAATAATAATTTTGAGTTAGGATTTTTGGAGGATGATTGGAAACATAGTGACCTTTTGATTCTGAAACCTTACTTAAAATTGTTCATTGATATGATGTGTCTATGCAAAGTAGATGCATAAATGATAGGCATTAATTATTCGTGCATGTATATCTGACGTGTTCAGATCGATGGTTTCAGCAACTAAGAACGTAATTGCTTATATGAACGGCAACCATTGTGAAATATTGAATAATGAAGATTCAATATGTGCTGGAAAAGCAAGAAGCACTAGAAGCTCTTGACCATGTTATGGAAGATCTTAAGGATGTTGTGCGCTACCTTGAGCTGGTAGAGGACCGCTTAACGGCATGTGAGCTGAAAATAGATATTTACAATGCTGGTTCTAGCTCAGAAAAGGCTTTGAGCTCTAAGTGCAAGCGTATTGATTCGTTCAATATGTGGGAATGCAAAGGATCAAATCCTTATTGCAATAAATCAAGAGTTAACCAACACAAGAGAGGAAAACGTCCTCAAGTGAAGAAAATGTCGAGGGTGAGGTGTTACAATTGTGACAAGAAGGGTCACTATGCTCGCAACTGTTGTGAGCCGAAAAAGGTAAACACCTCTTGTACATTTGAGAACTTTGCTTATGTGTCAAGTTCTGCATTATTGGCTGAATCCAATCCTTAGTGGACTGTAGATTTAGGATCGATAGATCATGTAGCAAAGGATAGAGAATCCTTCGTTGAATTCCGACAATACCAACTGGAACTAAGTGGATCTATGTGGGATATAACTCCAGAGATGAAGTTAAAGGGATTGGCACCTGCCAATTGAACATGCGTGCTGGACGCACCTTATTCCTACATGATGTTCTATATGTTCCGGAGATTCGTCGAAATTTAGTGTCTGTCTTAGTGTTGGTTAAGCTTGGTTTATGTGTGAACTTCCATAATAGCGATGTAGATTTGTATTTGGATACAAACTACTATAGTTGTGGTACTTTCTGGATGGTTTTAATTGTACTAAATGTTGACTGTGGTGATGTCAATATTTGTTATTCCATTGTTTCACATCTTCTACTTCATATGATAATGATGTGATTATGTGGCATGCTGGACTTGGTCATATTGGCCAACAACATATAAATAGACTAGCCAAAAAGGGCTTGTTGGGCAACATTGAAAAAGTCAATTTGCCTAGATGTGAACATTGCCTAGTAGAGAAAACGACAAGGAAACCATTTGGAAAAGATAAAGAGCTCAATTTCCTATGCATTTAATCCATTATGATGTCTGTGGTTCAATGAATGTGAGAAGAAGGCATGGGGCTGTTAATTTCATCACTTTTATAGATGATTATACTCGATTCGGATATGTCTATTTGATTTCTCATAAATATGAAGCATTAAGTTGTTTCAAAAGGTTTTTGAACTTGGAAGAAAATCAATTAGACAAGAAAATAAAAATATTTAGATCCGATCGAGGTCGAGAATATTTATCGATGAGTTCATAAAATTATGTGATGAAAAAGGAATAGAAAGACAGTTATGCATTCCATATACTCCTCAACAAAATGGTGTTGCAGAGAGAAGAAACAGAACCCTAATGAAAATGGTTAGGTCCATGATGGCGCATGCTAACTTACCTATCACTTTTTGGAGTGATGCATTGTTAACTGCTGCCTATATACTTAACCGGGCACCTTCCAAATCAGTTACTTCCACTCCATATGAGTTATGGACAGGTAGAAAACCGAACTTAAGTTTTCTTAAGTCATGGGGTTATGGTGCCTATACTCATATGTCCTCTCACAAGTTTGGGAAATTGGGTCCTAAAGGAAAGTAGAGTATTTTAATGAGATACTCTGAATACTCGAAAGGGTATGTGTTCATAGGTGAGCAGGAAAATAGGAGTATAACTGAATTTGAATCACGGGATGTCACATTCTTAGTGGATGAATTTCCTAAGAAGGGCAAAACAAGGGAAGATTACCCCTATTTGAAACCTTGGATCAAGATAATGATATTAGTGGAGTTCGTCCAAGTGGGAGTAATATGAGAAGTGATGAATTGAATTCAACTCATTCTTAATTACAACCGCGTGATGAAATGATATCGTCATTATCTAATCCGAATGGGAGCATAATGGGGAATGATGTGCTAAGTGTATAATCTCCCACATAGCGAACAAGTCGCCAAAGTATTCCCCGTCAACGTTTCGACATTGAAAGGGAAACTTTTATAATTGCTCCACGAGATAAGGATGAGCCAAGAAATATTAATGAGGCTCTGAAATGCCCTAGTAAGAAAAAAATGGATTTATGCAATGAAAGAGGAGATTGAGTCAATGAAGTCAAACCAAGTCTGGGAACTGGTTGATCTTCCAATATGACACAAAGCTATTGGGAACAAGTGGGTTCTCAAAATAAAGCGAAAGGCTGATGGCTCGATAGAAAGGCATAAGGCTTGCCTTGTAGCGAAGGGGTATAATCAATAAGAAGGAATTGATTATGAAGATACATTTTCTCCTGTAGTGAGATTTACCTCGATTCGCATTATTCTGGCAATAGTGATTAGTATGGATCTTGAGTTACATTAAATGGATGTAAATACTGTTTTCCTCAATGGTGAATTAGATGAAGAAATATATGGAACAACCTGCTGGTTTCATAGTGAAAGGCTAAGAAGAAAATGTATGTCGACTTTGGAGGTCGATATATGGCCTTAAGCAGTCGTTAAGACAATGGTATATACGATTTCATAATGCCATAATGGCATATGACTTTACAATGATAGATGATGATTATTGTGTATATATAAAAAGATCCAAGGATCAATTTGTGATTATATCATCATATGTTGATGATATACTAATTGCCGGAAACAATATGGAGCTTGTCAATACTGTCAAAAGTTGGTTGTCTTCCAACTTTGAGATGAATGATATGGGATTGTAAACCCATAGACACTCCTATTGCAAAAAGTGAAGGATTGAGCCACAGACTGTGTCCAAGAACTCCATAAGAGAAGGAACAAATGTAATATGTTCATTATGCTAGTGATGTTGGGAGCTTGATGTACGCTATGATGTGTACAAGACTTGACATATGTTTTGCAGTTGGAATGGTGAGAAGATACCAATCCAATCCAAGTCAAACACATTGGAAAGCCGTTAAGTGAATACTGAGGTATCTAAAGGGGACTGCTGATTATACGTTGAGTTATTATGGAAAGGATCTGCAACTCAAAGGCTATTCTGATGCTGATTGGAGAGGAGATTTAGATGAAAGAAAATCTCCCTCTGGGTTTGTTTTCTTACCGAATAATGGCACCAGATGTTGGAGCAGTAAGAAACAAAAGTATATAGCATTGTCCACGATTGAAACTGAGTTCGTGGCATTATCAACAGCAATAAAAGAAGATGTTTGGCTTAAGAGATTTTTTTTAGATCATTTAGGTGTTATTAGAAGTGCTGTAGATTCATTGTTGGTTAACTGTAATAGCCAAGCAGCAAAAGTGTACACCAAATATCCAAAATATCATGGCAAGACCAAACCTATAGATACCAAGTATAATTTTGCCAATAATATGATTGCATGAAAAGATGTGAACTTACAGTACATGTTACGCATAGAATGGAAGCAGATCCTATGACAAAGCCAAAACCTAGAGATGTGTTTTGTGGCCATGTAAAATCTCTAGGATTGCGTAGAGTCGATGTCTTGGATTGTAATTTCCCTGAAGTGTTCACATTTGATGAATTTGGTTTTTCATCATTAATGCCTATGAATCTTTATTTGATCTTTATGCATCTTAATGCTCAGTGCATTACTTTAACTTGAGAAAATATGTCGGACAGATATAAAATTAGCCCACTCACACGGGTAATCGCCTCTATTTACTATGTGATAAATAGAGATGAGACTGTTTTTAAGCTTATTATCTAGGTGATAATCGAGAGCTCAAGCTTAAAATATGTATGTCGCCTTAACTGAGTGTTAAGATGAGGACATAATACTTACTATGTCCGAAAGTAAAATATCCCACATATTTTACTTTATCTGTTTATGATGCCAGATGTGAGTTCTGATGAATTTTGTGAATGAGTAGATACGTGAACTAAAGTTAGACATTGGGTATGTCTAAACTATCATCTGTATGATATTGAAAGGTGTAGACATACGCTCCATGAGAAATGAGTTAATACCGTAATACGTATTTCATACTACGTATGCATGAGCCGACCAATAAGAGTGGCAAAAAGCTTGATCTCAACTTTTATGACGTGTGAGACTCTTGAGGAAAAGAGTTCCTTAATTCATTAGTCCCCTCATGACTTTTACTTATTCTCAAGATTTCTATTTAGTGTTTGCTATCTTAGGATGTTGCCAATGGTCATGAGTTGATTCGATCTAATGGGGCATTTCTAGAAAAGCAAGCTGAACTGAAATTGAGAGTTTGAAGGAAAGAGGAAGATCGAATTTGGAGAATCACATTGTAGTTTTTGTATTCACCGGTTAACCAATTACGATTGTCTTTGTGATAATCATAATTGTGAATACAATATATATATATATATATATATATATATATATATATATATCTCATTGTTTGAAAGAGATCAAGAGAGATATAAATGTGATCGATTGATCTAGGGTACTGCATATTAAATCTACTCGGAGTGTGATGCCCATTATGAGCTGCTATATATTCCTAACAGATGTATGGCAACGAGCTCTCAAAGTATGCTAGTCGCACGGATTATTCACCAGTATGAATGTTGAAGAGAAGTAAAGAGAATTCTGTTCAGCCCACCATGTGTGAGTGGGAGATGATGGTTTTATATGAGATGGGCTTAAGGCTCGTCCGCCCATGTTGGGCCTAAAAGCCCGGCCCACAGGATAAGGGCCCGTTGATAAGGGAATGTATAAAATGGATGAGAGAGAGAGAGAGAGAGGACGCACCTTTTGGCGCATAACGTACGTACGTCCTCTCCAACGCTCTCTCTCCCTCCAAAAAAGGAACAGTAAGCAAACGGCGACACTGTCTTCCTTTCAAGGCGTCATCGGATCGAACAAGGATAAATTCTCTTCCTATCTTCGGCATTGGTGTCTAATCTGTGGCTAACAAGGTACGCTCGAATCCGTGGTGTGCTTTACGATCGGTGATACGTGTTTTTCCCGGGCTTCGACTTCCGCATTGCTTTAGGGGTTCGATTTAGTGTCGAATCCAGTTTTCGGGGATCCGTTATTCCCAACAGAAAGTAAAGTTGAAGATGATTTTGGTAATTTTCCCCTAAAAAAAGAGAATATGACTTCCCAAGAAGGCACCATTAGAATGTAAGGTCATAGCGCACAACTCATGCTCACGTTAAAGGACTCACTACATGATGGAAAGTGAAACTCAAGCAAAATAATAGCTCTCCTTTAAATGGAAATATCGGCAATACAAACGGAAAGGGCAACTTTGAGTGCATGATGGTGACTGATCTAGTTGCAACCGCTTTAATTTGGCAGGCCTAAATTTAAAGCAATAGCCGCTAACGGCATTTGTCATTCTTCAAGTTCACATAATGTGCTACAAGAAAGTATCCTATGTGTGGATGGACAAGGGGGCTACCTCAAACGTGGTCAAGATTCTCATTAGTTAGCATTTCAGACTTTAGAGAAGATCATTGTCAACGTGCACTCTAAATTGTTCGTATCACATTTTAGTAAGAAAGTCTGTTCACCCTTAATGGCAAGTTTTTAGTAACGGCAATTTTCACTCGTAAATTGCTCATGCAGAAGAGCTCTCTTCCTTATTTTTGTTGTAGATTCTATGATCTCTGAATAACGGTTTCCTAAATATGGTTATAATGTTATATAACTTAACTATTTTATCGTTCTATCTGAGAAGAAATAGAAGATAGAACATGACTTGTGTATGAAAGAATTGTAGATCCTGAACTATCAAAGGAAATACCTCAGCTCTGATATTCTTCTTCTAAACTTCTGGTTCATCTTTTACATGACTTCAACTATTACCGAATATAGAGGTAGAAGAGAGAAATCTAAAGATGAATAGAGGAAAATTAGGAGTAGAAACAATGGACTAACACACTTAACTCTTCTCTCCTTCACCTATCCTTTTATACTCAACACTTGTTTAACAACTTCTGTTATAGAACTGTTACAACAGAATAACTAATATGAGAAACACGTGCATTTCCTCTGGTTGTGCAGCTCCTTCAGTTAGCTTGATCAGCTTCTGTGTTCCAGGTTTTGATGTCATGGATTGCCAGCTCATCTTCTTTTCTACTTCGAGCTTCGTTTAGAAGTTTGCGACCTTCCTCTGCTTCAGCTTCCTCTACCTCAGTAACTTCCTCTTGCCTTGCCTTAGTAACTTCCTCAGGTTCGGCTTTTCTACTATCACCAGCTTCTTCATTCATCTGTACTTTTAATGTCTGTTTTATTTCTTTAACATCCCCCCTCAAATTAGGAATGGATAGAGCACAGATTACCAATTTGATTCGCATATAAGAATGTGCTCTCCTTGACAGTGGTTTTGTAAAAATATCAGCTAATTGGCAATAACTTGGAATGTATCTAACATGTAATGATCCTGAGGATACCTTTTCTCGAACGAAGTGGAAGTCCACTTCAATATGTTTGGTTCAAGCGTGTAAGACAGGATTTAGAGTAAGAGAGATTGTTGATTTATTGTCACAGTACAAATGAATAGGAGGAGTAAGAGAACAACCTATATCTCGTAATACAAAACTGATCCAAGTGAGATCAGCAGTGGTTGATGCAAGAGCACGGTATTCAGCTTCAATGGAGGATCTGCTCACTGTGGGCTGTCTCTTTGCTACCCAGGATATAAGATTGGATCCAAGATATGTGCAGAAACAGTTGTTGATCTTTTGGTTTCTACACACCCTGCCCAGTCTGCATCTGAGTAACCATAGAGATGCATGGTACTTTGAGAATGAATTAATAAGCCAAGCTTTATAGTACCTTTTATATATCGCAAGACCCTTTTTAATCTGTTGAAGTATGCAATTATGGGTTGCTGCATTTTATGGCAGAGTATATTTATGGCATAAGGAATGTCTGGTCTGGTTAATGTGAGGTATTGCAGACCTCCAACTAGGCTTCTGTACTCAGTAGGATTGTTCAAAGGTATAGAATCATTGATCAAAATAGGTGGTTTTAATGAAAGAGGAGTTGAAATTGGTTTGGATTCTAGCATATGAGCTCGGGTGAGGAGGTCTAAGGCATATTTAGTTTGGCAAAGAAATAGATAATCAGGGGTTCATTTAGCTTCAATGCCAAGGAAATAGTGTAAGGAGTCTAGATCCTTCATATGAAAATGAATACTCAGAGAAGTAATGAGACTAGAAAGCATTTGAGAGGAGCTTCCAGTTAGAATGATATCATCTACATACAGTAATAAGAGAATAGTTTCTGTTTCAGTATGCAGGATGAATAGGGAAGGATCAGTGGAGTTGCAAAAAAATCCATATTCTAGCAGAAAGCTGCTAAACCTATCAAACCTGGCTCGAGGAGCTTGTCGAAGTCCATAAAGTGACTTTTGAAAAAGACAAACATGGTGAGGCTGTTGGAGAAATCTTCTTGAAGTGTTTTGAAGTTGACAAAACGTTTCTATCAGTCTAGTTTGAAGGCTTGCAGACTCTGCTGTTCAAAGTCTGAAGACCTCCGGACAGCCAGACTCAAGACTCAAAATCTATCCTCATTGACAGTCTCTAATCCGTTGTAGAAAGGTTATCCAGAACTGGATGTTCCGTTGAGGATTTAACCTTATCAACTGGAGAAGATCTCGTGGCTGGAGAAGACATAACGGAGTCCTTTGATTGATCGAAGATTGACTCGATAAATTGAAGATCCGGTGATTGCCTAAATATTATTGGAAGGTTACTGCTTATGGAAACCGAGATCCCGATTGTATGGGCGAACGGATTAATGGGCTATCAACACGTTCCTTTAATAGCTTGGACAATCTTCCTAATTGATTCCGTCCAACGGGTAGATTGGAGGAATTCCTTTGGTAAGTGCCAACGGGTATGATGGCATAAAGGAGTATATAAGGAAGACTGTCTTAGTTGTTCAAGAAGTGCGCGATAGAAGAATTCCAAAGTCTGAAGCTCTTTTTGTTTAGAAAAATCCTTTGAGCGAATACTTGTATATGAAAGAGAGAGTCTATATTTGTGAGAAATCTTGAGGAGGTGTGGTAGAACATCTACACTTTGTGGAATCAAGGCAAAGCTGTGCTGTAACCTCTCTCTTGTTCATAGTGGAATCCAGCCAATAGGCTGTCGGTGAAGAAGAGTGGACGTAGGCTTGATATAAGCCGAACCACTATAAACCGCGTGTTCAATTTTCTCTTCTCTCAGTCTTACTTTGATTATCGTTTCCTCCAACTGTCTAGTATTGTGCAATTGATTGAGAAAAATTCTTTATATACCTATTCACCCCCCTCTAGGTACTCATACTAGCAATATCAGAGACTTTTGTGATTCTTTAAACCCTGGAGGCTGCTCCATATACACTGTTTCATTTAAGGTTCCATGTAAGAAGGCATTTTTGACATCTAATTGATGAATTTTCCACAGTTTCATCATAGCTACTGATAGGACTATTCTAATTGTTGCATGCTTCACTACAGGGCTGAAGGTTTCTGTGAAATCAAGACCTTATTGATGGAAGCCTTTAGCTACAAGTCTAGCTTTGAGTCTATCTAAGCTCCCATCAGGTGCAAGTTTGTCTTAAACACCCATTTGCAACCAATTACATTCATGTGATCATTTCTAGGAACCAATTCCCAGGTTTTGTTTTGATATAAGGCATCAATTTCTTCTTTCATTGCTTGGTGCCATCCTCTATCTGCTAAGGCGGACTTTACTAATTTTGGTTCAACAGGAAGCTGATACTCAACTAGACATGCATATTTAGGATTTGCTTTAACAATTCCATATCGAAGTCTAGTCTGCATAGGATGAGTTGAAGAAGTACCTTGTATATTTCCTATTTCAGAACTGATTTGTATTTGTCCTGTATTAGCATTTGATGTTGAAACAGGCTCTTGATTTGTAGGCATTTGTTCCTCAATGCTTGGAGATCTCTGATGAGATTCAATATCACTGGGAGCATTATTAACATCAATCTGCATCTCAACATCAGGTACTATATGCATCTGTGATATATCTGTAGAATTAACTGTACTGATCTCATTGTCCTGCATTTCTAGAGTTATTTGAGTTAATCTGGTATGCTGCAAATATCCCCTCAATATATTGTCTTGTGGTCGAGCACCTTAGTAGAGTTGGAAATAGAAGATAGTACTCCTCTTATCCACTGTTTGTATATTTCAGATCCCTGCTGATACTCAGTATTTACTGTATGAGTAAAAGGGAAGACTTTCTCATCAAATATTACATGTCTACTAATGTAGACTCTCCCATTAGTAGGTAAGAGACACATGTATCCTTTATGCTTCTCACTATATCCAAGAAAGATACATGTAAGAGTTCTTGGATAAAATTTATGCTGTGTGTAGTGCCTGAGACATGGATAACAAGCTGATCCAAAAACTCGAAGATGAGAATAATCTAGTGTCTTATTGTAGAGCTTATAATGGGGTGAATGCATATGTAGTTTTGTTATAGGAAGGAAATTGATAACATAAACTGTTGTTTTGAATGCATCTACCCAATATCTCAGTGGTACTTTAGCATGATACATCATTGCGAGTCCCAATTCAAGAGATATTCTGCTTAATTCCACACTTTTGTAGATAGTTTTGAAATTTATTACTAGTGAACTCTCCTCCTCCATCACTCTGGAAGACTTTGATCTTGTGATCAAGTTGATTTTCTATAAATCTTTAAAACATAATGAACACATCATAAACTTTTGACTTTTGTCTCATTGGATATATCTAGCTATATCGAAAAAAATCATCCACAAAAATGACATAGTAGGAGAATTTCTAAACAGATTGAATTGGTGATGGTCCCCATACATCGCAATGTATTCTTTCTAATGGAACATTAGAAATATGGTCTGAAAAAGGAAAAGATAGTGCTGAGCTCTTAGCAACTTGACAGCTGCTACATATATTCTGAGCTTTAGAACTATACTGAATGAGATGTTGTTTCTGTAAAATCTTCACTGTTTTTAGATTGGTGTGAGCAAGTCTTTGATGCCAGACATCTTCTCCTACTTCCTGTTGAGTCTGGGTGAAGAAGACTTCTGCAACTTTAGGTTCCACCTGGTATAGCCCCTTGACCTTCCTTCCTAGCTTCACTGTTGTATGATTGTAATTGTCCTTCATATATACCCCATGTTTATCAAAAATAAAAGAGCAGGGATAATCATCTGTTAGTTTTGATACAGATAGAAGATTCTTTTTGATTGCAGGAACTATTAATACATCATTCAGTGGTAATTTGCTATTTCCTGTATTCAATATTCCATTACCAATGTATGAGATTGACAAATGAGATCCATCTCTTATCATGACAGTGTCATTACCACTATATGCATTGTAGTTTCGAATCATACTAGGTTCTGAGGTAATAAGTGAAGTAGCCCCTGTGGCTGGATACCATTCTGAACCATAAGGTTCTTCAATGTGCATAGCTGCCAATGCAGTTGGTATTTCATCTGCCTGGTACAAGTTATCAAATCTATACCAACATCTGAGTGCTGTATGACCTGATTTCTTATAGATCTGGCATTGCAGAGGGCCATTACTTATAGGCTTTGTAATCTGTGTTTGTCTATCACCATTTGAACTTTGTGGTGGATAAGACCTAACACTCTAATACCTCTATGAAGGGTTTGAATATGGTCTAAATCCTTGTCCATAGTTAGACCAGTTATCCTTATTAACCTGACCTTGCTGAGTTGAATTCAGGTTATTCATTTTATTTTGTTGATTCCTTCCTGCTTCTGTAAAATTATTTCCATATTCCCTTCTATTGAGAGACTGACCTCTGCCATAGCTAAATCCCCCTCGAATATTTTCTCTTTGATTTCTGGGATTGACTTTCTGCTAACTTGCTCCAGTTCTTCTTTGCCCATAATAGGTTAGGTTAGTATTGTACTCGTTCATAGAATATGTTTGCAATCTGGTTTCAAATCTCTCAAGTTGTGAGATAACCTCATCATACTCTGGCCGGGGTTTAAGGCAATACATGGTTGTCCTGAAGGTTTCATATTCAGAACCTAACCCTTCAAGTATGCCAAACATTCTGGTAATATCATCAACATGCTTTCCAATTGCATTTAAATGATCACAGATGGTTTTGAATTCTCGAAGGTATTCACTTAATGATCTATTTCTTTTCCTGCAAGCCTGTAATTTTCCTCTTAACTCAAATTCCTTTGTAACAGACTTTTGTGCAAATCTATTTATGAGAGCCTGCCATACTTCGAATGAGGTTTCTAAGCCAATTATCAGACTTAGAATAGTTTCTGATACCGCACCACTTATCCAGGATGATATAAGCTGATAAGTTTTCATCCAATCCAGGTGAACAGGATTCATCACTTCTCCTGTCTCAGTCTGTATCATTTGAGTAGGAGGTAATGTTTCACCATTAATAAAACCAATCAGATCTTGGCTTTTCAGAAATCTGTTGAATTGGGCTTGCCATAACAGGAAGTTTTCTTCATTCAACTTGATGGTGACGAAGTTAGCTATATTCACATGGATAGGAAAATGGTACTTTTGCACTCTAGTTGCCATTCTTAAATGTTCAGAGACTTTGAAGATTCGAAGAAACAATCCAGTAAACTTTGAAGGTAAGCTAACTAAGAAACAACAAGATCTTTATAATATCTTGCAGTAAGAACACATCAGATCTATCATTCCCAGGATTGACGCTCTGATACCATGAGAAGAAATAGAAGATAGAACATGACCTGTGTATGAAAGAATTGTAGATCCTAAACAATCAATGGAAATACCTCAGCTCTGATATTCTTCTTCTAAACTTATGGTTCATCTTTTACATGACTTCAACTATTATCAAATACAGAAGTAGAAGAGAGAAATCTAAAGAGGAATAGAGGAAAATCAGGAGTAGAAACAATGAACTAACACACTTAACTCTTCTCTCATTCACCTATCCTTTTATACTCAACACTTGTTTAACAACTTCTGTTATAGAACTGTTACAACAGAATAACTAATATGAGAAACACGTGCATTTCCTCTCGGTTGTGCAGCTCCTTGATTAGCTTGATCAGCTTCGTGTTCCGGTTTTGATGTCATGGATCGCCACTCATCGGTTCAGCTCAAGATCGCCAGCTCATCTTCTTTTCTACTTTGAGCTTCGTTTAGAAGTTTGCGACCTTCCTCTGCTTTAGCTTCCTCTGCCTCAATAACTTCCTTTTGCCTTGCCTTAGTAACTTCCTCACGTTCAGCTTTTCTATTATCACCAGCTTCTTCATTCATCTGTACTTTTAATGTCTGTTTTATTTCTTTAACACTATCAATGTTATGAATGACATAATACCATAATTTATAATACATTTTGCGAAGGACTAGTTACTCTCTCTCTCTCTCTCTCTCTCTCTCTCTCTCTGTGTGTGTGTGTGTGTGTGTGTGCGCGCGCGCGCCCACAACTATACTGCGAAATGACACATTTTGTGAGGCTGGTCCGATGCATGTCTGCTTTTTGTGCTTATCCTTTCTCTGTTAATCGACAAGATTTAAAAGAAAAAAGGGTGATAATTGAGAATCATAAAATATGCGGAAGGTAATCAATATCGGGTGAAATTTCTATCCCATACGGCACTCCATTTACTGTCTCAATAAATCTTAATCACATATAAGTTTTTCTTTCATAAATCCATGATTGGGATTTATTCAAGTACCAATTAGATTACCATATGGGAAAATATATTGATACCCGGATGGAATTGTACTTGTCATCATAAAGGGAAAAATTATCCAAAAAGTCCTAAAGGTATTGTACTTTTACTAATATAATTTTAAATCTTTTCACATTTTGCTAATCGAGTTTATTCAATTAATTTTTACCTGAAATTATTGATGTGGACACTGGTGGTGCCATGTAAGATGGCTATCGCTGATATGGACAATTTAAAATATATTTTATTATTTTATTATTTTTGTGGTTTTTTTTTTCCTTTTTTGTCTCTTCTTTCTTTTGTTGATGGTTGGCCACCGACCATGGCCAAGCTGGCTGGGCTCACCTACGTGGGGTTTTCCATCCCTTGCCATAGGTGAGCGCGGCTAGGTGAGGGTGGGGTCTCCTCTTGCTCGGCTAGGCGTTGCCTATGGCAAGCAAGGCTAGCCTGCCTAGCTGTCAGCAAAAGTAGGAAGAAAGGGGAAGAAAATGGAAAATAAAAATCATAAAAATAATAAATAATTTTGAAAAAAAATATTATAATATTATAAAAATGTCAATGTTAGCACCAATCATGCATAGTATAACCGGTGTTCACATTAACGATTTTAAGTCAAAATTTAAAATGTTTATGATTGAATTAGCAAAATTGAAAGATTTATGACTAAATTAATAAAAGTGCAATAGATATAGAATATTGGGACAAATTTCCCCATCTTAAAGAAGTTAGGCACCATACATTGTTTAATGTATTGATCCCCAACTTCTTTCATAGAAATACTGGTTGATATCTCAAAGTAATATGCCATGTTAGTCAATTTCAAAAGATTGTATGAAAAATAAGGCTCCATTTGTTTCATGAAAAAATGAATGATTTTAAGGGTCCGTTTGTTTTATGAAAAATATCATGTTTTCGGAAAACATTTTCATGGAAGTCATTTTCTAGAAAAATGACTATATTTTCCAATGTTAAGCTGAAACCTAAACATTGAGTGGAAAATATTTTCCACCGTTCGTTAGCTAATTTAATTGTTTGGAAAATTTATCAAAAAAATGAATTTTAATATTTTTAATTGACCAAAAAATTAGTTTTATTTTGTATTTTTTTAAATGAATTTTTAATTATTTGTTTTTTAAAAAAATGGAAATTTTTTTATTTATTATTTTTCTTTCTTTTTTTTTCTTTTTTTCTTTTTCTTTTCCTTCCTCCTTCTTCCTCCTTCTTCCCCCGTCGCCTCCTTCCTCTTCCTTCTTCCTCCTCCTTTCGCCGCCATCGCCTCCCTCTTCCCCCGACCAAGACCCGGTGGCCAAATCCGACGAGCTCAAGGCTTGGCCAATCTCGCCGAGCTTGCCACGAGCTTTGCCGAGCTATGGCAAGATGCGAGCTCGCCGAATCTGGCGACAGAGCTCGGGCTTGCCTAGATCAAGAGCTCGAGCCCTGCCGCCAGATCCGGTGAGCTTGCGGCTTGCCAGAGCCTGGCGAATCTCTAGCGAGCTCAGGTGAGGCCTGAGCCCTGCCCAACTCACCGAATCTGGCGAACCATGAGCTCTGCCCTAGGTTGGTGAGAGCTCCACCTCGCCCAATTTGGCAAGGTCCAATCTTGGCTTTGCTAGATTGGGCTAGGTAGAGCCTCGCCAGTCTAGGGCGAGACTCGAGCTGGCTTGCAGTTGGTCGCCGGACGCCGCCATGGCCAATTGCCGGCTGCCGCCAAAGAAGAAGAAGAAAAGGAAAGAAAGAAAAGAAAAAGAAAGCATAAAAATAAAACGAAAATATATTAGTAAAAAGAAGCAAGATGGAATAAGTTTTTTTCCTCACTTTTAAAGGTTGTTTTTCCCAATGATGGAAAACATTTTCCTTGACTAATTCATTTTCCGTGAAACAAACGCCGAAAAATCTGGAAAACGTTTTCCCGGAAGTCATTTTCCGCGAAACGAACGTACCTAAAAGTATCCTCAAATTGATAGAAAATAGCGCTCGAGATAATTAGTTAATGGATTTTTTTATCATCAACAATAATTAATGTCTAAATATTTTCGTGAACGAAAATATTTTTTGTTCATTAATTTTTGTGACCGATATAAAAAACAGTTTTTAGTTAAATATTTTTAAATCTCTTATTCTTCAAGAAAAATAAAGGAGTCTTAATATGAAAGAGTCCTACATGATATTAATGACGTTTATGATACTAGAGAGAATGGGGCCCCGATGTTGTACATTCATCAAAAGCGATTTCTCTTCTTTTTTGCGTGCGCTCACAAGAACCCACTAAATACAAAGATCTTATCGCATAATCCTGCCACTAATTATAGCTAGTAGTCACTTCTTGGTTTGGGCCTAGAAGAGTAGTTCATTTGGAAATCTGAACTTTGTTAGCATAACAGTTTTTTGAATATTGTGAAAATAATAGTTTCTTATGAGCTATAAATTACTGAAGAAGTGGTTCTACAATAATTTGTAATTATTTGTGATTTGATTTTTTATAATTTCAAATAGATTGTTATTTTCGCAATATA
This sequence comes from Eucalyptus grandis, assembly GCF_016545825.1. NCBI lineage: Eukaryota > Viridiplantae > Streptophyta > Magnoliopsida > Myrtales > Myrtaceae > Eucalyptus > Eucalyptus grandis. The sequence continues at coordinate 47,984,485 of NC_052622.1, read as the reverse complement.
TTAAAAATTATAATGCAATTATTTTTTGGAATTCCCTTGATTCCAAGAAGGGAGACTTGCTTTTGTGCAATCCAAGGAGGTGGACGTAATGCCATGACAAGACTATCGCAGTTCAATGATATCACTTGACAACTATCTTTTGATAAGATTCCCTAAACTAGTGTTGAGTACGTCAAGCTCCTGATTCATGAGCAACAAGAACACTTAACGCAATAGAAGCATGGTTGTTTAGGCAAGTTGAGAAACTCCGGTTGTGGTGAGTTGGGCTCAAGAATCATGAGCCAGGGGGGTCTCGTCTCCATGCTGTACTCCTCTCTGGAAGCGATAGACCGCCATGAGGTGCATGCTCCACCAAAGGCTCTGAAGTCTCCCATGGCCAGATATCAAGTGACGAGTTGTAGAAGCTTTTGCCGGAATTTGGCCCAATCCGCCATTAGTCTACCTTCGTTCCATAAACTCCTTGTGAGAAGGGGTCGGGGAGGGATTTGCTGTTTTACAAATGTATGTGGTAAAGGGTATAGGGGTAACGACTCATTTCAACAAGGGATCTGAATAAGGAGTAGCTCTTAACAAGTTTTTAAGATGGCGAATGGGGCTGAAATGAACCAAACTATGAATCGAATACGCGAAGCTGTGCGCGCGCGCGCGCGCGTGTGCGTGTGCTTGTGGGGAAATAACTTATGGAGGCGTTTTTTGACATAATGGCAAATCTTAGCTTTGGAACTCTAAAATTAAGTGTGTTCAGGTGAGAGTACAACCATAATGGTTGACCTTTTTGAAAAGTGCCCACCTGTACGTCAAAAGACAATTCCGAGACTCGATGTAGGTCAAATCTCATAATTGCTCTTCCTTTATTTGGTGTATAATTTGATTTATTCTTGCTCCCTTCACTATCTTAAAAGTCTATTAGGAATTGCTCCTTGTCCAAGTCCTCTAACCCCAGTGACCTTCTCGCTTTTGTCGGATTGGGTCATTACAATAGGAAAAGGAGAAAAAGACCCTTTTAGGGTTCTTTTGACCAATCTTAGTGCTGAATTTTATGATGTTACTTCTAGATGTTCACTAACATTTACATGTGCAACGGGTTTACCCCGACTTAGGTCGATGAGAAGAGCATGACCGATTCACTAGGTCAATTTCCCATGGCTCTTAGGGGCCATTGATAGATCCAATTGAAGATTATACCCTTATATGAAAGAAATAACACGTTTGGTCACGCCTTTGAGTTTTGCTTTGAAAAGATGGGTACACCTCTTGTCAATGAGCTCTATACTATAGTAGGTTCAATGAACTAGACCTATATGGGCCTGTCATAGATATGCCTTGTTATCCAGATAAAGATGGAGAAATGGAGGCCTATGTGGTTGTCCAGGGAAGATCCAGTTGCAGTTGCCATTCGGAAGGAGAAGCTTCCAGGTTAAGTATCGCCGGGCAAGTGGATCTACAGAGGAAAGATAATTGTCCTTGACCTTCTCTTTTTAACTTTCGACACAACACGACAACATAATCTCCAGCAAATAAATGTTCATTGCACGTCTATGTCAGCCTAATCTACGACTAAAGCATAAATATAAAATCAATGACATGACTTGACCTGTCGTCCTCGCCCGCGAAGCATCATTACCCCATATTTTATCTTCACTGGTATTCTTGACTTTTATGATTTGATAATCATCGGGGAACTTAAAAGAAAAATTATAACGCAAAGTCAGAGCACAACCAGTCCTCACCGTAATAGATTCATCTCCGGTGGAAGATGAAACTCAAGCAGCATAGTAGCTCTGGTTTTAAATGACGATATCGGCAAGATAAAATCAAAGTATTAAGTCTGTTGCAGTTTCAGTGATGGGTGATGGTGACCCATCTAGTTGCGCACTTTGGTTCAGTAGGTCTAACTCGAAACTAAGTCGCCCCTAAACTGCATTTAACATCATTCTTGAAGTACACACAATGTGCTTATTTTGCTTGACATGCAGGGTCGAAGAGCTTGCTTCCTTTGTTTGTCTTAATGATGAGAAAGCTCACTTTAACTCCCTTCTTTATGAAATACCTTGTTAATATCATGGATCGAGTTAGGCATGAGCCCAAACTCGGGCACATGGCCCAAGTAGTGATTTGCTAAGTACTACTTATCATAACATAAACATCATCAATCTACCAAATTATACAATGAAAGATTTCACGGACTTTTAGTCGTTTATTTCTCTCTCTCCCCCTCTCCAACAATTATTGAGGGCATTGATGTTGCCTTTCAAATGGGCTTCTGCCTTTCCATTTTAACTACATCTTATCCTTTCTTTTTTTCGGCTAATAATAGCCAAAATGTAGAAAGGAAGTTCATAATTGAAGATTTACAGAGCATGAGTGGAGACAGTGCTCATTATCGGGTCAGAATCGTGGCTGCCATGTAAAGAAGTTTGCATGGCACAGAAAATTACGTCTACCAATTTATTTCACGAAAGTTCTGGCTGATATCTCAAAGCAAATCGACGTGCTCGTCAATTTAAGGAAATTGGAATCTTCATAATTACAGTTGTGATGACAGAAAGAGAACATGACGCACCAAGGTTCTCCCCCTCATATGAAGGAAGTAACACGTTTGGTCTTGCCTTTCTACAAGAGAAAAATTATCCAAAAGATTTTAAACGTATTGCATTTTTGTTATTTCAATCATAAACATTTTAATTTTATCAATTGAGCAATAAACTTTTTGATAATTCGCCAATATAATCTATCCGGGCAATTTCGATTGAAAATTGCTTGTGTAGATGTTGACCTTCCCACAAGACATGATTGATACTGACGTGGACAAAATTAATTAATCTTCAAATATTTTTTTTTATTAATTTTTAGTCTTCTTTCTTTTCTTTTCTTTTCTTTTTTTCCTTAATTTTTTCCTTCGTTAGTCCTTGAGATTTGACGAGACTCAACCTCACAAGATTTGGTGAGGTTGAGCCTTAACAAAGGCTTGCAAGGTCGGCCCCTTGTTGGCCTCTAGTGAGGTCGCCTCTTGCCAACTTTGAGTGAGGCTTGCCCTCGTTTAGCCTCCCAGCGAGATTGCCTTGCCAAAGGCCAATGAGGGTGAGACTCACCTGCTTCTAGCAAGGGTTGCCCTTGTCAAAGGCAACGAGGGCAACCTCGTTGGCCTTTGGCAAGGTTGAGCCTCACCCGAGGTTGTCCTCATTGGTCATTGCCTTTGGCTAGTCACCAACCATCACTAAGGCATGGTGACCAGTGGAGAAAAAATAAAAAGAAAATAAAATAATAGAAAAATATTAAAAGATAATAAAATATTAAAGACATGTTAACAAAATTTGTCTACATTAGTGTTAGGCATCCCCTGTCAGATGGTGGGCATTTATGCCAAAGATTTTTAGCCAAAATTGCTTAAGTGGACCATATTAACAAAATGTGAAAATGCTTATGATTCAAATGACAAAATTAAATAGTTTAGGATTGAGTTGATAAAGGTGCATTAGGTTTAAGGCTTTTTGGGCAATTATTCCTTAGTGAAAAAACACTTTGCACTTCTGATTGGGATTTCTTTGAAAAGATTGTGTACGCCTCTTGTCAATGCAGATCTATATTACTTAAGTGGGTTCAATGAACTAGACCACTATAGTTTTTTTTTTTTTTTTTTTTTTGGGGTCAGAAGACCACTATAGTTGACTCGAGGAAAATAATTGTGCAAAAAATTTGATAAATCAATTGGGCCTGTGATAGATATGCCTTATTATCTAGATGAAAATGGAGGAACAGAGGGCTATATGGTTGTTCAGAAAAGCTCCCAGGTTCAGACCCGAGAAAAGAAGACATGTCCTTGATCTTCTCCTTTTAACTAAAGGGTGTCCATTAAAGCTAGCTAGGAACTTTTGACACAACACGAGATGATCTCCAGAAACAGATGTTCATTGCTTATTGATAGAGAGAGATAGATCAGATTGGTTATGCCCGTTCAATTTTAGACTGAGCATAAACGTGAAATCAAAGACGTGTCATCCTTGCTAGCGAAGCATTATTCCCCTTGTTTTTATCTCACTGCTGATCTTCATTATAATGACTCAAGAGTTGTCAGGGAACTCAAAACAAAAAAAGTAGAATATAAAGTTGTAGCACGACACGTCCATACTGTAAGGGATTCAACATTCATACGTGATGGAAAATGAAACTCAAGCGCAATAACAGCTCTGCCTTTAAATGGCAATGTTGGCAAGGCAAACGCAAGGTGTAACTTCTGGTGCAGTTTCAGTGAATGATAGTGACCAGTCTAGTTGCACACTACGGCATGGTCGGTCTAACTCTGAACCAAGTTGGCCCTAAACTTCATTTAATGTCATTTTTGAATTCTCATTTTGCTTGACATATAAGGTCGAAGAGCTTTCTTCCTTTTGTTCGTCTTAATGACGAGGGAGCTCGCTTTAGATCCTTTCAATAGGTGAATCCCATGCTTATGAAATGCCCTCTTAATATCCTGGATCGGGTGAGCCATGAGCCGAAACCCTAGTAGGTGGCCCAACCGTATGGCAAATTTTTTTGATGATGAGCTCAATTCTTTTTGTTTGTTGTGGACTTTGATATTCCCAAGTTGTGATTTGCTAAGTATGAGTTATGCTAACCTAAACATCATCAAGCTGTCAAATTACACAATGACAGATGTGTGGAGATTGTCAATAATTAAAAAGAAAAAAGTTCACAATTGCAGTTGCCATCTAAAGGAGTCTTCTTTCAAGGCGCCACAAATTGCCATGTCCACCAATTCATTTCACTAAAGTTCTGGTTGATATCACAAAGCAAATTGCCATGTTTGTCAATTTAAGGAAATTGGAAGAGACATAAATCTGGAAAATGCTACATACTCCTAACAATAACAATTATGATGCTAGAAATAAAAATCGGTGCACCAAGTTTGGAGATAATCATAAAAAAAAAGTCTTAAATCTATTGTATAGATGTTAATTTAGTTCTAAACTTTTCAATGTGACCAATTTAGTGCTAAATATTCTCATGATTTGTCAATGTAGTCATTTCAACCAATTTTAGTTAAAATTTACTAAAATGATGGTTTATTAAGAGCATCGACCGATGTTGAAGTGGACTATTTAGTCCTAAATCTTTTAACGATTTGTCAATTTAGTTTTTCTGATCAATTTTGATTGGAAATCACTCAGCACCAATAGTCCTAGGTGACAATGCCGGTACTGACATGAACAATTTTTGTAATTTTATATTTTTTTTCATTTCCTTTTCTCTTCTTTTCTCTTCTTTTCTTCTTCTCTTTCTTTTTCCTTTTCCCTTTTTCCCCTCCTCCAACCATCATTAGGCCTTGTTGATGGTTGGTCTTGGGCAAGTGATGCTTGAGCCTGAACAGCGAGGGTAGCCTTTCCTCAAATCGGGCTAGGGCAGCCCGCATTTGCCTAGGGGAGGTGACCCTTGCTAGGGGTAGGTGGGGGTCCTTTGCCTAAGGTTGGTGAGGGTGGCCCTCACTAGCCTAGGCATAGGCATCTTGCCAGAGGTCAACAAGGGCAGGCCTTGCTTGAGGCTGATGAAGGGAAAAAGAGAAAAGGAAAAAAAAAAAAAAAAAATCATAAAATTTTAAAAACTCTGAAAATTATACACGTTAGTGTCAGCTTAACACATGGGACGGTTGATGCTGATTAGAACGCTATGTTAGTGGTCTCTAGCTAAAATTTGTTGAAATGACTAAATTGACATATTGTTGAAAGGTTTAAGACTACATTAATAAATCATCAAAATGTTTAAAACTAAATTGACATAATTGAAATATTTATGATTGAATTTATCACCATACAATATATTTATATAACTTTTTCGACAATATGAGTATGGAAAACACCAAATAAAAATATTTATCTAGATGTATGACGATGAATTTTATCTAGATCTATAATAGAAATATTTGAAAAGAAGACTTTTTAGTTTTTTCTTTCGCAATTTTAATCTTGTTTTTGTTTTAGTGTATGTGGGTTTCCTTATCCTTAAGTTCTTCAAATGTCATTTTGTTCCAATCTTTTGAATGACCAAGTTAAAACTTGAGATCGTTATTCCTCCCTTACTATTTAAAATTGTTTGAACTATAAGATTAAATAAACATGTCAAACGGTAAACTAATAAATTAAATCTTATGGACTGCTCTATTGTTTTCTTTTTTTGGAATCAATTTTAAATTAAGTGGACTTTAGTTAAAATTGTATCGTGTACCGACTTTCCATGGTTTGATAGGAAGCCCAGGTTGGACTTATATCATATAAGTAGGTACACAATGTAAGTTATATCGTTACAACTTACTCGGAATCACCGGCTACTCATTTTTATTTTTTTTTACTTTATCTAGGTGAAAAGTTGAGCATCTTTGTTTATAGCGAATAGAATAACAATATACAAGCCCTAAAACGTGCACGTTTAATGATTTATTAGGAGTGAACATGATTTTATGATAGAACTGGGAATATGATAACTGAATCGATGAGAATCGGTCTGGTTTCAGGTTCAAAAATATGCAGAGTATATTCTAATTTTAGGTTAAACTAAGAACTTGGAAATATTTTTTGTATTTTTCTTGTTCTATATTTTTGCGCAATCCTACAACATTCCATGGCGTCCAATAATGAGTGTGTAATTTGAAACCACTAATTTGAATTTCTATTTTTGGCTATATCTAAGAATGAGCTTTTTATTTTGTTAATATTTCATAATTTTCGTGTGTCTAAATATAAGTTTTGTTAGTGGATTGTAGCAAATAGTGGTTATAAGAGATGATGATTCACTATAATCTTTCAATTAAGAGTACAAATGGAATCTCCATAGAATCTGGAATTAACTTTAGAACCTATGACAAGAAATATTCTAGGTTTTTGGGTATGTGGGGTAAGTTTAAAGTTCCAAAAATTAGGGAACTAGTTCTAATAAGTAAGTTCTAAGTTCTAAGTGAGACTCGGACAAAACTTAGAACCCTAGAACTTGGAACCGTTCAAGCCTGTGATTTATAGATAAAACATCGTTATGTTTAATATTAGTGTCACATAATATACTAAGGCATATTACGTAGGGCAAATAAAGAATAAAACTCTATCTATTTTAAACAAAACACTACTTCCTCTTAACTTTTTGTTCATTTCAAAATTACCCTTTATAAAAATTAACATCAAATGTGATCCACCGCCCAAGGTTCCCTTGCTCCACTAGAAAAACAACTATCCTCGCCCGTTTCGGCAACTTTAAAAATAACTACCCTTTTCTTCTTTTTTGGAGGTAACTCTCAATCTATTTTTCAACCTTACATTACTTATTCACTTTTGCACACCCCTCTAACACTTGCTTAACTCCAGTATCTAATTAAGGGAACTTTTTTAGGGAAGATTATCTGAAAAATCCTCAGTCTATTATATGGAAATTAATTCAGTACTAAAATTTTCAATCCTAAATTGTTTTATAATTTAACAATATAGTTCTAATATTTTTGATGATTTACCAATGTAATCCTTCTAGCTAAATAGTCAAATAATAGGTTTATGAATAAATTGACAAATTTTCAAAAAGTTTAGAACTAAATTGACAAATTTTCAAAAGTTTTAGTATTAAATTGATATAATTGAAAGGTTCAGAATTGAAATGACTGATGTACAATAGACTTAGGACTTTTAAAACAAGTTTTCCATCTTTCCCATGTGCACAATCCTTTTACGGCATTAAGATATAATCAGCAGCCACGCACTTGCAAGCTGAAAGGCCCACCACAAATTATATCTAGAGGTGATGTGCTATAAGCCTAGTATATTAAATTAGAAGGAGAAACAGTTGCCCAATGAAATCCATGGCTTTCTCAAGTTCTCAAACTTTTGAGTGAACTAATTTATAAGCTGAATTTTATCCTAACAGTGAAAGTCTGTGGTCCATACCCATCATAGAACTGCACCTTTGTCATATATTTCATACATCACACTAGATAGATATCGTATTCATGAAATATGATTCACTAGTCGTAGTTCTAAGTTTTTGTTGAGGCAATAGATTTAATCTGATCTTTACTTGCACTGTGGATGGCTACTTCCCAACTAAATGGACGGTGACTTGATAAACTAAGCTTCTTGTTATTTTTAATCAACGGCTACTGCCTCTTTACAGAGATGAATCCCACTGCCGCATTCGCGGTCCCCAATCATTTTTCAAATCTAATATAAATTTCCAACCAAATTTTGTACGTGTAATTTGGTTTATTGTCGATGGAGAATCGTTCTTTGTTTCTTCCCACAATTCTTTAATTTCATGGTATGCCCTTCGGGGAGATTGATTTGTCATATAAGGAAGGTTTTCCATAAATTTTGTGGAATTTGATATATTTTAATTAAATTACGTGACGGGTTTAAAGTTCAACTTAGACTTAACATGATACCATGTAACGCCGGTTTGGAGGACACAGGCGATCACCTAACCCATGTTGGAGACAGCTCATTAAGGTTTTTTTCTTTTCTTTTTTAAGTTTAAAGTTAATACTCTCCGTCGTATCATTGGATCTTTAGTCTCTTTGTAGAATAGGTCATATATGTCGAATCGCAGAAATTTAGTGTCCCGTTTAACTTTGTTTTATTTGTTATTGTTCTCCATCGTTCGACATACTAGGTGATCAGTCCATACAATTTTAGTTCCATGTATTGAGCTAAGCATCAAAGCGTAAAAACAGCCCAGTTAACCCCAGAACAGTCACCTACGAATTCCCTCGGAATCCATCTCATGCGCAGTGGATTGTCGGAGCAACAATCAAAGGACCGTGATCACATGAGCAAAACGCGCGTGTTGGAAATTTAACTGCAGAAAGGCAGAGTGTTGAGATCGTAGCCATCGCCCTGGTGCTGTTCCTGTTCTGCCGCTGGAATTCTTTCTTCGATGGAAGGTAAAACACGCGCGGTATCTGTTCATAACCCCATCATTGCCGCAGACAGCAAGCGCCACCAGCAATGGAGGTGATGTAATACCATGGACGTCACGAGTTCAACGCGTGCATTCAACGTGACAGCGACGTGAGTAATAACATACATACGATCAAGTTCCCTGTTCTTAGTCTCGCAAAAATACGAGTTTGCCGTACACTTCTTGGTTGACTCCGTTCGTCGTGCGACTCCAAGTCAAATACAGAATTTTTTCCAAAACTTAATAAGGAAGCAGGTGAAGCTTATTAAATTTATAGGGACCGGTCTCTTTCTTAACCAGTCGGTTCTCGTTCTATATCATCCATATTCCTCTATCACTGACACCCCATCATCATCACTCGCTCCTTCCTTCACCACTTCGTAGTCCCATTCACTCGTTTTCGAGATCTCCAGATATTGTCTCTCCCGCAGCTATGGCAGAGAAGGTGGATCCTCCTTCTATTTCCTCTTTCTTCTAGCTCATCTCTCTTGATACCTGCCTTTTATTTTCTTTGTCGTTTTCTAATCAGTCTATGATTGTGATTCTTCAGAACAACTATCTCTTCATTTGGGTTGTTATTTCGTTGGGTCCATCTTGTTCATTTCTCTGTTTTGCATCCTCCCCCTGATACTTTCTCTGCAAACGATTAGGAGAAGGAAAACCTAGAATTGTTCTTCTCATTAATTTGATACACGTGGCTTTATTGATTTTTGTATTGTTCTTGTTCGTTGCAGGTGACCAGAATGGTGATAAAGGTGGATTTGCAGTGCTGTCGCTGCTACAAGAAGATCAAGAAAATTCTCTGTCAATTCCCCCGTGAGTCTCTCTCTCTCTCTCTCTCTCTCTCTCTCTCTCTCTCTCTCTCTCTCTCTGTTTATTTTTTGGGCTTCCCCTCTTCTGAATTTCAAATTGTTATCATTTCTTGATTCGTAGTTACTATTGCATTGGTGTTAAATTAATTTGACTGAGTTTGCTATGAATTAATTTGTGAACAAAAGAAATCCGAGACCAGATATACAATGAAAAGCAGAACATGGTGTTGATCACCGTCGTGTGCTGCAGCCCGGAGAAGATCCGGCAGATGATCATCTGCAAGGGTGGCGAGACGGTGCTGGGTGTTGAGATCCTGCTCGACAAACCCAAGGAGCCTGCAAAGCCCAAGGAGCCTGCAAAGCCCAAGGAGCCCGAGAAGCCTAAGGAGACCGAGAAGCCTAAGGAGCCCGAGCCACCAAAAGTTCCTCCCCCGACACCGCCACAGCAGGCGCCCCCAGCGCCGCCCCCGGAGGTGCTAAAACCGGTGTTGGGCTATCCGCCAGTGCCAGTGTATCCGATGGTGCCGGTGTGTCCGATCGTTGGGGTGTGTTGTTGTCCACCAGGTTATGGAGGGTATCGTGGGGGACCATGCTATTGTGGGCGGAGGAGGCCAGTGATGTGCGATGATGGATGTGGAAGACCGGCTGGGGAGTGTCAAGGCGGGAACAGAGGTTTCCATCCTGGGCAGGGGAGGCCAGTGATGTGCGATGATGGATGTGGAAGACCGGCTGGGGAGTGTCAAGGCGGGAACAGAGGTTTCCATCCTGGGCAGGGGAGGCCAGTGTTGTGCGATGATGGATGTGGAAGACCTGCTGGTGAGTGTCAAGGCGGGAACAGAGGCTTCCATCCTGGGCAGGGGAGGCCAGTGATGTGCGATGACGGGTGTGGAAGACTGGCTTGTGAGTGTCGGGGTGGGAGAGGTTACTACGGGAGCCGATGTGATTACTTCAGTGAAGAAAATGCCATTGGATGCACCGTCATGTGATCAACTTCAAAATTTCTCATGTCAATTGCTAATGTGGTCACTGTGCGAAAGATACATGAGTCAACTTTTCAGGGCTTTCGTGGGGTCTTTTATCGTTGTGGGTATAGAGAGATTGATAAGGTTGGTGGTCTAGTATGGTGGTATATGTAGTCAAGTGTGTTCAACGCAAAGCTTGTCGCTGGTTGATTTCTTCATTTCAATAAGATCAACTCCTTTTTATTTCTCATCTCATCATCTCATTCGGCACATATTCATGCCTCTTGCTTGCCTCTATGGCGATTCATTCCATGAAAGAGCTGCTTGAGTGCACTATTGAATGATCTTCACAAAATGAAATGAAACAAAGATGATAGAGACTTTGTCATTTGGCTTTATGATATTAGTATTTGGATTAAATTGGTCAAATTAAAAGGTTTATGACCAAATTGACATCTGTATAATAAGTTTAGAAATTTTTTGGTAATTATCCTCATCAATGGTCAAGAGCCACCCCAAGGTCGACCCCACCCAATCTGATGCGGACGCCAATGATGTCACCCTCCCCCTTGTTGTTGCCTACATCTCTCTCCTCTCATCCCTATATTCATTTGTGGCGAGATTGTTCGTGGCTTGGGACAATGAGGGCACGCGAGCTCACCCTGAGCCCGCAGCTCGCGATCGCTAAGGCCGTGTGAGGTCGGCCTCGAGTTCGTGAGGGTTGTGACTACTTGTAAGCCTCTATTGCAAGCTCGCCAGTTGCACAAGCTCTACACTGAAGCTTTACCATGGTGGCCACAACCTTGATCTAATCTTGAGTTGGCACGGTGACCATGGCCTGCCTCAGATATGAGGTTGGCGATGGCCTCCAAAGGAACAATGGCGGTGCATGTGGTGGGGAGAGAGACATGTGTTGAGGTTATATCGGCTATGGAATGAACTGGTGGTTGGTTTATGAGCGTAAGGGAAAGTCTCACCCTGTGAGCTAACTTTTCGGGTGAGAAAGGCCTAATTGGTGCGGGGTGTGGGATTGAGCAAGTCTCTTGGGCAATTATTTACTGTGGGAAGTGAAGTTGAAGATGAATTTTGTAATTTTCTTCTTAAAGAAGACAACTTCCTGACGAAGTCACCATTAGTGTGCAAAGTCATGGCATCCCTCGTCCTCAATGTAAAAGCTTCGCATGTGATGGAAAGTGAAACTCAAGCAAAATAATAGCCCTGCTTTTTAATTGGCTATATTGGCAAGAGTAAAGCAACGTGCAACTTTCATCGAACGATAATGACTAATCTAGTTGCAAAGCTTTGGTTGGGTACGTCTAACTTTCACACGAGTGGCTCCTACCTGTGTCTAACAGCATCCTTCAAGTTCGCTTAATGTGCTCAGTTTGTTTTAGTAGTTGCTTCAAGAAAGTGTCCTTCATTTTGGTGTGGGTGGACCAGGGCCTTGGCTTCCTTTGTGATCATGATATTTATTAGATGTATTTCAGATGTTAGAGAAAGATCGTTATCAACTGTGCACTCAGAAAGCCCTCGTGGCACATTTTAGTAGGACCATTTTTTTCATCCTTAAAAGCAAATATTCGGAATCGGCAATTTTCACTCCCTGAGGACTTCTAGGACTAGGAATTAGAGGCCGCTCCTATTTTCGTCGTTAAAGTTATCGGGACAAATTTGACGTTAACTAATATCGTGGTATCAATGCGGAGAACGGCAATATTTTACAACTTCTAATAAACATCTCTTTGCCTAAGCTAGTCGTTGGTCTCTCTCTCTCTCTGATGTACCACTGAAAGATGCATTTGATGAGGCCTGCCCAAATGAGTGTCTGCTTTTGATTATAAAAGCAAAAAAGGTCATAATTGAGGACTATAAAATGTGCGGAAGATATTCGATGTCAGGACGAGGATCTTCTATCCCATACCGTGGTTTACTTGGTATCTCAACAAATCTCGATTATATATATAATTTTCATTTTTATAAATCAATGATTGAGATTTATCCAAACATTAAAGGGATTTGTGAGAGGAGCCAAAGATTCATGTCTGGTCGGAATTGTAGTTGCCATCTTAAAGAGGTTAGGCACTTCTAATTGATATGATGTATTGATCAATTACGTCCACCAACTGCTTTCACTGAAATTCTAGTTGATATCTCAAAGGACAATGCCATGTTAGACAGCATAAGGAAATCGGAAGAAAAATAAATGATGCATTTGTTATATTGAAAACTTCATAATGAAGGAAAATATTTTATGTGAAAATTATTTTCAAAAAATTATTTTCAAAGAAAAAGATTAGTTTTCATTTATTTGGGGTTTAGGGGAAATGATTTCCCTTTTACTAGAAGGATAAATGGTTTTCCCTCAATATGAGCTTGTTGTTTCAAATGCATGGAAAACATTTGCAAAATCGACTAGTTTTTTATCATTCAAACATTGAAAAGTCAAAAAATAATTTCTCAGAAATAGTTTTCATTCAATCAAACAAATCCTAAATGTGAAAAGTCCTACGCTATATGTGGCATCCCAAAAATAACTCATGGCCATGTGTTTTATAAGTAGGAGTTTATTGAATTATGATTTCAAGATTTATGGCCAAGTGAATAAGAATGATCTGGTATTTATATAAATGGATAATTATTTTTGTTGGAAACGCGACCTATATCCATGTGAGACCAAGGATTTTATTTGATGAGGAGATTATGTTTTTGATCATGAATTTTATAAGTTGGATTTTATTAAACTATGTTACAAAGTATTATGGCCATTTAAATTTGTAATTTGGTACCTTGTATAAGTGGGATTAAGATGGATTACCAAAAATAAATATGGGTCATCTAAGTTTGGACCTTAGGCCCAAGTGAGTTGGGCCTAAAGTGGGCCAAGAGGCCCGGCCCATAGAGCCCATGGGATGGTTGACCCATGGATGGGGGGGGGGAAGCCAAATGGCCTCCTCCAAGTGTCTTCGGCAAGGGAGACACTTGTCTCCTTCTTGGGGACAAGTGTCCCCCATGCATAATGTGGATGCATGCAAGCTTTCTTTTCAACCAAAAGGAAAAAGGGGGAAGGGGGTGGTCGGTCTAGGTGCTGAGAGAGAGGAGAGAAAGAGATAAAGAGAGAAAGAGAGGAAGAGAGGAAGCAGAGACGCCGTCGAGCCCTCCTAGTCCCGCCGTCGTTCTTGCTGTGTTTTCCTTCGAATTTGAGGCAAGTGAAGTCCTAAAACCTACCATTTGCATTGCTATGTGTATGTGTAGTAGATGGTAAGTCTTGGTTGTGGTAGATGGGATGAAATTTCGGAGCTTTGAAGAGAAATTCGTTGGCCATGCATGTTGTTTCTGGAAAGACCAGTCCGACCGTCCATGAGATTGTGTGTTGCATGTGACTTTTTAGTCGGAATATTGTTTCGCTTTCTTCATAAAAGTTGTAGAGAACACCTTGAAGAACAACATACTAAAATTTGAGGCAAAAAAAAACAAGAAATCGTTAGTTAAATGATTTTTCTTTGGAGAGACTAGATCTGGAATTCGTTGTGCTGACCTTCAGTGGTTTCGTGGTTTGCAAAATAACCTTCTTGTGAAAATATCACCTTGATCTCTTAATGAAATTTGTAGTGTACTTCTTGAGGTAGAACAAATCAAAAATTTAGAGAAAAAAAAAACAAGAGTAGGTAGGTGAAAACGTGGTCTTTCTGAGATGGTTAGATCTAGAAATTTCGGTACTAGGAACAGAATTTTTAACCGCCTATATTTAATTACCTAGGACGAATCTGACTTCAGTGTCTTCATGAAGTATTTACCTTATGGTCTTGGCTATCACATAGTTGAATTTCATAATTTTTAAATTTCATATGGGTATTTAATCAAAAAAAAAATTAAAACTATGCGATCTGATGTGTTCGGACTTGGTATTGTTGCAATGCGTGGTCTATACCGTTTTTTATGATATTATTTTGGAAAATTATTCTGCATTAAATACCTTTATTTATGTCTTTCCTACAACATATTCAAATTTCGTAATTTTTTAAGTTCATTTGCCTATTTAACCAAAAATGTTTCAAAAACTGTGCAAGTAGAACGGACAGAATTAGTAGTGCTGTGATGCGTGGTCTGTATTGAACTATATGGGGATCTTTTGGTGTAGTGTTCTTCATGAAATATCTGCATTTATTTCTTGAATATCACATGTTCGAATTTCATAATTTTTTAATGTCATTTGGGTATTTAGTGAAAATGTTTTCTAAAACTGTGCTAGCTGGATTGTGCAAATTTCAAAAGCTGTGATGCATGGACTATCCTGTTTTGTATGAAATTCTGGTGGTGCTGTGTTCTTCATGAGATGAGTGCCCCTAGAGTTTGTCTATGATGTACTAAATTCTTAGAAATTATTAGAGACAATTACTAAATCTTAGGAAATGTAAATTAAAAAGAATGCATTATGTTTTCTAAAATAATAGTAATTGATCTTGCTGCATATGTGATGATATATGGCATTACATATAAAATCAAAAGCTGAAATGGACTTTGTTGTCATCACATCATTTGCCATGTTAATATTGAGACACAATTGTGAACATGAATTGTGATAAATGAGGATGTCGTCGGAGGTGTGAGCCGACGATGCCCCGAGAGTGTCGGGATGCCCGGAATGTGGGGGTGCCGGATGCCCGGTGGCCTAGTGGCGTAATTCCGAAGGGTCCTTGGGAGTTTTGAGATGCCCGGTGGTATACGGTACGTAATTCCAGGGGGAATGCCTAGTGGTATGTCGGTACGTAATCCCGGAAGCCCTGGAGGTATGTGCCGAGGGGGATTCCTCGTGATGCTAGTTGGGATGCAAGATGTCCGGAATGTGGGGGTGCCGGATGCCTAGTTGTATTTTGAATACATGCCCAGAAGTTCCTCGCGATGCCAGGTTGGGTGCGAGCGATAAATTGTGGGATGCAAACATTGGTCTCTAGAAAGAAAAACTTATAAGATCCTTGTGAAAGATAATAATTGAAAATGAATCATGTGCATAGGTGTATGCATATGGCATGATGCATGATCTGCTTATGAAAGTAAATTAATGCTATTTGATATTGAAAATACGATCATAAAAGCATGAATGGATCTCATTGTGATGTATACTTGATAGCATGGATGATATGAATCATAGTGGTATATGCATGATGGCATGGTGAGATATGCATGACTACATGGTGGTAATATGCACCTATGGCATGGATATGCATAAATGCTTGATGATGAGTGCATGGTGGTATATGCACATATGGCATGGCGATATATGCATGAATGCTTGATGATGAGTGCATGGTGGTATATGCACATATGACATGGTGATATATGCAAGAATGCTTGATGATGAGTGCATGATGGTATATGCACATATGGTATGATGACATATGCATGGTTGCAAGGTAAGTTATACTTGAATGCATGAATGATATGTGCTTTGTTATGATGCCTTGATTGTTTTGTTTGACGCAATGAGTAGTTTGGTGGATCTTTATTGCTGAGTGGTTGTATTCACCCCTTTTGGGGATTAACATTTCAGACTAGATAAGATTCATCTGCTATCACTGCCATTGGTAGATGGATCAAGTGGTTGGATATGATCACGAGGAGAAGGATAGCAAAGGAAGGATCTTTTGGACGCCGACACTGATTGATGGACTTTGTTGACACCTATTTTAAAATTTAATTTATTTTTTTAGAAAATAATAATATAGCATTTGGTTGCAGAGGGAAATTTTGAAAAAAAAATTTTGAATTCAAAATAATTCAACGGCCGGATTTTGGAGCCATTTCTTTGTTGAAGAGGTTGAGTGAATATCGCCGGATCTTCAACAATTTCAAGTTTTTCTTCTATAAAAAAGAAGCCGAGGCTTCGGTTTAGGGGGCTTCTCTTCATCTTTCGTTGAAGGAAAAGAAAACACAAAAAAGGAAAAGTCACGAAAGCTTTAAAACCTGCGAGAGAAAAAGAAGAGAAAGGGAGAAAAGTTAAAAAGGCAAAAAAAAAGAAAAGTGAAAAATAGAGCAGAAGGGAAAGAAGGTGATTGGACATTTATTGTTCATCACCCTCTTCCCTCTATTGGTTCCGTCTCGGCCCTCCTCCCCGCCGGCTCCGATTTTTACTCCTCTCCACCGCGACGACCGGCTCCGTTTCGCTTCAATCCGGCGACGCTTGAGTTCAACACCGGAACCCGACGGAAAGCCCTCGATCC
Source organism: Eucalyptus grandis (assembly GCF_016545825.1). Taxonomy (NCBI): domain Eukaryota; kingdom Viridiplantae; phylum Streptophyta; class Magnoliopsida; order Myrtales; family Myrtaceae; genus Eucalyptus; species Eucalyptus grandis. The sequence continues at coordinate 47,967,568 of NC_052622.1, read as the reverse complement.
GGCGGCCCGTGTTGCACCGCGCCGCCGAACGGCACGACGACCCGAGCGACCACCACGCCGCGACCACCACGCCGCGACCACCCGGTGCCGATCTGCCTTTGTCTTGCTGTTTATTCTTTGCTCTAGCCGAGCCCGAGTCGAGCCATTCCACCCTCCGCCCGACGAATCTGCTCCTCCGTTGCAGCCCGACGACCGCGCCTCTACAACCCGCAGCCTAGCCAATTCCGAGCGAGACCCGCCGCCTCCGCCGCTACTCCAGCATCACTCAACACCGCGGACCTCCATCGCAGCAGCCCGCTCCCCGCGACGCTGACCCGCACCCGACGCCGTCCGCCGCTCGTGTCCTCCCCTTGCGACGCCGGACTCGCACCCGCCCCGCCAACGACCCGGCGACGCGGACTCGCACCCGAAGCCCCGCCAACGACCCGGCGACGCCGGAGCCCCTCTGCGCAGATCCCACGACGGCCCCGCTTCCGATTAGCGCCTGCACACTGAAGTTTCCCCGCTGCTCGCCCGTGATGCCGCAGCACCTGTTCGTGACCACCCCCGACGCCCGAGATCCGTGCCCACCGTCGCGTCACCTCTTCACCGCTCGCCCACCGTCGGTTCACCTTCGTCGGAGCCCCCTGGCTGGTCCGACGACGTGCTGCTCCCCTGACCCGAGACTCACGAGCACGTGACTAGAAGAAAAAGAAAAACAAAAACAAAAACAAAAGAAAAAGAGAAAGCAAATTAGGTAGTTTTGCTTTTCTTTATTTTATTTATTTTGTTATTATTGTTCAATTTAGAATATTGAGATGTGCTTTTCTTTTATAAATCTCGTAGGTATTAACTGCAAGTACTTTATCTCAAATTATGGTAATTATTAATTTGACCCGTAAGACGTCGGGTCATTTTTTTAATTACTTTAATTTTTAGGAATTTTGATAGTATTTCAATTGTTAAATCGTTATAGAGTTAAAATAATTGTTAATTTAATCCGTGAGACAACGGATTATTTTTTCGGTTATTTTAATTCTTGTCTTAATTCTTTTAAAATAATTACTTGTTTGGAAAAATTAAAAAATAAAATAAAAATCAAAAAGTACATAAAAATCTAAATATTGCATTAGAGCATTTAGGGTTAGTAAATTAGAATTTGCATTTATCGGATTATAATTTTTAGATTATACTTTTAGATGGGTGGTTTTTGTTAGGGATAATTTTAAATAATGTTGGCATGTCTTGATTTTTATATAGCTTTCAGGATAAAGTATAGTTTAAGTTAAATTGATTCCTAAAATAAATTAGAATATCATTCACTTTAGTTAGTCTAATTAGTTTTAGATTAAGTCAATTTTCATTTAGTAAAACAAAAAGAGGAACAAAAAAATGTTATGCATGCCATGTGAGTTATAGTTTAATTTTTTTTTTAATAAAAGGAAAATGCTAAAAGAAAATCATTGCACCATTAAGTTACTTTCTTTTCAATAAAAAACATTATGTCATTAAAAAATAAAAAAATAAAAAATCATTTCATTGGTTAGTTAATAGGTTAATTCATAATTAATCTCACATCATCATTATTTAGCATAGGTTGCATATATGCATTAAAAAATGAATCATCATAAAAAAATCATAAAAGAGCATGCATGTAGAAATATCATGTCATTCATCCCATATCATGTAGCATACGCATATTTAGGATTATAAAAATTAGATTTTATACATATAGTAATAAGTTTAAGTCATACCATATGAATTGCATCTCACATATCATTAAAGTAAAATCCATGCATATTAAATTTAGATTAAGATTGCATATAATTATTTTTTTTAAAAGAAAAAAAGAAAAATTAGGTGTCATGTCATTTAGAAATCATGTTTAGGACATGCATTTTTATTAGCATTTTTATTTGAATGTTATTTTATTGATTGCGCACCCGCATGACCACCATTTGCATGTTAGTAACTTAGGTTTAAATTAATCAACATTGCCTGCAAAATATTTTTGAAATTAAAATAAAAGGTACCGAAAGGGCGTTAGATTAATCTAGCGTAATCATGTCCCCGGACCTATTGAATCTACGGTTCGCAATAGTAAAGTATTCTCCCATACTTTACTTGGGTTTCTAACCAGCCCTAATTGGTTAGTGGCGGCTCCAAATTGAAATTGCATGTTTAAATGAATTAATTTCTATCAAGTCGCGATTGGTAGGACTTGGGAGGGTCCGCGCCAAGTCTTCGGACTTAGTAATCCATTAACCTAAACTTCTAGGATTGCCCCTGAAAATTTAGGTCGCGACAGACTTTAAGTATACGACTATTGGAGGAGATGTTGGTCATCTTTTAAAGTATAGCCAAGTATAGAAAACCATGGCATTTTGATGTACCGACTAAAGATGTCCATCTGCTTTATGTAAATAAAAGTGTTCGGCTTTAACTTATATAAGATGTTTAGTTGGTGTGCACTGTTTTCTGAATATAGGGAAGGGAGTTATTGGTTATGCTTCTATTATATGAATTGCGCAAGGGACCGATCTAAAACATGTAAACCCTTAGGTTGTATGGACCCGCTGCAATTGCAATGGTATCAGAGTGACATGATATTAAGGAAAGTGAAAGGTAAGCGAACTGTGGCGACCCTAATGGATCGGGGGCCGTCGAGGGGTGCCACACTATATTAGGAAAAAATTATCCAAAAAGTCTTAAACCTATTGCATTTTGGTTAATTTAATCATAAACCTTTCCATTTTACTAATTGAGTTGTAAACATTTAAGTTTTGCCAATTAAGTTAATATAGTTAATTTTAACTAGAAATCATTGACGTGGGCATCAATAGTGCCCACGTAGGACAGTCGGCACTAACATCTAAATTTTTTATAATTTTTTTTTTATTTCTTTCCCTTTTTTTCTACCAAGTTCGGCAAGGGCCAGCTGACCTTCGTTGACCACAAGTGAGGGCTTTTCGATTGGTGAGGGTCAGCCGGCCCTCGCCTATGATCGAAGAGGGTTGGCTAGCGGCCCTCATTGAGTTTGGAAGAAATAAAGGAAAAAAAAAAAGAAAGAAAAAAAAAGAAGAAGCAAAATATAAAAATTATTAAAAAATTTATATATTTTTAAAATTATAAGAATTTAAATAATATTTATAAAATGGTCAATGGCTAAAACATGAAAGATAAGGCTAAAGCAATGTTGTTTTGGTCCAAATATTATTTTTTAATCTAATTATTATTTTGGTTATATCAAGAAATAAATTAATTTTTTTAAAAGAAAAAGTGGATGGAAGGTAATCTCCTCGGCTTACCCTTTTTTTTTTTTTTAAGTTAACTTATTTTATTAATATGACTTAAAGAAATTTCTATTGAAAAATTTAATTTTGATCAAAAAGAAATTGTTTTAGCAATTTCACTGTCATATAGGAGAGAGGAAATAATAAAAAAGGCATGTCAACATTTTCCGCTAACCAAGTTAGTGGAGTTAACAAAATGACTTGATCGTATTTTTTAAGTTTTAAGATTTAATTACATTTTTATAAAAAAAATTTAGGACTTCTAGTGGACTTACTCTAGAATTTAATCAATGATGTTATAACTACAATGCAGAAATTGAAAGATAATGTGTTTGTTTTGTGTGTTGAGGGCCTTTGAAGAGTATGATATGGTTATTTGAAGCCCAAATGAAAGTTTCCAACAATGGTTACAAACAATTTCCGAAAGGTTACATTAACTCAACTTCCTTAACTAGTTTTTTTTTTACTCCACTGTCTTGATGGATTGATCGACTCTACTATCTTGAAGTTTGTTTTATTGCATTGCATTGATGGTTACTTCTTTGACGGTTGTAGTTGAAAATGTCGAGTCCACTTTTAGCCGAATACTTCAAGCTATAGATTCACACGTTGTTGACTATTCTGTCCATAAATGACCACACTCTATTTTCATTGATTAAGTTTATCACATGTCAATAATAACCAAAAATTGATCAGATTTTGGTGTAAACAGCCTTCCAAGACAAACACAAAGGGTAACTTTCTGTGCAGTTTCAGTGAATAACGGGGACTAATCTAGTTGCACAATTCGGTTTGTTAGGTCCGATTCTAAACCAAGTTACCCTAAACTGCAATTAACATTATTCTTGAAGTGCACACAATGTGCTCATTTGGTTTGAGGAGTTCCTCCGTGTCCTTTTTATGTTTAACGACGACGAAGATCGCCATTGGTCCTTTTAATAGGTACATCCTAAGATTACGAAATTCGCCCTTAATATCATGGGCTGAGTGAGTCATGAGCCGAAGCCCTGGTAAGGGGCCCGATCATATGGAATTATGTTTAGATGGCGAGCTCTCTACCTTCATAATGTTCCCAAGTTGGGATTTGCAAGGTTTGAGTTACGATAACACATAATCATGATCAAGCAATCAAATTACACAATGACAGATGTGAGGGACTTCTGGTTGTTCGTTTCTCTGTCTCTCCAACAACTATTAAAGACATTGGTGACGCCTTTCCAATGGGTTTGTGATTTCAGTTTTTTTGGGTATGAAAAAAGGCTAAACTCAAATATAGAAAATTAAAGTAACTATCACAGAAAAAAAAAAATATGAAGTAACTATATAGGAGGTAATGAAAAGAAACTAGTATCCAAACACATATTAATTCCAAAATTAACAAGCTAGTCAATAGAATAATTTATTTTTAAAAGGTTTAAACTCAAAAGTAAAAGTACAATAGTTATTTGATATCTTTAAGTAAAGTAGGGTTAGCATTATCAATTATAAACTCTGGACTAACAAAATCAATGATGACTTTGGAGTCAATCTCAATGACGATCTTATTAAAATTAAGTTGTTTTGCGAAGTTGAGTTCTAACCATAAGGCCCAAAATTTTGCTAGTGTCGAAGAACATTTCTAAGAATGCAGCAAATCCACCAAACGAGTCACTCCATTTTTTTTTTCTAAATAAATCTCTTGTACCAACTGTCGCGACCTCCCTTTTGGTGCTCCTTTGGCTTGGACACATGCAGAGGCTAATGGCTTGCTAAGTGTTAGGCTTAGCCCGGATCCTCCTAAGACCATCAATTCACGACTTATTATTCGAGTTTTTAATTGTAAGGCGATTTCAAATAGAAATCACCACTAATCGATTTGGAGTGGGTTGATTAAAAATCCAAGTAAAATACTAAGAGAAATATATTACTCTTGCATAACTAGACAAATCGAGGACTATTAATTAATTAATTAATGCCCTTCCGATACCAAATTATATTTAAACCTTAAGGTTTTTTGGATTTTCAAGAATTCTCCATGAATTTATGAAGAATAAAAACCATTTGTTAGGCTTTTTTTTTTATTTTTGGAAAATATAATTTTTTTGGATTTATATGATTTATGATTTTTATTATTAAAAATAATATTATATTACACTATTAAGATAGCATTATACTATCATATTCTAAAATGGATCCGGGTCGGGTCTTCGTATCGAGCCTGAACCGAAGCCAACCCGGATCCGCGGGCCCGGGTCTCCAGGGGCGGGGCCTCAATCAGGCTGGGCTCGGCACATTGAGCCCAATCCGGCCTGACAACAACAAAAGATAGATAAAATAAAGCCTAAGCAGAGTCAACCCAAGACCACCGGACCAAGCCCACGTTCGTTTAAGCCTACGCACGCTCGGCCCACACCTGTCATTACCCATTAGAAACTACCCTACCCGAGTAAAGACCCACGCCCGACCCGGTTCACGACCCGGCATCGGGCCTCTCTCCTCTCTTCCGCAGCGGCTTCGCCGCGACGGACACAGCCACGGCGAGCAGCGACGACCGCCATGGGATCGGCAGACGCGACAATGAGGCGGCGGGTAGCAGTAGGCTCGACGGCGTTGGCTCGGCTGAGATCAGGGAGCTCAGTCGTCGTTGGCTCGGGCGGTGGGTCGCGAACAGCGGCGACCCGGGCGACGTCGTTGGTGGCCGAACAGCGACGGTGTCGGACCCCCGCCCGCTCCCTCCAGATCTCGCTCACTCTCTCTCCGCCTTCTCTGTCGACTCAGATCTCTCTCTCTCTCTCTCTCTTTCCACCCGATCCCCAGAACCGAACCCCCTTCAGATCGGAGGTCGGTCAGCGGAGGTGCTCGGACCGTTGATCCTTGGCGCATCGACCGGCCTTGGTGCGGCCGAACCGGCGTCCCCTCAGCCGCCCAACTGCTCTGCCCTGCACTTCCGACTCTACTGCATTGAAGGCATGCCCACGGCCTAGGCTTTTTTCTATATAATTTAATCCTAAATACTTAGCTAAGATTTAGGTGTCAAAACCAATAAGTTACGGTTTGTCTTTAGATGTCCCATTAATATTTCATTTTAATTGGTATGTGGAGTATCCCATTTGACCAAAATCAGAGAACTGCATGATCCATGTAACATTGAGCTATTAATAGACGAGGCTTTAATGATTCCTTTGTATATGACTCAATTACTTGTTTTGGATTTGAAAGGAAAACTAAGTTATTTTGAAAAAAAAGTGACTTATTTCTCCATTAACAAAAAAGATATACACCTGCTTTAAAAATTATGGACCAATCATTATAAAATTCGATCACCCCTTACAAGCAAGATTGAATTTAATCATTGTGACAAACCCAAATATTGTTGTGGGAAAAATTCAAGTCATATCGTATGAATGATTGGACAACAATTAAAAAGAAAGTTCATAATTGCAGTTGCCATCTATAGAAGTTTGCATGGCACCCAATGTATTGATCAATTATGTCCGCCAATTTCGAGAAATTGGAAGAGAAATAAACAAGTGTTCATGGCAAGGTGAATTGCCATAAATATTGATCAATTCCGTCCACCAATAAATTTCCCTATAATGCTGGTTGATATCTCAAAGCAAATTGCCATGTTAGTCAATATAAGGAAATTGGCAGAGGCATATATCTGGAAAAATGTTACATTATCTTAATAATAACATTTATGACGCTAGAAAAATATGATGCACCAAGTTTATGTATTCAGTAGAAGCACTTCCGTTTATATTTTTTGAAAAAAAAAAATCTACAAGTCCAAAGAATATTATATGTCATAATTTTCAAGTATAGAACCGAAAAGAACAAAAGAAGTGAGAAAATTTTCAGTCGATGTTAAACCCATCTGAAACATTTTGATAATCATGAGGATTTCAAAGTTGTTTAATTCACTCATTCTATTCACGAATTTCACTCGATCCAGCCATACATAATACAAATAAATTGAAGAATGTCTTCTTTTTCCGGCCTTATAGAAAGATTTGCACCTAAGAATACTACATGGTATCAAGGACATGATAAATTACTTTTACGAGCTTATGGCCAAAAACAGTTAATTCCACAATTCAATTGTAATTGATCACAAGTTAGTCTCATATTGCAATAAGAATAATTAAATTTCATAAAAGCAATAAGTTACCAACAAATTATCCGAAAAGAAAAAAATCAGTACTTTTCTTTATCTAAAGCAGTTTGACACTTGGCAACATTTAGTGAAATCTTTTGGTGTCGAATGAAAAGACAAAAGTTGCCCATTTTTCATCCTTTACTTTGGACTCACTATTCTCGAGAGAATCAACTTCGACACCGAAGGGGCGAAGCAAGAAAACCACAAATTAGGTATGGGAATTGAAATCCAACATCATTACAAGAGCCATGAACGAAAGAAAGAGAAAGTAGACAAAGTACCAAACAAAGGAAATAAAGTTATATTTTTCCTGGTACATGATGCATCGAACATGTAGGGTTAAGTGGTAACTGGTGGGCAGCTATCAGTATTAGATAGTACTAGATAGGACCACATGCTCTCTCTCTCTCTCTCTCTCTCTCTCTCTCTCTCTCTACCCGTTCCCATCCAAAAGACAAACCTCTTCATTCCATTAGGGTCCCTAGAACATAAAGCAACTCCCTCTTTCCTCGGTATCTGTCTGTGTCTCTAATTGATAGGTGTGGCTAATTTCCCATGTTATCTATTTGAGTTCATTTCTTTTGAATAACTTTTTTTTTTGAAATAATTACAAAAAAAAAAATCCTAAACCTATTGCATTATATGCCAATTTTGTTTAAAGCCTTTCAATTTGACTAATTTAGTTCTAAACCTCTTGACAATATCCATTCGATCAATTTTGACTAAAAGTCGCTAACGGGGATATCTACTGTCCTATGTAACATGGCTAGTGCTAATGAAAATAATTTTTGAAGTTAAAAATTTTCAATTATTTATAATTTTTTGTTTTGTTTCCTTTGTTTTTTTCCTTCTTCCTTCGTTGATTGCTAGTCCGTATGAGGGTGAGCCCAGCGAGGTCAACCCTCTCTAAATCCGGCAAGGGTGAGCCTCTTTGGCCTTTGTCTGTGGTCGATTGTTGAGTGGTTTAGGAAGAAGGAAAAAGAAAGAAAAAAACAAAACACAATGAAATAAACTAGGGTTAATCTGCTAAAACCCCCAACCTGGGCACTTGACAAATTTACCCTATGTTGGTTTTCGTTAAATTGTATTCTCAAATTATTAAGTTAAATGACACGTGACAGTTAACCAGTATACCAATTTAGGATTTTACGTTCCATTTATCACAATTTACAATTTTTATGATTTTTTTGTGGTATTAATCCAATTTAGCATAGGGTATATTTAACAAAAAATTACCAGTTTAGGATTTTTTTACAGTCGGATAAATTAGTTTGGGGTAAATTTGTCATAAATGTACCGGTTAGGGTTTTTATAGTCGTCGGGGTAAATTTGTCACAAGTTTACCGGTTTTGGTTTTTTATGGTCAAAAAAATAGTTTGGGGTAAATTTGTCGTAATTTAGGTATAACCCAAAACTAAGGAAAACAAAAAATTTCAAAAATTTCAAAAAAAAAAAATCAGAAATTTTAAAAATTGTCTACATTAATGCTTGCCATGTCACGTTAGACAGCCAAATCAATGATTTATAATTGAATTGGCAAAAGTATAATAGGTTTGGGAATTTTTTGGTAATTTTTACCTTTTCTTTGGGTACACATTCTGACATGGGTATTTTGTGCCCTGTTCCTCTAGAGAAGCTCGAGAAATCACGTTGGGGGTGGCTTGCCCACAAGAGTCATGAACCAAAGGGGCTTCTGTCCTCGCATCATACTGCTCTTCGTCGGCGGCGGCGGGCCGCCACGAAGTGCACACTCGAGCAAAAGGTCATGAAGTCTTGTGTGGCTAGCTGTTGAGCGACGAGTGTGGACCTCTTGCCGGAGTTGTGCCCAATTCGCCGTTAGTCCGCCTCCATGTCATCAGGTTCTCTGCGAGCAAAAGAGACTTGCATTGGTAATGTATCTGATGATGATGCGTATAGGAATAGGGGAAAACACAAGCTTTAGGGTTTTCTGTTCAGTCATATAACAATCTTTAGATTCAGTTTTTTAAATTTACTCTAAGCTCCTTGAACAGATTGTTTACAAATCCTAGAACATGTACAGTTAGCGATTTATTGATAACATGTCGGTATTCTTAAGTTCTCAACTTTAGTCCCACCTAAATTACAAGCCACATTTAACCTAATTAGCGATAATGCGGTCCATACACATCATAAATGGAGTCCATGTCACCTTGTACTGCGGATGGCGACTCTTTAACCACGACAATGGCTCGATAAGGGAAGATTCTTTGTTCTTTCTAATCAATAGTTTATGCTCTTTATACTGATGGATTCCACTATTATATTCGCCGTCCCCAATCTTAGAGCTGTCTATTTAATCGTGGAAAAATCAGCGTGATAGTAAAACGCTACGAATGGCATTGAGAGAAACAAAATAGAATTATTCCAAAGACCAACATGATCCTTATCCCCATTGCCAACCCAATTGTGTACGTGCAGTTTGGTCTATCGTCGATTGGAGATGTTCCACTATCCTTTCATTTCCTGATATAGTTTGGTTTCATATTATTATTTTTGTTTGAAAAGCTACTTTCCACGTAAATAACCGGACCAATAGTATCGGATTAACGGACTAGCCATGATTTTTTATTTTATTTTTAATTCTGAAGCAAACTGTAATTAGTATTTTTTTTTCTTTTAATAGTAGGGAACTCCTTCTTTTAGGAAATAGAAGAAACCAAACAAAGAAGAAGAAGAAGAAGAAGAAATCACCCGTTTTGGGATTGGAGGCCAATTGGTTTGGTCTAGTTTGTTCCAAGACTGGGTGGACTGATTCCTAATTTCACAAACTGGGAACCAACAATACTTGATCAGATTTTAGGGTGGGAATTGACTCAATTTAGAACCAATCACTCTTAACACACTTCAAATAAATAGTCTGATTATGGGTAGAGTTTTTAGATTCATACCTTCTTCCCGAGGGTTGTGGGGGTTTGGTAGGAAGATGAGGCCTGATTTGCATTGTTAAATTTGTCATAAGTTCCATGCATTGTGTCCCTAAATAATATTTTCTACACTGGTCATTTTATTAAGATGCATGCATAAACTTGTTAGAAAGTCCTATATTGGAAAAATGGTATGGTGTCAAGTAATTAAGATATCTTAGTCTTCTGTGGCTAGCTGTTGAGTGACGAGCACAGGACCTCTTGCCGGAGTTGTGCCCAATTCGCCGTTTGTCCGCCTCCGTGTCGTCAGGTTCTCGTGAGCAAAAGAGACTTGCATTGATAATGTATCTGATGATGATGCGTATGGGAATTGGGGGAAAACACAAGCTTTAGGGTCTTCGGGTCAGTCATATAACAATCTTTGAGGATTCAGTTTTTTAGATCTAACCCAAGCTCCTTGAACAGATTGTTTACAAATCCTAGAACATGTACAGAGCGATTTATTGATAACATGTCAATATTCTCAAGTTCTCAACTTTACTCCTACCTAAATTACAAGCCACATTTAACCTGATTAGCGATAATCTGCAGTCCGTAAACATCATAAATGGAGTCTATGTCACCTTGTACTGCGGATGGCGACTTCGTAACCACGCGACAATGGCTTGATGAGGGAATCTTCTTTGTTCTTTCCAATCGATAGCTCATGCTCTTTACACTGATGGATTCCACTTTATATGTGCGGTCCCCTATCTTAGAGTTGTCTATTTAATCGTGGAAAAATTAACGTGATTGTAAAATTGGTCTAAGATAGGGGTGGTGTGGTCTAATCAGACTATGACGTTAATTGAACCAATTGGTCTGGTGTGGTCTTGTTCCACGATTGGGTGAACCGATTCCTAGTTTCACAAACTGGTAACCGACCATACTTGGTCCGGTTTCAGGGTAGAAACCAACTCATCTTAGAACTGATCACACTTAACACACTTCATATGAATAGTCTAATTTTCAGTAGAGTTTTTAGATTTCATACCATTTTCCCGAGGGTTGTGGGGGTTTGGTAGGAAGATGAGGCTTGATTTGCATTGTTAAATTTGTCATAAGTTCCATGCATTGTGTCCCTAAATAATATTTTCTACACTGATCCTTTTGTTAAGATGCACGTATAAATTTTGTAATTTTGTTAGAAAGTCCTACATCGGAGAATTGGTATGGTATATATATAATAGTTGGTGCATAATTCATTGACTTCAATTTTTGAGTGAAGGTGGATCCGATTGCATATGTTAACAACCTGAGATTTGGGTTTCCTCTTCACAATCTCCCCATAAAAATGTATTGAATTTCTATTGTGCTATCGCAACACTTTCATATATGCTTAACTCGTCTTTTTAATGTTCAAACTTGGTCTAACATAATATTTTGTCGTTTGATATGCTTTACTAGAATCATGTCAAGGGTTCAAAGACCAACTTGGACTTTGGATCAAACCATGTCAAGTTGGTGTGGAAAGAACGGCAATTTCCCAGTCAAATGTTGGAGACAGCTCAAGAAAGTTTCCTTTTAAAAGTTTGAGATAGATATTCTCCAAGGAGATGGTATTTGTTCAATGCCGTTGATGATCAGAACGTGATCTCCTGCTTGGTGGCTTCCAATGGAATTCGTGGAGAATTTTCAGGAGTTCGAGTGCTGATCGTGAAGTGCAACCATGACAGAACAAGTTTGTGTTTGAATTTAATAAATCCTATGATGAGACTTGTGTAACTCCTTTGTGAAAAGAGATGGGAAATAAACACCGTGTGAGTTATTGGGTGTGATTGAAGGCTAAAAAACACCGAGCCTATTTGAGTGATCCAAGTAATATTCTAATTTCCTTTGTATCATTTAATTTATAATTGAACCCTGTGTTTCTCTCCCTATGAAGTAAGTGACACTGATTGAACTAGCGAATCCAATATCTGAGTTACCTTTGTTTATCACCGTTTGACCAAATATTTTAAAACATACTCGATGGGCAATCCATACCACTTCCGTTGCATGTACTGAGCGAACCATCGAAATGTGTAAATGATATGGTTCAACCCAACACTCTCACCCATGAAATTCTGGCAGTCGCCTCTGTGCTTCTCCTGTTTCTATTGCAATACCGACTGTGATCGAAAGTGATTCTTTTGATGATGGAACGTAAAACAAGTGAAAGCCCAATAATGCAGGTGACCTGGTGATGTAATACTGTAGACGTCATGAGTTCAATGCATGCTTTCCGAAAATTCAACGCGAAAATGACACCAGAACCAATGTGGGAACCTTCACGTTTTTCTATTTAAAGCAGGCGAAGTTGTTCAGGAGGCAGTTCATCTTATTAGCTCAAGAAACATGGCAGAGCAGGTGTGAAATTCGCATTCACTTCAGCTTGCCTCTCTATCTCATCGATCTTCTCGATTTCTTCTATTCGATTATCTTCCTGTTCTTCTCATCTTGATGTGTCGTCTAAATTTTGGAACTTAGTTTCTTGACCATACTTTCCCAACGTTGTAGCTAGTTTTGTTATGCTTACTTTCAATGTTGTAGGTCACTGAGATGGCGATCAAAGTGGATCTTCAGTGTCGTCGCTGTTACAAGAAGATCAAGAAAATTCTGTGTGAGATCCCTCGTGAGTCCCTCGCCTTCACCTCAATTAATTAATCTTTATACTTCTCTTATTGTGTCGATGAATAACAGAGGTATGCATCAATTCTTCTTCCCTTTCCTCTTTCTCCATAGTACATGTGTCAATTCTATTGTGTACTGTAGGGATGTGCAAAACAGACCGCTCAAATTAAGAATCATCCGAATCATACTCAATTGGCCAGTTTGGTTCGGTTACCAGGAGTGTTGGTCTGGTTCCCCATTCTAAGGGGAAACTAGACCGGATTGGACCGACTAAATATGCATTTTTTTTTATTTCTTTAAAAAAAATAGTGGGTTTAGTTTATTGTTTATACGGAAATAAGAGCCTATAATTGAACAATAAGATATATGGATGGAAGTATAGGATTTTTGAGCTCTTAATCCATTTCTGGTCATTGTTTGGATAATAAGATATCTGAATAGAAACATGGAAAAAAAAAAGAAAATAGTGACCGGTTCCACTGGATTAGATCGGGAACCGATCATCCATATTGTATAGCATCTTTACCTGCTGCTATCTATGATGAATAGCACCGAGTGTTTGTAATACTTGGAGCTAATAATACTGTGTGAACGCAGAAGTAAAAGATACAACCTTTGACGAGAAACAAAACACAGTGAAGATCAAAGTGGTGGGTTGCGATCCCGAGATGGTCCGACGAAAGATATGTTGCAAGGGAGGAGATATCATTCTAAGCATCAACATTATTCCCCCCAAGCCTAAAAAAGAGGAAAAGCCTAAAAAAGAGGAAAAGCCCCCTCCACCGGTGCTAGGTTACCCGCTGGGATATGTGATCAGGAAGGTGTATGTTTGTCCCTCATGTCATAATCAGGGTTGTGGTCGGTTCTGTCCATGCAACTGTCACGGCGAGGGGCCACCAATGTGTGCTGATGGATGCAGGAGGCCAGCCCACGAGTGCAAATGTAACAGGCCACCGATGTGCCATGGTGGGTGTGGGAGGCCAGTCCACGAGTGCAGATGCAAGAGGCCACTGATGTGCTATGATGGGTGTGGGAGGCCGGCCCACGAGTGCAGATGCCAGAGACCTATTTACCCACGGTGTTGCGATCGCTGCAGCTATGGAAACGCATCTTCATCATGCCTGCAACGTTGTGACTACGGAAGGCCGCCGGTATGCACCAATGCCGGCTACGATTGCGAAACTCCCTGCTCACTTATGTGAGGAGAGTTTTGAGGTATTGATGGAAACGAGGTTCCCCATGACTTGGTGTTTTTACGAGATCTATCGAATCATGAAACTCCCTGCTCTCTCGATGCTCTTTTCACTGCCTCAATAAATACCAACAATTGAGTTATGAAATGAGATTTTAGCAACAGTTAAAATTTACTGAGGCATTGAGGGGAGCACGGTATATATAGTATGTTCCATTTGCATCTTGATTATGTGTGTGCATGAAGGTTGATATGTTGTATTATTCTTACCATAGGTTTAAACTTATTACCCTTTGTATTACCTATCACCTACGGTGGTCTTTAATGTATTTGCTGATTTGATGCTTGTAATATATGGTTACGGGTGTATCATGGCTGATAAGTTTATTAGATGGATATTACCTACTCTCTGAGTTTTCTTTTTCTATTTCATTTCGTACTTTGGGGTCCATAGGAACCATTCATTAGACATAAAAAAAGAGAGACAGACAAACAGATTATAAAATATCAACAATTAAAATGAGCTTTGGAATACAAAAGGAGTATACTAAATAGAATTTTTTGGAATAATTATCCAATCAGTCCTAGACCTGTTGTACGTATAACAATTTAATCCTAAACGTTTTGATTTTATTAAGTCAAGTCTAAACTTTTGCGGAAAATTTTAACATAGTCATTTTGGCTCACTTTTTCTGGAAACTACTAATGTAGTAGTCCAATCATCACTAATCATTTGATGTAACACGCGACCACATTAGCGATCTTCGATGAAAATTGCCTGAAATGACTATATCGAATTTCGCATAAAAATTTATGATCAAATTAGTAAAATTGAAAAAAAAATTATGATTGAATTGGTATTCATATAATAGATTCAAGATTGATTAGATAGTTTCCTTAAAAATTTCCCTATGGTGCTTTCAAGAAAGTTTATTATGGATTTGATTTTGTGAAAAGCCAGTCTGCTCATTGTTTAAAGCAAAATTGTTCAGTGTCATTCAAATTTGAGTTTCAATTTGCATTTTCACGATATTTATGAAAACATCGCCAAATAAAGATGTTTTATGGTATTTACAAAAAAAAAAAAAAAAAAAAAAAAAAAAAAAAAAAGAGGTGTTTTATGTCACTGGGGATTCTTTGTCTTCCCACCGTCCTTCCATTAGGAAACATTAATGGAGGAGTTGTTAAGGCCTTACGGTGCGTGTCATATTCCTTTGACTACGTTGCCCCATCAATCTCTAATTGGTTTGTCTCTGTTCTCAACTTACAACGTTTTTCACGAGAGCTTGAATTCTCCACGACTCTAGTTTCTTCTATAGTCTTGTCTTTTTGTTGAACAAGACGAGACCATCCACGTGCCACTTTACGAATCGCGCCGAGTCGAAAAGGACAGTGGGGATCTAGGAGAATTGCTAGTCCTTGGCTTGTTTATAGGGGAGAAGACGACATTTCCCTCTTTCATTTGAAATGATTGATAGTAAATAAGAATAGACTAATAAACATTGCATCTTGAATCCTACAAAAATAGATAATGATAGGATAAAGTCGGACAAAACATTTGTAGTCATCTTCAACACATGAAGAATACTCAATCATCGAAAGTTTCTTGCTATCATTGCTCTTGTCTTACTTAACGTCTGTTGCTATCTAAATTTTAGCGACCCGTTTAGTTATTTATCGCATTTTTTTAAAAATGTTAATTTTTATCCCAAAAAATAGAATTAAAATTGCAACTTATAGTTTTAGGAGCATCTATTTTATTTTATTCCATTTTTGCATTAGACCGACAGTGAGTATTGATATTTTATATGACGTGAGATTTTTCATATATTCAGGTAATATATATCGAGAGACATATTTTTTGAGCAAAAATGAAGGTTTCGGATGGAATATTTGAAAAATATACAAGAGAATATTACGCATGGTACATATATTTCAACAATATATTCAAGGGAATTATGCACAAACAAAATTAATATTCATGCGCATTTAAAAAGGAAATGAAATATTTTATGAAGATTAAATTTTTGGCATCACCCGTGGTGGCGGTGTAGTTGGTTGAGCACCGTTCCTTTCGTGAGAGAGTGCGGTGTTCGACTCGCTGCGTCGTCTGCGCTTGTTAGAAATGACCGACTTGCCGGTAGGCGGGGTAGTGGTGATTCTACTTACTCCAGGGTTTACCTCGCTCGGCTGCTGGCTTACGGAGGTTCTTTGGATTGAAAAAAAAAAAAAAAAAATTGGCCTATAAAAACGTTGCTCACGTACAAGGAGGCTTTTTCTTGTTTTTTTTTTTTTTTCCGGTTCAAAAAGCGACAAAAAGAAAAGGAAAAAGTTTTTTTCGTTTTTGAGGGAAAGAAGTCAAGGTCAGCAAGGGGAGAAAGTACAGCAGAGAGAGAGACAGAGAGGGTACGTGCGACAGGTGAGAAAAGGCAGCAAACAGTTCGTCTTCCTCGCGCGGGCGTCTTCGCCCCCCTGCCGGCCTCCGTCCGCGAGCACCCACGCCGGCCCCGTCGCCGGCACTCGCAGCCGGGCCTCCGCCGCGATTCCGCCACCCCCGCCCCGCCCCGCCGGACTCGCCCGCGACGTGCAGCTCCGTTGCCGACTCCGCTGCTGCTCCCTTGCCGCTCCGCCTCCGCCTCAGCCGACCTCCCTCGACGACGCCTGCAGCGCTTCTCGCCTCACCCACGCCAGCCACCGCCGCCCGTCCGCCTCGCTCGCAGCTCCGCCAGCCACCGCCGCGCCCCACCTCGCCTGCAGCCCGCGCCGGCCCGCGACCCGCCTGCTGGTCGCGACCCCGCTGCCGACGCCCGCGCCACCGATCTGCCCCTTGGTTCACGCTCTGCCTGCCGCCTGCACCGGCGACTGCTCGCTGCCGCTGTTCCTCGCCAACGCCACAGCAACCCCCGCGTCGCCTCTGCCCGCTCGCCACTGCTGTGCTTCACCCGACGTCGGTGCCTGTTTCCAGCATCCCGCTCGCCTCCGTCGCGCCCGCCAGCCTCCGCCCGCGCGCCCGACGCCAGCAGCCCGCGTCACCGACTCCCCGACGCCGCCGTCTCTGCCCCGCTCGCTCATGCCTCCCTCTGTCCGAGCGCTGCTGCCGTCGCTCGCCTCCGCCTCGCCTCCGCCTGCAGCGCCTGACGACCACTCTGCCCGAGCGCCGCTCGTCGCCTCGCTGCAGCCACCAGCAGCACCATCGCCGCCCGCCAGCGTCCGCCAGCAGCCAGCAACGCCTCCTCCGTCGCCGACGCCTGCAGCAGCTCGCCACTGCACCAGCAGCCTTCACCCCCGAGCCTCTGATTGCCGCATTGCTGCTGTCGCACCACCACCAGTAGCACCTCCGCAACCACGGACACCAGCAGCACCTCCACCCGCGACCTGCTCGCCCGTCGTCGCTGCTGGTCCGCCCACCAGTCGCTGTGCCTCCCGCTGCCCAACGCCCGCGCCACCATCCCCGACGCCGGCACAAGCCGGCACAAATCGTCGGTCGCAAATCCCGCGCCGGTCTTTGAAAAAAAAAAAAAAGTCAAAGGTAGTATTTTTTTAATCAAGTTTCGTTATTATTTAAATTGGAATATTGGATGTGGATGTTCATTTTATGAATATTTCAGGCATTAATAGTAGAATTTTGTCCAAAATTATTGTAATTATTAATTTGATTTATAAGACGTCAAATCATTTTTTAATTGATATTTGGAGTATTTTGATAGTGTTTTGATTATTAAATCATTATAATTATTAATTTGATCCGTAAGACTTCAAATCAAATTTTTAATTATTTTGAACTTTCTCATATGTTGTGATGCTTATGGTAAAATAATCGTTAGTTTAATCTATGAGACAACGGATTATTTTTTTAATTGTTTTAATCCTTTATTTGATGAATATCTTGAGTGGTTTAGGTATAATGTTTATCTGATAATTGCTTGTCATAGAAAAACACTAAAAAATAATAAAAATCAAAAATCAAAACTTGCATCGGAATATGTTGGTTTCGTAAATTAGGATTGCTTTTTTAGATCACGTGTTAGGATAAATAGGACTCCATTATCTAGCTTGAATATGATTGCACATAGATTAGGGTTATATCTAAATAACATTTTTTACATAGGTTCTTAGATAATGTTTGCACATTTTAATAATATCATCTTTCTTAAAAAATAGTTTTTTAAGGTAGGATAGGGTTTAAGTCAAATTAACCCATAAAACATTTTAGAAAATTATTCATTTTAGGCATTTTAATTAGGTTTCTTTTTATTACGAATTTTAATAAAAAAAAATACAAAAAATATTAGGTGCCTGTCAAATAGTTTTCATGTTAAGTCCATTTAATTAGAAATTGTTTGTTAGTAAAATTAGGTCACGTAGTTTAAATACGTGTTATATAGTAAAGTTCTAATTTCAAGATAAAAGAAAAAATAATAATTGCTTCTTTGTGTGTTTAATTCTTTTGATACAATTTATTTGATTCATTGAGTGTTTAATAATGGTCGAATATCCGTGTGATCACCCAATTTGCATGATAGTGATTTAGGTTAAACTAAAATCCAAACTGCCTACAAAGACATTTTTGAAAATAAAAAGAATAGTACTTAAAATGTATTAGAGAAATCTAATGTAATCAAATCCCCGTATCCAAAGCCTCTAGTTCGTAGAAGTAAAATAATTCTCCATTATTTTACTTAGGTGTCTAATTGACCTATCATAAATTGATTAGTGGCAACTCCTAGCTAATAATCTTTTGTATGCTAAATATTTGAACTTAAGTCGTGAATTTGTATGGGTTTAGGAGAGTCCGAGCTATGTTTAAGACTTAGCAATCCATTAGCCGAACCCTTAGGTAGTTCAACCTGCTTCAGTGAGGTCGCGACAACGTTAATTGAGGAGCCTAAAAAATGTGATAAGAAGAATGGTATGTGCAACTACTGTTTTTTAGTGTGTATTCAATATTTTCGATCATCCACTATGCATATTTATCATGTAATATCATAAACTCATAATCCCAAATCAAATATATAATATATGTTGAACACAAAAAATTAGTTATATCTTATCAACTTAACTTTTTACGTATCGGAAATACTCATTTTAAACCGATAGCATCGAATCATACATTAATGGTCTATTCCATTAATAAAAGTCATTAATATATTTTTAGATTTGTATATGGCTATTTTGGCTTTTATGAATTTTTCCAAGTTGATTGTCCTATTTCTATGACTTTCTAAGTTGAAAATCAAGAAAGTGGACCATGTGGTGGGCCTGGGCTCTTTGCTAGGCTGACAAGTTTGGGCTTTGGTATGACAATGCATTGCATCCACCATCCTAGGCCCATTGGGGGGGGAGGAGGGGGAGGATGACTTCATGATTAGTCTTATCCATCTGAAATTCTTCTTACAATGTGAAACCGACATCTTTTCTAACTTATGTACAAAAAACAATTCTATACACTTGATTAATTAACAAGATTTCAATCGAAATACACATGGTTGTTTGTTCAATAAGTATGCAAAGCCTAGTATGCCACGTTAGTTTGTCATTCTAGGGATTGAAAAGACTCCTAATTATGTGCAACATTTCAACTAGTTCTCTCACCAAGTTACATGATTTGTTAAACCTTGCCTAAAAAATATAGGTATAGGTCGATAGGGATAGCCGGGTTGGGCATAATCTCTTGTTTCATCATTGAGGCTGGGGCCATGAAAACGAAAGAAGAGACAAGTCAAGAATATGATGGCAAATTCAGGCCTAGACACGCAGGTGTGGGCTCAAATTGTTGAAGCTAGTAAGCACCAATTCCTTTAGGGAAAAAGGAGCATTGAAGAAGAAGCGCAAAGCAAAGCAATCCACCTAAGTGAAAAAAAAAAATGGCTTAGCTAGCGATTTGGGTTGATTGAATCAAGAGTCTACCATCCCACCTTGTGTGTAAATTAGACCTTTTTTTTATACTAAAGCGTGAAATTGTACAACAGGAAAGATAATTAGGGGACCATAAAGATTTGAATTAGGGATCTCCCATTTTCACATTATGTAAAATTTTGTGGGACCACTAACAACTAGTCTTAAAGTTTAAGATATCTGATGGTGTGGTTTGATATTTAAATAATCTAATTGAATCACACTTCCAATTGGATTAAGAATGTCATTCAAGAATTTACATGTTTGTAAGGAGTCGTTCCAAAGTTTATTTTATCTTTTCATGATAGGCATCAAACTATTTATCCCTGATTCTTTTAATCAGCATGGCTTAAACGCCTAGAAGTGAGATAATGAGGACTCCATTTGTGAATCCTAATGTGAATGAGGCCAAATCTCTTAAAAATGGATCTTCCTCCCAGCTCTTGAGGGTGAAGAGGCAATTTCAAAAAATTTTGAGTATTTCGTTGAGTTTAACTATAGTATAAAGAACCACCGGCCGTTGCAGCGTGGATGGTAGATTCTTTGTCCTCCACCGAGGAGGCCAAGGTTCGAAGCCCCTGCGAAGCAAGGAGGCTCAAGCACTGTGTGGTGACTTAAGCATGGCGTCGGGGTGGTGGTTTCCCCGCTAGCGACATCTGGGGATTTACGTGGCGGCTGTCAGCCAAAGTGATTCCTCCAGCATAAAAAAAAAAAAAAAAAACTATAGTATAAAAACGCTCATGAAAACTTTCACAATAAATAATGATGATAAAAGCACAATAAAATGATCTTCCTAACCATAAATAAAAAATGCTTTAGCCGTTCATTTTTCGTGATTAAAGATGGGCTTTACTTTGCAAGATACATTAATGAGTTTCCAAAGCAAATGGGATTTATTTCTGGCAACAAGCTATGCGAACATGTTGGACAACAAGATGGAGCAGAATGTAGAGGTTCTGACCAATAAAAACAACACGCAGACACACACACATATATATAAGGCCTCGTTTGGTTTGGCTTCCCTAAGAGACTTTGGGCCTCCAAAGCCCCTTGGGGAAAATATTTTGTGTTTGTGAGTCACTTTTGAAAGCTCATTAGGCAAATGTCAGCATTCCCATTACTGAAAGCCCAATGCAGCTAAGGAGATGCTTTGAGCATTCGGCATTCTCCCAATGCAAGTTCTACTGTTCACGCATTTTCATCTTCTTCCCCATGACTTCGAGTTCTCCACCAGCCCCACTGCTGCCTCTGTCGTTGACACCGCCTCCGCTTTCGTTGTTGACGCCTTCCTCTTCTACGATAGATCCATCCCCTTTGACGAGCGCGAGTAGCACCGCATCGACTCCCTGCTTCTGTACTCCGACTCCTTCAACTTGTGCAAACCAGGCCTCAGCCCGCTAGATATGGCCATCCAGAGGCCAGATCTAGTGGTCCGAAGGCCAGATCTGGCGGTTCGGAGGTCAGATCTAGCCTTGACCCCCCCCTCGACCAACCCGACGGCCCTCCCGCCCCACCGTTTTAGGATGCCCCCAACTTCGAGTTCTCTGTCGGCCTCGCCCGCCTACGCCTCCACCGTCGATGGCTTCCTCTTCGCGGAAGATCCATCCCCTTCGACGAGTGCGAGCAGCACCGCATTGACTCCCTGCTTATGCGCTCCGACTCCTTTGGCTTGCGCGAATGGCGAGATCTAGCGGCCTAGAGGCCAGATTTGGCCATCCGGCGGCCAGATCTGGCCTCTGCGACCATAGACGATGGCGTGCATCGCCCGAGGTCATGACCTCGGGCGGCTAGATTTGGCCGCCAGACGCCGTTCAGCAGTTGGCCGGTGGTTAGCTAGCTGTCGGATTTAACTTTCACATTAAAAAAAAAAAGAAAAAAAAAAGCAAAAGCCCATTACAAATGGAAATTTTGCCAAACTGTATTTATGCTAAGTAACATTTCAATGCTATAATTTATCAAACGGTATAACATTTCGGAAAACCCATTTACCTAAAAGGTATTTGCATTTTTATAATGGTATTTCCCCAAAGTCGAATCAAACGGGCCCTAAGTACATAAGAAGTACTAAAACTTATAAGCCAGGTGCGGTTGAGTCCAAAAACTTTTAGAAAGTACAGTCAAGTCCCCAAACTTATCGAATTGGTTCAATCAAGTTATTCATTTGATTTCTTCAATTCAATTAATAAAAGATGCTAACATGGATTTTTTTTTCTCTTTTCTATGTGGTGCTAACTTTAACTAAAGTACCACTATTTTGATCTACTTATTAGTTTTACCTCACATCTTACTTGAATTAGATTTAATAATATATATATATATATATATTATATATATAAAAAAAAAGAAATCTTAAAAAAAAATACAAAAATGTCACGTTAGAGTTTTCGTTAACCAAATTGACGGAGTGTAATAGAAAAACTTTATTGTATTTTTTGAAAATTTTAAAATTCAATCGTACTTTCACAACAAGATTATGGATTTCTAGTATACTTATCCCATACATACAATAAAATGTTGTAATTACTATTTCTACCATCTTATTGGACTTTAGCGACTTTTGTAGCGGAGTACTTGGAGCTCAAGGCCTCTCTCTCTCTCTCTCTCTCTCTCTCTCTTTGAAGGACAAGGTGTCTTGCAATTCTTCATGACGCTAAAGTTTGATCAGCTCCAAAGTGTAATCTATCTCTAACTAACCTGAAAAGGCATTTTAAATATGGAAGCAAATGTGCAACGGCAATGGGCCTTGTGTGCTCTATGCATCACATCTAAGCCATCTAAGAAGAAGTTGGGGTCCAATACCTTCCAGGCTATGGGAAAACCATAGGCAAATCTCCTTTGTTGATATATGTTGTAATCGGCGACACAACGAAAGTAGATATTTTGCAATTATGTCGGGAGCTATAGAAATCGACAGAAAAATAAAACAAGGAGCAATAAAAGAACACCGGAAATTTACATGATTTAGTCCGAATGTCGAAATCTATGTCCTTAGGAAGAGCCAGCAAATTATCCATTATAAATGGGAGAATTACAAGATTATAATTGCTCACACGCTCAAGTGTTTTCCAGTCCTAATATATAGCCAATACCCATAGTGTTTAAAAACTCAACTCGACGGACTTGATCTATGCACAATTCTCTCCGAGCACATGCCTCTCTTTCTCTCCTGAGCTATCACTTCTTGTTTGTTTCCCTACGGCCTCTGATGTCCTCCTTCTATAGGAGCATGGGAA
This sequence comes from Eucalyptus grandis, assembly GCF_016545825.1. NCBI lineage: Eukaryota > Viridiplantae > Streptophyta > Magnoliopsida > Myrtales > Myrtaceae > Eucalyptus > Eucalyptus grandis. The sequence goes on along the minus strand of NC_052622.1, from coordinate 47,944,301 downwards.
GAGAACAAGATAGATGGGGACTCTTATGGATTTCAACGGCGGCACCTATTTCTATATCATGCCCCTCCATGTAGTTGAAGATGATAGGGGGATACGTACACTATCAGTACCATAAGTTGTGTACGACGCTCACTTTTGTGTTAAAAGTTTCTATTGGATCACTTAAGTGACAAAAAGTTTGAAAAATGATTATTTTAGTGCCAACTTCGATCTGGTTGGCCGGAAATCCGACGTAACACTTTTTTTATTATTAATTTTTGAAGTTGATGTGGCTCGCCGGAGAGTACAGTCAGCATTTAAATAACAAAATAACGCCGTTTGGTGTGTCTCCTCCAATTGCTATCCTCGACAGCCCCCGTGCTCAATGGCCGTGGCTCCGACCCCAACCCCGACCCTGACCTCGACAACGGCCACTCGGCGGCCAAGTTGAAGGCCATGATCTGGCTGGTGCTCTGGGAGGTCGCTGACAAGTGCGCCGCCCTCAATCTCTCCCTCTCCATCTCTGATCTCCTCGACGAATGTTTGGCTTGCGTATTCCAATACCTAGGCTCCGGCGACCTGGGCCGATGCTCCCTTGTGTGCCACCACTAGCTCGTGATCGAAGGCCAGAGCTACCAGAGGCTCACCCTCCATGCCCACTCGAGTTGCTGGACGCGGTCTCGGCTCGAAGAATTTGAGGACATTGAAGTTGGTGAAATGTTACCGAGATTGGGACATGGTGCTACTACGATGAAGGCCGAGCGACGGAGGCCAAGCGACGGTGGCTGACCGACTTTGGCCGAGCGACGGCGGTCGAGTGACGAAGGCCGAGCGATGGTAGCTGAGCGACGGCAGTCGGCGTTGGGCGAGGATCGAACAAAAAAACCCTAATTTCAATCCCCAAATAAAATAAAATAAAAACCCAAATGAGTTGTGCAACGTCTTTTTCTCGAGGCCATTCACTTAGGATGGCAAAACACGACGTCGTTTTCTTAAGGTGGACGGTAAACGACGTTGTTTAAAGGCCTTGTCGATTTTTTTTTTTCAAAAAGCCATGTAATCATTTTGGCCGGAATCTCTTGTTGGTGGCACCAAAGTGATTGTTTTTTTTTTCCGATTTGGTACTTAAGTGATCCGACGGAAACTTTTGGTACAAAAGTGAGTGCCGTACATAATTTATGGCACTAATACTATACTTCTCCCAATGATATGTGCACATGACCATCATGCACGAGCATAGCTGCTGCCGTCCCTCTCTCTTCATCTATCAACAAAAGACAAAAAGAAGCACACAAAAGACGATTAAGAGAGGAGAAGGGATTCAGCGCTTAGAAGATAGGCTTTCGAAGCAGTAAAGGGTGCCCACCAATTTCCATGGGCATGCATGCACATGGCCTTGTGCATGTATTTAATGAGGTTGAAAAAATCGTACGTTCAACACCTCAGAACAATTACTCGCTGAAAACCGAGAATGGTGCATAAAAGTCAACACATGGATGGTGGCCTCCAATATCTAAGGCTGGATTCTTTTGGCTCCGATCACGCGCCATTTCTCAATTATAAACTCTGAACTAACAAAATCAATGATGACTTTGGAGTCAATCTCAATAATGATCTTATTAATCAAGTTGTTTTGCAAAGTTGAATCCCAACTATAAAGCTCAAAGTTCCGCTCATGTCGAAGAACATTTTATAAGAATGCAGCAAAACCACCAAATTAGTCACTCAATTTGTTTCTAAATAAATTCCTTGTGCTAATTGTCGTGACCTCCCTTTTCCTTTCAATGCTCCTTCAATGCGGGCGTGTTCAGAGGCTAATGGATCGCTAAGTGTTAGGCTTAGCCCGAGCCCTTTCAAGGCTATCAATTTACGACTTATAGTTTGAGTTTTTAACTGTAAATCAACTTTAACTAAGAGTCGCCACTGATTGATTTTTAGTGGGTCAATTAAAAATCAATATAAAATACTAGAAAAAAATATTTTACTCATGCATAAGAAATCGAGGACTATTAATTAATTAATTAATTAATTAATTAATTAATGCCTTCCGATACCTAATATTATTTAAACCTTAGGGTTTTTGGATTTTCAAGAATTTTCCATGCATTTGTGGATAATGAAAACCATTTTTCGGCTTTTTTGATTTTTTGGACAATATAAAATATTTTGGGATTTTTCTAATTTTTTATTTTTTACTATTAAAAATAATATTATATTATACTATTAAGATAACATTAGTATACCATTATATTATAAAATGGATCCGGGTTGGGTCTTCGTATCCAACCTGAACCGAAGCCAACCCGGATCTGTGGACCCCAGTCTCCAGGCCCGGGACCTCAATCAGGCTGGGCTCGGCACATTGAGCCCAATCTGGCCTGACAACAACAAAAAAATAAATAAAAGAAAGCCCACGCCCGACCCGGTTCACGACCCGGCCCACACCTGTCATTATGCGCGTGGGTTGCAGGGAAAAGGAAAGGAGGAGGAAGGAGGGGTAGAGAGAGGCCGGGCCGGGCTAAGGAAAAAAGGCTTGGCCCTAGGCCAGCGTGGGGGTAGAAAAAGAAGAATGGGGGCTGGGCCGAAAATAGGGTAAGAAAAATAAAAAAACAAAACTTAGTAGATGCAAATAATACCCATACCTAGGTAAAGTGAAAATCATTTTTGTTAGGGTTAAATTGATTCCTAATTTTCTGTATAATTTAATCGTAAATACTTAGCCAAAATTTAGGTGTCAACACCAACAAGCTATGGTCTGTCTTTAGATGCCTCATTAATATTCATTTTAATTGGTATGTGGAGTATCCCATTTGACCAAAATCAGAGAAGTGCATGATCCACGTAACGTTGAGCTATTAATAGACGAAGCTTTAATGATTCCTTTGTGTATGACTGAATTACTTGTTTCGAATTTGAAAGGAAAACTAAGTTATTTTGAAAAAAGTGACTTGTTTCTCCATTACCAAAAAAGATATACACCTGCTTTAAAAATTATGGACCAATCGTTATGAAAATTCGATCGCCCCTTACTAACAAGATTGAATTTAATCATTGTGACAAATTCATTGAGAAGAATTCTCCCAAATATTATTGTGGGAAAAATTCAAGTCATATCATATGCATGATTGGACAACAATTAAAAAGATAGTTCATGATTGTAGTTGCCATCTATAGAAGTTTGCATGGCACCGAATGTATTGATCAATTACGTCCGCCAATTTCAGGAAATTGGAAGAGAAATAAACAAGTGTTCATGGCACGGCGAATTGCCATAAATATTGATCAATTACGTCCACCAATAAATTTTCCCTATAATGCTGGTTGATATCTCAAAGCAAATTGCCATGTTAGTCAATATAAGGAAATTGGCAGAGACATATATCTGTAAAAATGTTACATTATCTTAATAATAACATTTATGACGCTAGAAAAATATGATGCACCAAGTTTATGTATTCAGCAGAAGCACTTCCGTTTATATTTGTGGAAAAACAAAAAAACCTACAAGTCCAAAGAATATTATATGTCATAATTTTCAAGTATAGAGCAGAAAAGAACAAAAGAAGAGAGAAAATTTTCTGTTGATGTTAAACCCATCTGAAACATTTTCATAATCATGAGGATTTCAAATTATTTTAGTTTACTCATTATGTCCACGAATTTCACTCGATCTAGCTAGACATAATACAAATAAATTGAAGAATGTCTTCTTTTTCTGGCCTTAGAGAAAGATTTGCACCTGAGAATACTACATGGTATCAAGAACATGATAAATTACTTTTATGATCTTATGGCCAAAAACAATTAATTCCACAATCTTCAATTGTAATTGATCACAAGTCAGTCTCATATTGCAAAAAAAAAAAAAAAAAAACTAAATTTCATAAAAGCAATAAGTTACCAACAAATTATCGGGAGAGAAAAAAATCAGTACTTTTCTTTATCTAAAGCGGTTTGACACTTGGCGACATTTAGTGAAATCTTTTGGTGTCGATAAAAAACAAAGTTGCCCCTATTTCATCCTTGACTTTGGACTCTCTATTCTCGAGAGAATCAACTTCGACACTGAAGCGGCCAAGCAAGAAAACCACATATTAGGTATGGGAATTGAAATCCAACATAATACAAGAGCCATGAACGAAAGAAAGAGAAAATAGACAAGGTACCAAACAAAGGAAACAAAGTTTTATTTTTCTTGGTACATGATGGGTGTGGCTAATTTCCCATATTATCTATTTGAGTTCATTTCTTTTGAATAACTTTTTTTTTGAAATAATTATAAAAAAAAGATCCTAAACCTAATGCATTGTATGCCAATTTAGTCTAAAATCTTTCAATTTGACTAATTTAATTCTAAACCTCTTGACAATATCCATTCGGCTAATTTTGACAAAAATCGCTAATGTGGATACCTGCCATCCTATGTAACATGGCCAGTACTAATGAAAATAAATTTTGAAGTTAAAAATTTTCAATTATTCATAATTTTTTGTTTTGTTTCCTTTTTTTCCTTTCTTCCTTCGTTGATTGCTAGTCCGTATGAGGGTGAGCCCAGCGAGGTCAATCCTCTCTAAATCTGGCAAGGGTGAGCCTCTCTGGCCTTTGTCTGTGGTCAATTGCCCAAGCGGTTGAAGAAAAAGGAAAAAGAAAGAAAGAAAAAAAAAAACAAAACACAATGAAATAAACTAAAGGAAAACAAAAAAAAAAAAAAAGTTGTAAAAATTTCAAAAAAATTCAGAAAATTTTAAATTGTCTACATCAACGCCTGTTGCATCACATTAGACAGCCGAATCAATGACTTCTAATTGAATCAACAAAAGTATAATAGGTTTAGGAATTTTTGGTAATTTTTACCTTTTCTTTAGGTAAACATTCTGACATGGGTATTTTGTGCCCTGTTCCTCTAGAGAAGCTCGAGAACTCACGTTGGGGGCGGCTTGCCCACAAGAGTCATGAACCAAAGGGGCTTCTGTCCTCGCATCATACTGCTCTTCGTCGGCGGCGGGCCACCATGAAGTGCACACTCGAGCAGAAGGTCATGAAGTCTTCTGTGGCTACCTGTTGAGTGACGAGCGCAGGACCTCTTGTCGAAGTTGCGTCCAATTCGCCGTTTGTCCGCCTCCGTGTTATCAGGTTCTCGTGAGCGAAAGAGACTTGCACTGATAATGTATCTGATGATGATGCGTATGGGAATTGGGGGAAAACACAAGCTTTAGGGTCTTCTGGTCAGTCATATAACAATCTTTGAGGATTCAGTTTTTTGGATTTAACCCAAGCTCCTTGAACAGATTGTTTACAAATCCTAGAACATGTACAGTTTGCGATTAATTGATAACATGTCGATATTCTCAAGTTCTCAACTTTAGTCCCACCTAAATTACAAGCCACATTTAACCAAATTAGCGATAATCTGCGTCCGTACACATCATAAATGGAGTCCATGTGACCTCGTACTGCAGATGGCGACTCTTTAACCACGTGATAATGGCTTGATAAGGGAAGCTTCTTTCTTCTTTCTAATCAATTGCTTGTGCTCTTTACACTGATGGAATCCACTATTATATTTGCGGTCCCCAATCTTAGAGCTGTCTATTTTTTTTTTTCCTTTTTGGTCGGTAGAGCTGTCTATCTAATCATGGAAAAATCAGCGTGATAGTAAAATGCTGCGAATGGCATGGAGAGAAACAAAATAGAATTATTCCAATGACCAACGTCATCCTTATCCCCATTGCCAACCGAATTGTGTACGAGCAGTTTGGTCTATCATCGATTGGAGAATTGTCCTTTTTTTTTTTTTTTTTTTTTTTTTTTTTGGTGGTTCCACTATCCTTTCATTTCCTGATATACTTTGGTTTCATATTATTATTTTTGTTTGAAAAGCTACTTTCCACGAAAATAACCGGACCAATAGTATCGGATAAACGGACTAGCCATGATTTTTTTTTTCTTTTTTTAAATTCTGAAGCAAACTGTAGTTAGTAATTCTTTTTCTTTTAATAGTAGGAAGTCCTTCTTTTAGGAAATAGAAGAAACCAAACAAAAAAGAAGAAGAAAAAATAACCGGTTTTGGGACTGGAGGCCAATTGGTTTGGTCTAGTCTTGTTCCAAGACTGGGTGGACAGATTCCTAATTTCAAACTATGAACCAACAATACTTGATCCGATTTTAGGGTGGGAATTTACTCAATTTAGAACCAATCACTCCTAACACACTTCAAATAAATAGTCTAATTTTGGATAGAGATTTTAGATTTCATACCTTCTTCTTCCCGAGGGTTGTGGGGGTTTGGTAGGAAGATGAGGCCTGATTTGCATTGTTAAATTTCTCATAAGTTCCATGCATTGTCCCTAAATAATATTTTCTACACTGATCCTTTTAGTAAGATGCATGTATAAATTTGTTAGAAAGTCCTATATCGGAAAAATGATAAGGTGTCGAGTAATTAAGATACTTAGTTGGCATATAATTCATTGATTTAAAATTTTTGAGTAAATGTGGATCTGATTACATATAAATATTCTCCAAGGAGGTGGTATTTCTTCAATGCCGTTGATGATCAGAATGTGATCTCCTGCTTTGTGGCTTCAAATGGAATTCATGGAGAATTATCAGGAGTTCAAGTGCTGATCGTGAAGTGCATCCATGAAAGAACGATGTCGTGTTTGAAGTTAATAAATCCTATGATTAGATTTGTAAACTCCTTTGTGAAAAGAGATGTAAATTAAACACCGTGTGAATTATTGGGTGTGGTTGAAGGCTAAAAAACACTGAGCCTATTTGAATGACTCAAGTATGAGTCTAACGTCCGTTGTATCGTTTAATCTATAGTTGAAACCCGCATTTCTTTTCCCATTAAGTAAGTCACACTGATTGAACCAGTGAATCCAATATGTGAGTTACCTTCTTGTTTTGTTTATTACTGTCCGAGCGAATATTTTGCAACGTACTCGATAGGCAATCGATACCACTTCCGTTGCATGTACTGAGCGAACAACCGAAACGTGTAAACGATAGGGTTCAACCCAACACAGTCACCCATGAAATTCTCGCAGTCGCCTCTGTTGCAGTGCGGACTAGGATTGAGTGTAATTCTATTGATGATGGAAGGTAAAACAAGTGAAAGCCCAATAATGCAGGTGACCTTGTGATGTAATACTGTGCACGTCATGAGTTCAATGCATGCTCTTCCTAACATTCAACGCGAAAATGACACCAGAACCAACGTAGGAACCTTCACGTTTCGCTATTTAAAGGAGGCGAACTTGTTCAGGAGGCAGTTCATCTCATTCGCTCAAGAAACATGGCAGAGCAGGTGCAAAATCCGCATTCATTTCAGCTTGCCTCTCTATCTCATGGATCTTCTTGATTTCTTCTATTCGATTCTCTTCCTGTTCTTCTCATCTAAATTTTCGAATTTAGCTTCCTGACCATACTTTCCCAATGTTGTAGCTAGTTTTGTTATGCTTACTTTAAATGTTACAGGTCACGGAGATGGTGATCAAAGTGGATCTTCAGTGTTGTCGCTGTTACAAGAAGATCACGAAAATCCTGTGTGAGATCCCTCGTGAGTCCTTCGCCTTTACCTCATTTAATTAATCTACGTACTTCTCTTATCGTGTCAGTGAATAATAGAGGTATGCATCAATTCTTTTTCTTCCCTTTCCTCTTTCCATAGTATTTGCGTCAGTTCTATTGTGTACTATAGGGATGTGCAAAATGGACTCTCGAACAAGGAACAGCTCGAATTGGGAACCGAACTAGCCAGTTTGATTTGGTTCCTAGGAGTGTCGGTTTAGTTTCCGATTCTTAAAAGTGGAACCGGTTCATTGGACCGACTAAATTACTTTTTTTATTATTTTTATTTTTTTCAAAAAAATTAGTGGGTTCAATTTATTGCTTTCGAGGACTTAAGAGCTTATAATTGAACAATAAGATATTTGGATTGAAGCATAAGACTTGTTTTGAGCTCTTAATTTGTTTTTCGTCATGCTTTGGATAATAAGATGTTACGATGGAACCACGAAAAAAAAAAATAATGACTGGTTCCATTAGATTGAATTGGGAATCTCACCCCTTATTGTATAGCGCATCTTTACCTACTACAATTTATGATGAATAGCACCGAGTGTTCTAATATTTGGAGCTAATAAAACTTTGTGAACGCAGATGTAAAAGATCCAACCTTCGACGAGAAACAGAACACAGTGAAGATCAAAGTGGTGGGTTGCGATCCTGAGAAGGTCAAGCAAAAGATACTTTGCAAGGGAGGAAAGATCATTCTCTGCATCAACATTATACCCCCCAAACCCAAACCCGAACCCAAACCCAAACCCAAACCAGAACCCAAACCAGAACCCAAACCCGAACCCAAACCAGAACCCAAACCAGAACCCAAACCTCCACCGGTGCCAGGTCACCCGCTTGTGTATTGGATGGGGAAGGTGTATGTTTGTCCCACGTGTCATAATCGGGGTTGTGGTTGGTTCTGTCAATGCAACTGTCACGGTGGAGGGCCACCAATGTGCGGTGATGGATGCGGGAAGCCAGCCCACGAGTGCAGATGCAAGAGGCCACCGATGTGCCCTGATGGATGCGGGAGACCGACCGACAAGTGCAGATGCAAGAGGCCACCGATATACTGTCACTGTGGAGGGCCACCGATGTGCGCTGATGGATGCGGGAGGCCAGCCCACGAGTGCAGATGCAAGAGGCCACCGAAATGCCCTGATGGATGCGGGAGACCGGACGACGAGTGCAGATGCAAGAGGCCACCGATATGCAAGAGGCCACCGATGTGCCCTGATGGATGCGGAAGGCCGGCCGAAGAGTGCAGATGCTGGAGGCCACCGATGTGCCCTGATGGATGCGGAAGGCTGGCCCACGAGTGCAGTTGCTGGAGGCCACCGACGTGCCGTGATGGTTGTGGGAGGCCGGCCCACGAGTGCAGATGCCGGAGACCAATTTACCCATGGTGTTGCGATCGCTGCAGCTATGGAAACGCCTCTTCATCATGCCTGCATGGTTGTGACTACGGAAGGCCGCCGGTATGCACCAATGCTGGCTACGACTGTGAAACTTCCTGCGCGCTTATGTGAGGAGAGTTTTAAAGTATTTGTGGAAATGAGGTTTTCAGTTTCAAGACTAAGTGTTTTTATGAGATTTGTCAGATCACGACAAGGACCTTCTACGTCGCACGATACTCCCTTTATTGCCTCAATAAACACCAATTATTGAGTTACGAAAATGAGATTTTTGCAACAGTTAAGATTTATTGAGGCATTGAGGGGAGCACGATATATACTATATTCCATTAGATATATGTTGTTGTTGCATCTTGATTATGTGTGGGCAAGAGGGTTGATATGCTGTATTATGCTTACTATAGGTTCGAACCTATTACCCTTTGTATTACCTATCACCTACGGTGGCCTTTGATGTATTTGTTGATTTGATACTTGCAATATATGATTACGGGTGTATCATGGCCGATATAGTTTATTTAGATGATATTCCATACTCTCAGAGTTTTCTTTTCCATTTCTTTTCATACTTTGGGATCCATAGGAACCATTCATTAGACATAAATAAGATGGAGATAGAGACAGATTACAAAATATCAACAATTAGAATGAGCTCTGAAATATAAAAGAAGAAGTATACTAAATATAATTTTTTTGAAATAATTATCCAATCAAATCCTAAATCTATTGTATAGATGACAATTTAATCCTAAATTTTCAATTTTTGCTAAGTTAGTAATAAATTTTTGCGGGAAATTTTAAAGTAGTCATTTTAGCTAATTTTCCCTTGAAATTGCTGATGTTATGGTACAATCATTGCTAGTCATCCTACGTAACGCATCGCCACGTTAAGCATTCCCGGTGAAATTTGGTCGAAAGGACTATATTGAAATTTTGTACAAAGGTTTAGAGTAAATTTGGTAAAATTAAAAAAAAAAAGGTTGGATTAGCATTCAATTAAATAAGCTTAGGACTAATTAGACAGGTTCTTTGAAAAATTCTCCATGGTGTTTTCAAGAAAGTTTAGTATGGATTTGATTTTGTGAAAAGCTAGTCTGCTCATGTACAAAGAAAAATTGTTTAGTGTCATTCAAATTTCAGTTTTGACATTTGCATTTTCGCTATATTTATGAAAACATGGCCAGATAAAAATGTTTTATGGTAGTAGTGGTCCCTCGTCTTCCCATGTCCTTCCATTAGGAAACAATAATGATAGAGTTGATAAGGCCTCATGGTGCATGTCATATTACTTGACAACGTTGCCCCATCACTCTCTAATTGGTTTCTTTCTATTCTCAACTTGCCACGTTATTCACCAGAGCTTAAATTCTCCACGACTCTAGTTTCTCCTAAAGTCTTGTCTTTCTGCTGAACAAGACGAGGCCATCCACGTGCCACTTTATGAATCATACCGAGTCGAAAAGAAAGACAGTGGGGACCTAGGAGAACTGCTAATCCTTGGCTTGTTTATAGGGGGGAAGGCTACATTTCCCTTTCTTTTGAAATGATTGATAACAAATAAGAATAGACTTACAGATATCACATCTCGAATCCTGTAGAATTAAAAATAATGATACGATAATTATTTTCTCTACTTGAAAGACGCGACCTCATATTTAAACCAACTTATTAGAGTATCTAAAATCCAACAAAACGTACGTAGTCATATTCAACACATATCGAAAATTCAATTACCAAAAGTTTCTTGCTATCATTATTCTTGTCCTACTTAACATTAATTGAGGAGCCTCAAAAACATGATAAGAGGAATGGTGTGTGCAACTACTGCTTAGTTTGTATTAAATATTTCAATCACCCACTTTGCAAGTTTACTATGTAATATCATAAACTCATAATCCCAAATCCAATATATAATATCCGTTGAACACAAAAATTAGTTATATCTTATCAACTTAACTTTTTACATATCGGAAATACTCTTTTAAACTAATAGCATTACCGACCAAAAAAAAAAAAAATGATAGCATTGAATCATACATTAATGTCTATTCCATCAATAAAAGTCATTAATCTATTTTTAGATTTGTATATGGTTATTTTGGCTTTTATGAATTTTTCCAGGTTGAATGTCCTATTTCTATGATTTTCTAAGTTGAAAATCAAGAAAGTGGACCATGTGGTGGGCCTAGGCTCTTAGCTAGGCTGACAAGTTTGGTCTTTGGCATGACAATGCAGCTGCATCGGCCCACCTAGGCTTCATAATTAGTTTTATCCATCTGAAATAAACGACCTCTTTTTCAACTTATGTACAAACAGCAATTCTATACACTTGATTAATTAACAATATATCGATCGAAGTACACATGATTGTTCATTCAATGAGTTTGCAAAGCCTAGTACGCCATGTCAGTTTGTCATTCTAGGGTCAAAAACACTCCTAATTATGTGCAACATTTCAATTAATCACTAAGTTACATGATTTGTTAAACCTTGCCTAGAAAATATAGGTATAGGGTGATGGGGATAGCCGGGTTGGGCCTAATCTCTTGTTTCATCACTGAGGCTCGGACCATTAAAATGAAAGAAGAGACAAGTCAAGAACATGATGGCAAATTCAGGCCCAGACACAGGTACGGGCCTGAAATTGTTGAAGCTGGTAAGGACCGATTCCTTTGGGGAAATAGGAACATCAAAGAAGAAGTGCAAAGCAAAGCAATCCACCTAAGTCAAAAAAAGGCATAGCTAGCGATCTGGGTTGATTGAATCAAGAGTCTACCATCCCCACTCGTGTGTAAATTAGACCTTTTTTTTTAGACTAAAATGTGAAAATATAAAATAGAAAAGATAATTAAGGGAATAGAAAGATTTGAATTAGGGATCTCCCATTCTCATACCACATAAAATTTCGTGGGACCACTGAAAATTGATCCTAAAGTTTAAGATGTCTGATGGTGTGGTTTGATAGTTAAATAATCTAACTGAGTTGCACTTGCAATTGGATTAAGAACATCATTCCATAATTTGCATGTTTGTAAGGAGTCGTTTCAAAGTTTATTTGATCTTTTCACGATATGCATCAAAATATTTACCCCTGATTCTTTTAATCAGAGTGGCTTAAACCCCTAGAGGTGAGATAATGAGGACTCCATTTGTGAATCCTAATATGAATGGGCCAAATCTTTTAAAAAATGGATCCTCCTCCCAGCTCTAGAGGGTGAAGAGGCAATTTTGAAAAATTTGGGTGTTTCGTCGAGTTTAACTATAGTATAAAGAACGCTCGTGAAACTTTCACAATAAATAATGATGATAAGAACACAACAAAATGATCTTCCTAACCATAAAAAAAAAAAATGCCTTAATCGTTCAGCTTTTGTGATTGAGGATGGGTTTTACTTTGCAAGATGCATTAATGAGTTTCCGAAGCAAATGGGATTTTATTTTGGGTAACAAGCTATGCAAACATGTTGGACGACAAGATGGGTTAGAATGTAAAGGTTCTCACCAATGAAAACAACACACGCATATATATATATATATATATATATATATATATATATATATATATATATATATATATATAAGTACATAAGAAGTGCTAAAACTTATGAGCTAGATGCGGTTGAGTCCAAAAACTTTCAGAAAGTGCAATCAAGTCCCCAAATTTATCAAATTGGTGCAATCGAGTTATTCATTTGATTCCTTCAATTTAGTTAATAAAATATGCTAACGTGGATTTTTTTTTTTTTATCTTTCCTATGTGGTGCTAATTTTAACTAAAGTACCAATGTTTTGATCTACCTATTGTTTCTACCTCGAATCTTACTTGAATTAGATTTAAAAATGATTTTTTTTCAAAAAAGAAATTAAAAGAAAAAGAATATGAAAATATCACATCAGACTTTTTGTTAACCAAATGACGAATTGTAACAGAAGGACCTGATTGTATTTTTTGAAGATTTTAAAACTTAATCGCACTCTCACAACAAGATTATGAATTTGTTGTGTACTTATCCTATACATACAATAAAATGTTGTAATTACTATTTCTGCCATCTTATTGGACTTTAGCAACTTTTGTACCGGAGTACTTGGAGCTCAAGGCCTCTCTCTCTCTCTTGTCATAACTGCTCCTTCTACCATCTTATTCAACCCCAGGACTTTTACGGCTGTGTACTTTAAGTTGTAACTGCTCCTTCTACCATCTTATTCGACTTTAGGACTTCTATGGTGGAGTACTTGAAGGACAAGGCGTCTTGCAGTTCTTCATGACGCCAAAGTTTGATCAGCTCCAAAGTGTAATCTATCTCTAGCTCACCTAAAAAGGCATTTAAGTATAGAAGCAAATGTCCAACGGCAATGGGCCATGTGTGCTCTATGCATCACAATCGAAGCCATCCAAGAAGAAGTTGGGGTCCAATACCTTCCAGGCTATGGAAAGGCATAAGCAAACGTCCAATGTTTGTTGATATATGTTGTAATCAGCGGTGTAGCGGAAGCGGATTGTCACTTTTGCAATTATGTTGAGAGTTATAGAAATCGATAGAAAAATAAAACAAGGAACAATAAAAGAATATCAAAATTTATGTTGTTCGATTCGAATGTTGGAACTACGTTTATGGAGAGAGCCATCAAATAATTTACTATAAATCGAAAAATTACATGATTACAATTGTTCATGCACTTGAGTGTTTCCCAGCTCTAGTATATATCCAATACCTACAGTGTTTAACAACTCAACTTGATGGACTCAACTCTACGCACAATTCTCTTCAAGCACATGCCTTGTTTCTCCTTTGAGCTCTCACTTCTTGCTTGTTTCCCTAGGGCCTCCGATGTCCTCCTTTTATAGGAGCATGGGAAGAGAACAAGACAAATGGAGACTCCTACGGATTTCAACGGCGGCACCTACTTCTATATCATGCCCCTCCATGCAGTTGAAGATGATATATGCACATCACCATCATGCACCATCCTAGAGCATAGCTACTGCCGTCCTCCTCTCTGCATTGACCAACAAAAAACAAAAAGAAGCACACAAATGATGGCCGAGAGAGGAGAGGGGATTCGGTGGGGACTCGGTGCTTACAAGATAGGCTTCTGAAGCAGCAAAGGGCGCCCATCAATTTCTATGGGCACACATGCACGTGGCCATGTGCATGCATTTAATGAGGTCGAAAAAATTGGACGTTCAACTCCTCAGAACAATTTCCACCAAAAAAAAAAAAAAAAAAAAAAAACTCCTCAGAACAATTACATTCTTAAAAGTGAGGAAGGTGTATAAAAGTCAACACATGGATGGTGGCCTTTATTTCTAACGTGCAGCCCACATCTAAGGCTGGATTCTTTCGGCTCCGATCATGCGCCATTTCTCATTAAATGCTCGGTGGACGTGCTTTCTCATTTCGGCATGCAAATGCTAGGTGCAGGTTGAGTATCATATACGGACACAAAATCGAGATATAATTTAACAACTCTCCACCTTGCCTTGACATTTACAGCCAAGTTATGGTAGTCATTTTCCATGTTTGGCTCTTCTAACGCTCCAATGGGTGCTTACTCTCTATAGACACCAATCGAGCTCCAATAGAGCTCGAGCTTTGCTGATGGAACATGCCTCGTCATCACGTCTATCGAGTTCTCTGTTGTTTTTATTTTCTTCACAACAATCTTACCCTTCTCTATGACATCGTGGATGAAATGGTACCTAATATCAATATGCTTCGTTCGTTCATGATACATCGGATTATAAGCCAAAAATATCACACCTTGATTTGTCACGGTGTGTGGTGACACTTTTTTGCTCCAGTCCAAGGTTTGAGAGCAAACTTCTTAGTCATATCGACTTCTTGGCTACAAAGGTCAGTGTCATATACTCTGCCTTAGTCAAAAACAAGATGACATCGTCTTTTAAAGATGCCTTCCAACTTACTGTACTACTTGCTAGCATAAACACGTACCCCACTAACAATCTACGATCATCCAAGTTACTAGTGTGATGCAAATCCATGTATCCTATGGTCTCTTTTCCATTCCCGTTCCTTTGATATACAGTGCCAACATTTGTTGTCCCCTTTAAATACCTAATGATCCATTTCATAGCTTCCCAATGCATCTTACTTGGGCTTTTCATGTAACGGTTGACAACGCTTACAGCTTGTGAAATGTTAGATCTAGTGCATACCATGGCGTACATAATACTACCTACTGCACTAGAATAAGGAACACGAGACATATGCCCCTCCTTCTCCTCAATCTATAATGGCAACTTCTAAGAAAGTTCAAAATGTGCAACTAAAGGAGTACTTACAAATTTTGCCGATTGTATGTTAAAACATGTCACAATCTTCTCAATATATTTCTTTTAAGACAGACACAACATTCTTGCAACCCTATCAAGCAAAATCTTTATATCCAATATTTTCTTAGCAGTACCTAAATTTTCATTTCAAACTCAGCACTCAATTGTGACTTTAGCACATCAATATCAGACATATGTTTCACAACATGCAGGTTGAGTATCGTATATGGGCTCAAACTCAAGACATAATTTAATAATATATTCTTAAATAATGCCACATCAGATTTTCTCAAGAGAAAAATCACCAATGATACTAAGTGGTCAGTTTTTAAAATTTTTGACACT
Organism: Eucalyptus grandis; assembly: GCF_016545825.1. Classification (NCBI taxonomy): domain Eukaryota; kingdom Viridiplantae; phylum Streptophyta; class Magnoliopsida; order Myrtales; family Myrtaceae; genus Eucalyptus; species Eucalyptus grandis. Next base: position 47,928,698 of record NC_052622.1, on the reverse strand, counting down.
CAAGTGAGTGTCTGTACAAATTATGGCACTCCGAGTATTTCTATTCCTCTTGCAAGTCATATGTTTACTTCTAAATTTATAATGTGAGAAAATTATAAGCATTTTTCATAAAAGTTAAGCTATTAACTAGCTAAGTTTGATATGTACATTTTTAATTAAAAAATAAGTGATGTCTCAAACTTTTTTAATGACATCTCTTATAGTAGAAGAAAAAAGATTAAGCGAACGGTTGAAAATTGTGATCCATTTTCATGAACTATCCGGACTTCTCAGGCTGCTTTAGAAGATCGAAGAAGAAAAGTCAAAGAAATAGATTGGAAAGTCTTGAAGAACAAGTTAAAAGTTGAAGAGTCCAAGTTGAAGAAGAAGTTGGGAGCTGAAGTCAAATCCTTAACAGCTTAGTCTTTGCTTAATTAGGAAGAAAATTGTGAAGAATATATGCATGTGAACATCCATCGTTGAACGGTTTAGTTACCATTTCTAAGTCGGCAAAAGGATCAGAAATTATGACAGAGAAAGGACAAAAAGATCCAGCCGGTGCTTTGCAATCTTCCTGGGCCGGTAGATATTGTGGAACGTGAAGACAATTTTTGCATGTCTAAAGGCGGCGGCGTGCCTCAATAAATAAGTTACGACTTACTTATGGAAGGTTGTGTGCAGAGGATTTTCTGAATTGCATATCCCGTAGCTCCCTTACCTCTCCAGCTACATCATATGTGTTCCTCCATATAAAAAGTACAAAACTATATTTCCATATTCCATAACCTACTATCCCTTGAATACTCATCTGTATACCTTGCGCCTTGTTCATGTTCATATTAGCTATACCATACCCATATACACTTGTACATCGCCATACAAAATCATGCTTCTGTGCAATCAATTTTTTTATACAAACATACTATACTCAATATGTACACATTTGTCTCACTAATAGCAAGAAGTATGCTTTAACAATAATATGGATGATTTTTACTTAACGATTTATAAAAATTTTGACAGGAATTTTGGGTTTTTTTTTGCAAATTTAATTTCGTTTTTATTCTATTGTATTTGGATTTCTTTATCCTTAAACGTTCTTCAATTGTCATTTTGTTTCAATCTTTCAAATGACCAAATTAAAACTTGAGATCATTATTCCTACTTCATTATTTAAATTTGTTTGAAATGTAAGATTAAAAAAATTTGTGGAACGATAAACTAATCAATCAAATCTTATCAACTGTTCTTTTTTTTTTTTTTTTTGGTAACAACTTCAAATTAAGTGGACTTTAGATAAAATTGTATCGTAATCTACTTGTATCTTGACAACTTATATGGTATGCCGGCTAATCATTTTTTTTTTTTTACTTTATCTAAGCAAAACAAAATCGAGCATCTATATTTATAGAAAGTAGAAGAACGATTTGAAAGCCCTAAAACGGGCACACTTAACGATTTATAGATAACACGCTGATATGTCTAATATTGCTGTCACACAATGTACTATTCGTGCTTACGTGAGCCTACCAATTTTGGCAACGAAGGCAGATTACGTAGGCAAATAAAGAATAAAATTCTATATATTTTTAAACAAACGACCATCTCATCTTACTTTTTATCAATTCCAATATTTACCTTTGCAAAAGATTAATATCAACTTTCATACACCAACCATTCCGGCAGCTTTAAAAATAGCTATTCTTTTTTTTTTTTTTCCTTTTTTTTGGAGGTAATTCTCAATTTTTATATTTCTTCCTTACATATTGATTCGCATTATGCTCAACACTAGTAATTAATTAAGGGAATTTTCCAATGTGCCCGATCCTTTTACGGCATTAAGATAAAATTAACAGCCACGCACTTTGAATTTTGTAAGCTTCTTGTTCTCTCTATTCACTAGCTTCTCGCACTTTTTTTTTTTTTATCAGTCATACTCTATTTCTACTCTACACTTACTCTCAGACTTTTGCCCTGCCTCTTGCAAGGCGTGGGAGTCGAAACCCACTCCTGAAACTTACGCATCCCCACCCCATCCCCCCGAGAAGGTGGAGATTTGAACCCCTCACCTCCCCCTTCCATGTTGGAAGGGTGGCCACAGATGAATTCCACTACTACATTTATGGTCATCTTTTTTCAAATCTAATGTAAGTTGCCAAACAAATTGTACCCATGTAATTTGGTCTACTGTCGATGGAGAATGATTCTTGGCTTCTTTTCACGATTCTATAATTTCATAATGTACTTTGTACAGATTGATTTATAAAATAAATATATTTATATAAAAATAAATATGTTTATATTTTTATATAAAAATATATATTTTATATTTTATATAAATATATATATATTATATTTTATATAAATATATATATTTTATATTTTATATAAATATATAAATATATCTGCATAAGTTCTATGCAAGTTGTGTGGTCCAACATAACCTTGGAATTTGATATACTTTGATTAAATTATAAAAAATATAATATATATTTATATAGATCATATCCATTTTTTATATAAATATATTTTATGTTTAATAAATAAATAAATATATTTATAAATATAAACATATCTATTTTTTATATATATTTTATGTTTATATGTTCAAATTCTAACTTGGACTTCATATCAAATTATGGAAAGTCGGTTTGGAGAAAAATGGGGAGATAACCTACCCCATGTTGGAGATAGCTGAATAAGGTTTTTTCTTTTCTTTTCAAAGTTTAAAGCTGGATAACCTACCCTCCGTCATGTCATTTGATTTTTAGTTAAATCTTGTGCTTCTCTACTTTTAGAGTAGATAGGTCAAATCTGGCGAGCCATTTATTTCCTTGATTTATATATTATTGTGGGTGGGGGCTTGGAGTGATTGTTTTCTTGCTGAGCAAGCAATTACTTTTGAGGTTTTCTCTTATCTTGAAATTAAAACTTACCTATATTACACGCACTTTAACTACATGACTTAGTTATGTTGATAAGTAATTTTTAATTAAATGAACCTAATGCACATTATATTTTGTTGGTATTTTCATTAAAATCGAAATAACTAATTAATGAAAATTGACTACCAAACCTGACAAGTTATCCTATTTAAACTAGGAAATAATTTAGACTAAATTCTATTTTAATTCGGAAACTTATCTTAATTAAGTAGATCCTACCTTAAGATACAAATCTAATCTAAAAATCTAACTAGATAAATTCTAAACATGCAATCTTAGCATTTTTAGGAAACTACCTTGTCTATCATGCGATGCGATTTGTTTTTTTTTTTTTTTTTTCAAAATAGGCAGTTATCACATATAAGCATCATATTCAATCCAACTCAAGGTATTAATCAAGATTTTGCACAAAGGATTAAATAATTGAAAAATAATCTATCGTCTCACGGATTAGATTAACAATTATTTTTTAACCCTAGACATCACCAAATGCAAAGATGATCCAAAGTATTACAGATCAAATTAGTAATTATAGTGATTTTAAACCTGAATGAGAAAAAAATTAAAACAATTAAAAAAGTGATCTGAAGTTTTACGGATCAAATAAGTAATTATAATGATTTTTTTTGCCAATAATATCCTCTCTGGTAACGCCTAAAATTTCAACAAAATCATAGCTAGATAACAATCATTTAAAATAGCAGTGAAATTTGAAGGTCATGATGATCATTACCTAATCCGTGGACGTTGTTTCTAAATTCAAGCTAACAAGAGGATCACGAGGGCGGCTGACGGTGTTGGTCTCGGCAATGTGGATGGCTCACGAGCTGTATGGCAATGGTATCTGGCAAGCTCGCGAGACTACTCGCGATGATGTAGACCGACGGTGCTCGGATGGATCACTGTGGAGTCACCTAGAGCGGCAAGGCTAGCTTGGCATGGTAGTCTCGGAGTGGCTCGTCCGGCTAAACAGAGGAACAACTCCGCAAATTGGTGAAAGATCAGCAACGGTAACGGCAGATCGTCGCGCGGCGTAGGCTGGGAGCAGCAAGTTCTCGATGGTGAAGCTCGGTGGTGACGGTTTCTCGACAAAGAACCATTGGCTATTTTTCTTTTTACGAAATTTGTACGTCACTACAGATCAAACTCTTCGCGTTATCCTTACCCAAAAAAATATTCCTTTGCTTAGATGAAATAGACTCACGAAAAGCCACGCACCAGTCTCACTAATGGACAACACCCAGAAGAAGACAAATCTACCTCTTGGACTTATTTAACCAAAAACGTGGTACTTGTTTTGACTGTGGACTTCGGGGCAGTGAGAGATGCAGCTTGGACTTCAGGCTCGCGAGCGGTGGCCACAAAAATCTGGCGTGATTTTCACGTATGTGGGGAGACGATGGCCTTGCTGGATGTCGGCGAATCCTGCAAAAGAGAATAAGAGCAAAACCACGTGGGGTAGTTGGATGGTCGCCGGTGTTGTTGGAACAATCAGAAAAACACTTCAAGACACCGTCGGGCTAGATGGAACTCCACAAGAGTCTCGCTAGCTCTAAAACATAAACATGATGACGGTGATTCAGACGATCCTGAGTCGTGCTGGTCATGGCTTAGTAGGGCGAAGCAAAGACGGATGATGGCTGCTGGACGTGCGGGTTGGAGTGTGTCCTGGGGAGCTTCTTGATCAGCGATGGCACAGCAGCTCCATTGCTTGTGTGGGTGCAGCGATCCACAGCAATAGAGAAGTTTGAAGACAAGGGAGGTCAGCGTCGGCAAGGAGGCGAAGTCGTGGCAATGGAGAGAATCGGCGGCGCCCTCTCTTCTCTCTATCGCGGCTGTGTATTCAGTTTTTTAGATTTAACCCAAGCTCCTTGAACAGATTGTTTACAGATCCTAGAACATGTACAGTTAGCGATTTATTGATAAATGCCAATATTCTCAAGTTCTCAACTTTAGTCCCACCCAAATTACAAGCCACATTTAACCTTATTAGTGATAATCCGTGATCCATGATCATCACAAATGGAGTCTATGTCACCCTGTGCTGCGGATGGCGACTCTTTAACCACGTGATAGTGGCTTGACAAGGGAAGCTTCTCTGTTCTTTCTAATCGATAGCTCATGCTCTTTACACTGATGGATTCCACTGTCATATTCGCCGTCCCCAATCTTAGGGCTGTCTATTTAATCGTGGAAAAATCAACGTGATAGTACAAGGCTGCGAGTGTCATGGAGAGAAACAAAATAGAATCATTCCAAAGACCAACATGATCCTCATCCCCATTGCCAACCGAATTGTGTATGGTCTATGGTCGATAGAAGAATTATTCAAAATTTTTTTTTTTTTTTTTTTTTTTTTTGGTTCCACTATCCTTTGATTTCCTGATATAGTTTGGTTCCATATTATTATTATTTTTGTTTGAAAAAGCTGCTTTCCACGTAAAGAACTGGACCAATAGTATCGGATTGACGGACTAGCCATGATTTCTTCTTCTTGTTGTTTTTTTTTTTTCCTTTCCTGAAGCAAACTGCAACTAGTAATGCTTTTTTCTTTTAATATTAGGGAACTCCTACTCTTAGGGAATAGAAAAAACCAAGAAGAAGAAATCGCCGGTTTCAGGATTGAAGGCCAATCGGTCTGGTCTGGTCCTGTTCCAAGACTGGGTGGACCAATTCAGAGTTTCACAAACTGGTAACCAACCATATTTGGTCCGGTTTCAGGGTGGGAACTAAGTCATGTTAGAACCGATCACCACTAACACACTTCATATGAGTAGTCTAATTTTCGATGGAGTTTTTAGATTTCATACCTTTTTCCCAAGGGTTGTGGAGGTTTGGTAGGAAGATGATACCTGATTTGCATTGTGAAATTTGTCCTAAGTTCCATACATTGTGTCCCTAAATAATATTTTCTACACTAAGCCTTCTGTTAAGATGCACGCATAAATTTTGTTAAAAAAAAATATTGTATCAGAGAATTGGCATGGTGGAGAGTAGTTAATTATCTAAGTTAGCACATAATTCATTAGCTTAAATTTTTGAGTGAAAGTGGATCTGACTGCATATGTTAACAAATAAATATTTGGGTTTCCTCTTTATCATCTCCCCATATAAAAGTATTGAATTTCTATTGTATTGTCACTACCACTTTCATATACGCATAACTCATCTTTTTAATAATCCAACATGGTCTAACTTATGACTTAACATTTTGTCGTTTGATATACTTTATTAGAATCATGTCACGGTTTCAAAAACCAACTTGGACTTTGGATCAAACAATGTAAAGTTGGTGTGGAAAGAACGGCAATTTCCCAGTCAAATGTTGGAGACAGCTCAAGAAAGTTTCCGCTTAAAAGTTTAAGATAAATATTCTCCAGGGAGGTGGTATTTATTCGATGCCGTTGGTGATCAGAATGTGATCTCCTGCTTGGTGGCTTCCAATGGAATTCGTGGAGAATTTTCAGGAGTTCAAGTGCTGATCGTGAAGTGCATCCACGAAAGAACGAGTTTGTGTTTGGAGTTAATAAATCCTGTGATAAGATTTGTGAACTTCTTTGTCAAAAGATATGGGAATTGAACACTATGCGAGTTATTGGGTGTGGTTGAAGGCTAAAAAACACTGAGCTTATTTGAGTGACTCAAGTATGATTCTAATATCCGTTATATCATTTACTCTATAATTGAACCCCGTGTTTCTCTCCCTATGAAGTAAGTCATACTGATCGAACTAGTGAATCCAACATCTGAGTTACCTTCTTGTTTTGTTTATTACCGTTTGAGCAAATGTTTTGCAACATACTCGATGGGCAATCCATACGGTTTCCGTTGCATGTATTGAGCGAACCATCAAAATGTGTAAACGATATGGTTCAACCCAACACATTCACCCATGAAATTTTAGCAGTCGCCTCTGTGTTTTTCCTGTTTCTGTTTAGTACCGACTATGATCGAGTGTAATTCTCTTGATGATGGAAGGTCAAACAAGTGAAAGCCCAATAATGCAGGTGACACGGTGATGTAATACTGTAGCGTCATGAGTTTAACGCATGCTCTTCCTAATATTCAACGCGAAAGTGACACCAGAACCAACGTAGAACCTTCTCATTTCGCTATTTAAAGCAGCCAAACTTGTTAAGGAGGCAGTTCATCTTATCAGCTCAAGAAACATGGCAGAGCAGGTGCAAAATCCGCATTCACTTCAGCTTGCCTCTTTATCTCATCAATGTTCTCGATTTCTTCTATTCGATTCTCTTCCTGTTCTTATCATCTTGGTGTCTCATCTAAATTTTCGAATTTAGCTTCTTGACCATTCTTTCCCAATGTTGTAGCTAAATTTGTTATGCTTGCTTTCAATGTTAAAGGTCACGGAGATGGCAATCAAAGTGGATCTTCAATGTTGTCGCTGTTACAAGAAGATCAAGAAAATCCTGTGTGAGATCCCTCGTGAGTCCCTCGCCTTTACCTTGATTAATTAATCTGCAGACTTCTCTTATCATGTTGATGAATAACAAAGGTATGCATCAATTCTTTTTCTTCCCTTTCCTCTTTCTCCATTGTACGTGCATCAGTTCTATTGTGTACTGTAGGAGTGTGCACAACGGACTGCCCGAACCAGGATTCACCCGAATCAAACTGAATCGGCTAATTTGGTCCAATTATTGGGAGTGTCTTTCGGTTCCCCATTCCAAGGGGGAATCAGACCCGATTAGACTGACTATATATATTTTACTTCTTTCAAAAATTGGTGGGTTTAGTTTATTGTTTCCGAGGGAATAAGAACCTATAATTGAATAATAAGATATCTAGATGGAAGCATAAGATTTTTTTTGGGCTCTTAATTTGTTTCTAGTCATGCTTTGGATGATATGATATCTAGATGAAAACATGAAAGAAAAAAAGTGACTAGTTCCATTGGACTAGATTGCAAACCGATCACTCCTATTATGTGTCGCATCTTTACCTGCTACTATTTATGATGAATAGCACCGAGTGGTCTTGATAAATGGAGCTAATAAAACTTTGTGCATGCAGAAGTAAAAGATCGAACCTTTGACGAGAAACAAAACACAGTGAAGATCAAAGTAGTGGGTTGTGATCCTGAGAAGGTCCGACAAAAGATATGTTGCAAGGGAGGAGATATCATTCTACGCATCGATATTATACTCCCTCCACCACCTCCCCCACCACCACCTCCGCCACCTCCTCCACCTCCCCCACCGCCACCTCCGCCACCTCCCCCTCCTCCTCAACCGGTGTATGTGATGGGGAAGGTGTACGTTTGTTTCTCATGTCATAATCAGGGTTGTGGTCGGTTATGTCCATGCAATTGTCATTGCGAGGGGCCACCAATGTGCGCTGATGGATGTGGGAGACCGGCCCACAAGTGCACATGCCGGAGACCTATTTACCCACAGTGTTGCAATCGCTGTAGCTATGGAAACGCCTCTTCATCATGCCTGCATGGTTGTGACTACGGAAGGCTATCGGTATGCACCAATGCCGGCTACGACTGCGAAACTTCCTGCATGCTCATGTGAGGAGAGTATTGAAGTATTTGCCGAAATGAGGTTTTCATTCCCGTGACTTAGTGTTTTTATGAGATCTATCAAATCACGAGATGAATCTTCTACCTCGCACGATGCTTCCTTTACTGGCTCAATAAATACCAACTATTAAGTTATGAAAATGAGATTTCAGCAATAGTTAAGATTTATTAATGCACTGAGAGAAGCATGGTATATAGTATATTCCATTAGATATATGTTGTTGTCGCATCTTGATTACGTGTACACAAACGGGTTGATATGTTGTATTATGCTTACATAGGTTTTAACTTATTACCCTTTGTATTACCTATCACCTACGGTGGTCTTTAATGTATTTGCTGATTTGATACTTGTAACATACGGTTATGGGTGTATCATGGCCGATATAGTTTATTTAGATGAGATTCCATACTCTCAGAGTTTTTTTTTTTTTCCATTTATTTTCGTACTTTGGGATCCATTGGAACCATTCGTTAGACATGAATAGGACAGAGAGACAAAGACAGATTGTGAAATATCAACAATTAGAATGATCTAGAATACAAACGAAGAAGTATGCTAAATAGAATTTTTTGAAATAATTACCCAATCAATCCTAAATCTATTGTACAAATGACAATTCAATCATAAATTTTTCGATTTTGCTAAGTCAGTTCTAAATTTTTGCAGAAAATTCTGATGTAGTCCTTTTAGCTAATTTTCCCCTAAAATTGCTAACGTTGTGGTCCAATTATTGCCAGCCATCCTCTATAACACACTACCACGTTAAGCATTTTTGACGAAAATTGGCCATAATGACTATATTGAAATTTCATATAAAGGTTTAGAACCAAATTGGTAAAAAAAATTAAAAAAAAAAGGATTGGATTAGCATTCGATTAAATAAGTTTAGGATTGATTAGACAATTTCCCTGAAAATTTCTCCGTGATGTTTTCAAGAAAGTTTAGTGTGGATTTGATTTTGTGAAAAGCCAGTCTGCTCGTGTACAAAGCAAAATTGTTTAGTCATTCAAATTTTAGTTTCGACCGTTGCCTTTTCACGATATTTATGAAACATCGCCAGATAAAGATGTTTTATGGGAGTGGTGGTCCTTCCTCTTCCCATCGTCCTTCCGTCAGGAAACAATAATGATAAGAGTTGGTAGGGCCTTACGGTGCATGTCATATTCCTTGACTACGTTGCCCCCATCAATTGCTAATTGGTTTCTCTCTGTTCTCAACTTACAACGTTTTTCACGAGAGCTTGAATTCTCCACGACTCTAGTTTCTCCTATAGTCTTGTCCTTCTGCTGAACAAGACGAGGCAAATCCATGTGCCACTTTATGAATCATGCCGAGTTGAAAAAGATAGACGGTGTGGGTCTAGGAGAACTGCTAGTCCTTGGCTTTTATATAAGGGGGGAAGACAATGTTTCCCTCACTCTTTGAAACGATGGACAATAAGTAAGAATAGACTAACAAATATCACATCTTGAATCCGACATAAATAGGGGTAATGATATGACCATCATTTTCTCTACCTGAAAGACACGGCCTCACATTTAAATCAACCTATCAGAGTATCTATAATCCAATGAAATGTGTGTAGTCATCTTCAACGCATACCGAAAACTCAATCACCGAAAGTTTGTTAATATCATTGCTATTGTCCTACTTAACTCTAATTGAGGGACCTCAAAAACATGATAATAATGGTGTGTAATAAATATTTCGATCATCCGCTACACATTATTACCACATAACATCATAAACTCATAATCCCAAATCTAATATATAATATACATTGAACACAAAAAATGAGTCATATCTTATCAACTTAACTTTATACATATTGGAAATACTCATTAAATCAATAGTATTGAATCATATATTAATGGTCTATTCTGTTAGTAAAAGTCATTAATCTATCTTTAGATTTGTACATGGTTATTTTGGCTTTTATGGTACGATGGACGCCTTTAGTGCAACGCATGGTCCGCCTAGTATTCAACGTGACAGTGACGTGCGAACCAACATACGTTCGGCCAAGTTCCTTTTCCTTAGTCTCACCAAAATACCAGTTGGCCGCACACTTTGGTTGACTGGCGGAGAGAGGGGGTGTCTGTGCGTCGGTAACGTAACGGGGAGAGAGAGAGAGAGAGAGAGAGAGGCTTGAGTGGAATGTTTTCTCGCAATATTTTCTCGCCAATGAATATGGACCTTTCTCTTCCTTAACCAGTCTGTTCTCTTTCTCTAGCGTTCATATTCATCTGTCACTTACGCCCCCTCATCACTCGATCCTTCCATAACCACTTCACACTCCCATTCACTCATCTTCGGAGCTCTCCAGATCTTGTCTCTCCCCCAGCTATGGCAGAGGTGAATCCTCCTCCTCCTCCTCCTCTTTCCTCGAACTCATCTCTCTTGACACCCGCCAACTCCATTTTTCTTCCTTCTTCTTTTCTGGGTCGTTTTTTTTCCTTTGATTCCATGATTGTAATTATTCAGAGCAACCATCTCTCCATTTGGGTTATTATTTTGTTGGGTCCATCTTGTTCATTTCTCTGTTTTTCATCTTCCCCCGTATACTTTCTCTGCAAACGATTAGGAGAAGGAAAACCCCGAATTGTTCTTCCCATTCATTTGATACACGTGGCTTTATTGATTTTGGTATTGTTCTTGTTTGTTGCAGTTGACCAGAATGTTGATAGAGGTGAATCTGCAGTGCTCACGCTGCTGCAAGAAGATACACGAAGTTCTCTGCAAAATTACCCGTGAGTCTCTCTCTCTCTCTCTCTCTCTCTCTCTCTGTTTTATTTTCTTCTTTTTTAACTTCCCCTCCTTTTAGTTTCAAATTGTTATCATTTCCTGATTTGTAATTACTATTGCATTGGCGATAACTTAATTCGACTGAGTTTGCTATGAATTAATTTGTGAACAACAGATATCCGAGACCGGATTTACAATGAAAAGCAGAACACGGTTTTAATCTCCGTGTGCTGCAGCCCGGAGAAAATCAAGCGGAAGATCATCTGCAAGGGTGGCAAGACGGTACAGAGCGTCGAGATCCTGCCCAAGAAGCCCAAAACAGTCAGGTTCAATTTGCCACCTAAAGAAACCGCCAAGCAGCCTGCTCCTGCGCTGGTGCCAGAACTGCGCCGGAAAGCCCACAAAGCTCATCCACAGAAGGCTCCGTAGCAGGTGCCCCCACCACCGCCTCCAGATGCACCAAAGCTGGTGATGGGCTACCCGCCAGGGTATCCAATGGTGCGGGTGTATCCAACAATGGGGGCGTGTTGTTGTCCCCCATGTTATGGAGGGTATTGTGGGGGACCATGCTATTGCGTGTAGAGGAGGCTGGTGATGTGCTATGATGGATGTGGAAGACCGGCTTGTGAGTATCCGGGTGGGAATAGAGGTTCCTATCCTGGGCAGGGGAGGCCGGTGATGGGCGAATGGATGTGATAGACCAGCTTGTTAGTGTCATGGTGTGATTACTTTAGTGAAGATATGGCCACTACATGCACCTTTATGTGATCAAGTTCAAAGTTTCTCATGTCAATTACTATTGTAGGAACTTGTGAAAGATTCGCAAGTCAAATGTTTAGGGCTATCTAGGCGTCTTTATCATTGTGGACGTAGAAAGATTGATCAGGTTGATGGCCTAGTGTGGTGCTATATGTGGTCAAATATGTTCACACCATGACTTGTTGCTTGTCGGTTTCTTCATTCAATAAAATCGAGTCCTTTTCATATCTCCTCTCATCCTCTCATCCCACACATATTCATGTCTCTAACTTGCGTCTTTGGTGATTCATTATGTGAAATAGCAGGTCGGTGCACTATTTAATGGCCATGTTTCAATTCTCACTGCTGGTCTTGATCTTTATGATTTGACAAGTCATCGGAGAACTCTAGGACATTAGGATTATGAAGTCACAGCAGAACTCATCCTTGCCGTAATGGATTCACGTGTGATGGAAAATGAAAGCCAGGCAAGATAAAAGCTCTTCTTAAATTGCCTTGCAAGACAAACGCAGAGGGTGACTTTCGGTGCAGTTTCAGTGAATGATGGGGAATAATTTAGTTGCACAATTTGGTTTGTTCGGTCCAACTCTAAATCAAGTTGCCCTAAAACTGCATTTAACATCATTCTTGAAGTGCACACGATGTGCTCATCTGGCTTGAGGAGTTGCTCTGAAAAGTGGCCCCTCAATGTTATTCTTCTAATGATGACGAAGATCGCGTTAGGTCCTTTTAATAGGTCGATCCTAAGCTTAGGAAATACCTTGTTAATATCATGGACCAAGTGAGTCATGCGCCCAAGCCCTGGTAGGTAAACCGACCATATGAAATTATTTTTTCGGATGAAGAGCTCTCTTCCTTTCGCTTGTTGTAGACTTCATGATATTCCCAAGTTGGGATTTGCTAATATAAACGAGATCAAGCCATCAAATTAACACAATGACAGATACGAGGGACTTCTGGTTGTTCTCTCCCCCCCCTTTCTCCTTCCCTCCAAACTACTGTTAAAGACATGGTGTGATGCCTTATGTATTGAACAATGTAGTCCACCAACTTATGGAGAAAGTGCAAAAAAAAAATAATAATCCTAAAACTATTATATTGATACCAATTTATATATTCACTAGAAACAATTCCGTTTATATTTTGACAAATCATTGTGACAAATTCATCTAGAAGCATTCTCCCAAATAGTATTGGGGGACAAATTCAAGCCATATTCTATGGACATTTGGATAATAATAAAAAAGAACATTCATAATTGCTTTGCCATCTAAAGAAGTTTGCATGGCACCGAATGTATTGATCAATTACGTCTACCAATTTCAGGAAATTGGAATAGAAATAAACAAAAGTTCATGGCACGGCAAATAGCCAAATATATTGATCAATTACGTCCGCCAATATATTTCGCTATAATGCTGGTTGATATCTCAAAGCAAATTGCCATGTTAGTCAATGTAAGGAAATTGGCAGAGATATATATCTGGAAAAATGCTACATTCTCGTAATAATAACATTTAGGATGGTTGAAAAATATAATGCACCAAGTTTACTAGAAGCAATTCCGTTTATATCTTTTGAAAAAAACCTACAAGTCCAAAGGCTATTATAATGTCATAATTTTCAAGTATGGAACCTAAAAGAACAAAAGAAGAGGGAAAATTTTCTGTTGATGTTAAACCCATCTGAAACATTTTCATAATCATGAGGATTTCAAATTTGTTTAGTTCACTCATTCTATTCACGGATTTCACTCGATCAAGCTAGACATGATACAAACACATTAAAGAACGTCGTCTTTTTCCGACCTTAGAGAAAGATTTGCTCCTCAGAACACTAACTTGATAAACAGAACATGATAAATTAATTTTACGAGCTTATGGTAAAAAAACAATTACTTCCACAATCTTCAATTGTAATTGATCACAAGTCAGTCTCATATTGCAAAATATAAAAATAGTTAAATTTCATAAAAGCGTAATAATTACCAAAAAAATTTCTGCATAGAAAAAATCGATACTTTTGCTTTTCTAGCGGTGGTTTGATTCATGGCGGCACTTAGTGAAATCTTTTGGTGTCTAATAAAAAAAAGCAAGAGTTGCCCCTACTTCATTATTGACTTTGGAATCGCTATTTTCGAGAGAACCAACTTCGACACTGAAACTGCGAAGCAAGAAAACCACGTATTAGGAATGGGAATTGAAATCTAAAATCATTACAAGAGCCATGATGAAAGAAAGAGAAAAAAGGAGAAAGTACAAAACAAAGGAGGCAACAAAAAGTTAAGTGGTAACTGGTGGGCAGCTATCAGTAGATACGACCACATGCTCTATCTCTCTGTATCTCTCTGTATCTCTCAACCCGTCCCCATCCAAAAGACAACCATCTTCATTCCATTAGGGCCCCAAGAACATGAAACAACCCCCTCTTCTCTTCTCTCTCTCTCTCTCTCTAAAATTGATGGGTGTGGCTAATTTCCCATGTTATCTGTTTGAGTTCATTTCTTTTAAATTACTTTTTTTGAAATAATTATAAAAAAATTCACAAATCTATGATAATTTTATTCAAAACATTTCAATTTGGCTATTTAGTATTTCCCAATATGATTCATTTAGCCAATTTTGACTGAAAATCTTGCATTTGTATGATAATTTTATTCAAAACCTTTCAATTGGCTATTTAGTATTTCCCAATATGATTCATTTAGCTAATTTTGACTGGAAATCGCTAATGTAAACACCCCCACCGTCCTATGCAACACAGTTGGCGTTAATAAGAACAATTTTTTAAGTTTAAAATTTTCAATTTTTATAATTTTTTTTTTTTTTTTTTTGTTTTGTTTCTTTTTTCTGTTTTCTTCTTCCTTCACTAATTGCCGGTCCATGTGAGGGCAAGCCCAACAAGGTCAGCCCTCTCCAAATCTGGTGAGGGCGAGCCTCGCTGGCCCCTATCTGAGTTCGATTGCCCGAGCACTGAGGAAGAAGGAAAAACAAAAAACAAAACAAAACGCAACATAAAAAGAAAAGGAAAACAAAAAAGTTATAAAAATTTCAGAAAAACCTTAGAAATTTTAAAAATTATCTACATCAAAGCTTGTCGCACCACATTAGACAACCGAGTCAGAGATTTCCAGTTGAATTGTTACAAGTATAATAGGTTAGGACTTTTTGGGCAACTTTTACCTCTTCTTTGGGTATGTATAATGCCATTATTCAACACACTCTGGCATGGGTATTTTGTGCTCTGTTCCTCTAGAGAAGCTCCAGAACTCATGTTGGGGGTGGCTTGCCCACAAGAATCCTGAGCCAAAGGGGCTTCCGTCCTCGCATCGTACTGCTCTTCGGCAGCGGCGGGCCGCCATGAAGTACACTTGAGCAGAAGGTCATGAAGTCTTCTGTGGCTAGCTGTTGAGCGACGAGACTGGGACCTCTTGCTGGAGTTGTGCCCAATCCGCCGTTAGTCTGCCTCCGTGTCATCAGGTTCTCGCGACCAAAAGAGACCTGCACTTATAATGTATCTGATAATGGTGCGTACAGGAATAAGGGAAAAACACAAGGTTTAGGGTTTTCTGGTTAGTCATATAACAATATTTGAGGATTCAGTTTTTGAGATTTACCCCCGAGCTCCTTGAACAGATTGATTACAAATCCTAAGAGTATGTACAGTCAGCGATTTATTGATAACATGTCAAGCTTCTCAAGTTCTCGACTTTAGTCCCTCCTAAATTACAAGCCGAACTTAACCTACTTAGTGATCATCCGCGATTCGTACACATCATTAAAGGAGTCCACGTCACCTTGTGCTGCGGATGGCGACTTCGTAACTACGTAATAGTGGCATGATAAGGGAAGTTTCTTTGCTCTTTCTAATCGATGGCTCAAGCTCTTTACACTGATGGATTCCACTTTTACATTCGCGGTCCCCAATCTTTGAGCTGTCTATTTAATCGTGGGAAAATCAATGTAATAGGAAAAAGCTGCGAATGGCATGGAGAAAAACAAAATAGAATTATTCCAGAGGCCAATATGATCCTTATCCTCATTGCCGACCAAATTTTGTACGTGCGATTTAGTATGTCGTCGACAGGAGAGTTGTTCAATTTTGTTTTTTTTTTTTTTTTTTTTTTTTTTTTTTTTTTTTTTTTTTGTTTTTTTGGTTCGACTATCTTTTGATTTCCTGATATAGTTTGGTTTCATATTTTTTTTGTTTGAAAAGCTGCTTTTCACATATAGAATCGGACCAATCATATTGGATTGATGGACTAGTCATGATTTCTTTTTCTTTTTTTATTCCGAGGCAAGCTATAATTAGTAAAATATTTTTTCACGGGTTTAAATACCAACTTGGGCTTTAAATCAAACCATGTAAGGTTGGTGCGGAAAGAACGGCAATTTCCTAGTCAAATGTTGGAGACAGCTCGAGAAAGTTTCCATTTAAGAGTTTAAAATAAATATTCTCCAAGGAAGTGGTATTTGTCCAATGCCATTGATGAGCAGAATGTGATCTCCTGCTTGGTGGCTTCCAATGGAATTTATGGAGAATTTTCAGGAGTTCAAGTGCTGATCGTGAAGTGCATCCATGAAAGAACGAGTTCGTATTTGAAGTTAATAAATCCCATGATGAGATTTGTGCACTCCTTTGTTAGAAGAGATGGGAATTAAACATTGTGTGAGTTATTGGGTGTGGTTGAAGGCTAAAAAACACTATGCCTATTTGAGTGACTCAAGTAAGATTCTAATCACCTTTATATCATTTAATTTATAGTTGAACCCCGTGTTTCTCTTCCTGTGAAGTAAGTCACATTGATTGAATTAGTGCATCCAATATCTAAGTTACCTTCTTGTTTTGTTTATTACTGTTCGAGCATGTTTTGCAACAAACTTGATTGGCAATCCATACAATTTCGATTGCATGTACTGGCCAACCTTCGAAACGTGTAAACGATATGTTTCAACCCAACACATTCACCTATGAAATTCCAGCAGTCGCCTCTGTGCTTTTCCTGTTTCTATTGTAGTACCGACTTTGATCGAGTGTAGTTCTGTTGATGATGGAAGGTAAAACAAGTGAAAGCCCAATAATGCAGGTGACGCGGTGATGTAATTATGCGGAGGCAGTTCATATTATTAGCTCAAGAAACATGGCAGAGCAGGTGCAAAATCCGCATTCACTTCAGCTTGCCTGTTTATCTCATCGATCTTCTCGCTTTCTTCTATTCGATTCTCTTCCTGTTCTTCTCATCTTGATGTCTCATCTAAATTTTCGAACTTAGCTTCTTGACCATACTTTCCCAATGTTGTAGCAAGTTTTGTTATGCTTGCTTTCAATGTTATAGGTCACGGAGATGGTGATCAAAGTGGATCTTCAGTGTTGTCGCTGTTACAAGAAGATCAGGAAAATCCTGTCTGATATCCCCCGTGAGTCCCTTGCCTTTACCTCAATTAATTAATCTGCATACTGCTCTTATCGTGTCGATGAAGAACAGAGGTATACATCGATTCTTTTTCTTCCTTTTCCTCTTTCTCAGTACATGCATAAGTTCTATTATGTATTATAGGGGTGTATAAAACAGACATCTTGGATCGGGAATCACCCGAACAAGACTAAATCGGCCAGTTTAGTTTAGTTCTAGGGAGTGTTGGTCGGTTCCTAGTTCCTAAAAAGTGGAACCGGTGTCCAGGGGGTCTGGTTCTCCATTCTAAGGGGAAAACAAACCAGATTGGACAGACTAAATATACTTTTTTATTATTTTAATTTCATAAAAAAATTAGTGGGTTTAATTTATTATTTTCGAGGTAATAAGAGCTTATAATTAGACAATAAGATATTTCGATGGTAGCATAAGATTTGTATTGAGTTCTTAAGTTGTTTCCAATCATGCTTTGTATTATAATAAGATATTTAGATGGAAAATGAAAAAAAAAAAAAAATAGTAACCGGTTCCATTGGACCGGATCAGGGGCCAATCACCCCTAATGTGTAGCGCATCTTTACCTACTACTATTTATGATGAATAGCACCGAGTGTTCGTAATACATGGAGCTAATAAAACTTTGTGATCGCAGAAGTAAAAGATCCAACCTTCGACGAGAAAAAAAACACAGTGAAGATCAAGGTGGTGGGTTGCGATCCCAAGAAGGTCCAACAAAAGATATGTTGCAAGGGAAAAGATTTCATTTTAGGCATCGACATAGAAAAAGAAAAAGAAAGAGAAAAAGAAAAAGGAAAAGAAAAGGAAAAGAAAATGAAAAAGAAAAAGGAAAAAAATGAAAAAGAAAAAGAAAAAGAAAAAGAAAAAGAAAAGGAAAACTCTACAAAGGTTCATTCAACGGAAGAACCCTCCAAAAAACCTCCACTGGTGATAGGTTACCCACCGGTGTATATGATCGGGAAGCTGTATGTTTGTCCCTCATGTCATAATCAGGGTTGTGGTTGGTTCTGTCTCTGCAACTGTCACTGCAGGAGGCCACCAATGTGTGCTGATGGATGCGGGAGGCCAGCCCACGAGTGCAAATGTAACAGGCCACCGATGTGCCATGGTGGGTGTGGGAGGCCAGTCCACGAGTGCAGATGCAAGAGGCCACTGATGTGCCATGACGGGTGTGGTTGGCCAGCCCACGAGTGCAGATGCCGGAGACCTATTTACCCACGGTGCTGCGATCACTGCAGTTATGGAAACGTCTCTTCATCATGGACCCTGCATGGTTGTGGCTACGGAAGGCCGGTATGCATCAATGCCGGCGACGAGTGCGAAACTCCCTGTTCACTTATGTGAGGAGAGTTGTGAGGCATTTGTTGAAATGAGGTTTCCCACGACTTGGTGTTTTTTCAAGATCTATGATATCACCACATGGATCTTTTACCTTGCACGATACTCTCTTCACTGCCTTAATAAATACCAACTATTTTGAGTTACGAAAATGAGACTTTAGCATGGTATACAAGATATTCCATTAGATATGTGTTGGCGTTGCGTCTTGATTATGTGTGCGCAAGACGGTTGATATGTTGTTTCATAGGTTTTAACTTATTACCCTCTATCACCTTCGGTGGTCTCTAATGTATTTGCTGATTTATTACTTGTAATATACGGTTACGCGAGTATCATGGCCAATATAGTTTATTTAGATGATGAGTTTTCTTTTTCCATCTTCTTTTGTACTTCGGGATCTATAGGAATCATTTCATTGGACGTGAATAGGACGGAGAGACAGAAACAGATTATAAAATATCAACAATGAGAATGAGCTTTGGAATACAAAAAAAGAAGTATACTAAATAGAAATTTTCGAAATAATTACCCAATTAGTTCTAAACGTATTATATAGAAGACAATTCAATATTAAATTTTTTGATTTTGCTAAGTTACTTTTAAACTTTGGTAGCAAATTCTAATTTATCATTTTGGCTAATTTTCTTTGAAAATTGTTAACATTGTAGTTTAATCATCGCCGATCATGCTTTGTAACACCACCATGTCAGCGATTCCTAATGAAAATCGGCAAGAAGGACTATATTGGAATTTCATATAAAGATTAAGGACCAAATTGATAAAACTAAAAAAAAAAAAAAAAATAGGATTAGATTAGCATCCATATAGCAAGTTTAGGACTGATTGACAGTTTCTCTTAAAATTTCTCCATGGTGTTTTCAAGAAAGTTTAGTATGGATTTGATTTTATGAAAAGCCAGACTGCTCATATACAAAGCAATATTGATTAGGGTCATTCAAATTTCAGTTTCAACATTTGCATTTTCGCGATATTTATGAAAACATCTCCAGATAAAGATGTTTTATGCTAGTGGTGGTCCTTCCTCTTCCCGTCGTCCTTCCATCAGGAAACAATAATAATAGAGTTGATAAGGCCTGCATTCCTTGACTACTACGTTGCCCAATCAATCTCTAATTGGTTTCTCTCTATTATCAACTTACAAAGCTTTTTGCGAGAGCTTCACTTCTCCTCAACTTTGGTTTCTCCTGTAATTGTCCTTCTACCGAACAAGACAAGGACATCACGTGCCACTTTATGAATCATGCCCGAGTTGAAAAGATAGAAGGTGGGGATCTAGGAGAACTGCGAGTCCTTGGCTTATATCTAGGGACGAGGTTTCCCTCTTTCTTTTGAAACGATTGACAACAAGTAAGAAAAGACTAACAAACGTCGCATCTCAAATCCTACAAAAATAGGGATAATGACATAGTAATCATTCTCTCCATTTGAAGAATGCGGCTTCACATTCAAACCAACATATCAAAGTATCTATAATCCAACAAAACGTATGATTCATCTTCAACACATACTGAAAACTCAATTACCGAAAGTTTCTTGTTATCATTACTCTTGTCCTACTTAACACTAATTGAAGGACTTCAAAAACATGATAAAAAGAATGGTGTGTACAACTACCACTTGGTGATAGTAAATATTTCAATCACCCACTATGTGTATTTATCACATAATATCATAAATTCATGATCCCAAATCCAATATATAATATTTGTTGAACACAAAAATGAGTTATAGCTTATCAGCATAACTTTAAACGTATCAGAAGTACTTATTTTAAATCCATATCATCGAATCATATGTTAAGGTCCATTCCATTGGTAAAAGTCTTTAATCTATCTCTAGACTCATATGTGGTTATTTTGGCTTTTATAAATTTTTCTAGGTTGATTGTCCTATTTCTATGACTTTCTAAGTTGAAAATCAATAAAGTGGACCATGTTATGGGCCTAGGTTAGGCTAACAAGTTTGGGCTTCGGCATGACAATGCAACTGCATTGCCTGGCCTAGGCCCATCGTGGGGGTGATGATGACTTCATAATTAGTCATATCCATCTAAAATTCTTCTTACAATGTGAAACCATCTTTTTTAACTTATGTACAAACAACAATTTCAATAAACTTGATTAATTAACAAGATTTCAATCAAAATGTACACGATTGTTCGTTCGATGAGTTTGCAAAGCCTAGTGCCCCACGTCAATTCATTGTTCTAGGGATTGAGAAGATCCTAATCATGTGCAACATCTCAATTAGTTCCTTCATCAAGTTACATGATTTGTTAAACCTTGCCTAGAAAATATAGGTATAGGGTGATGGAGATAGCCAAGTTGGGCCTAAGCTCTTGCCTTATCATTGAGGCTCATGCCATGAAAACGAAAGAAGAGACAAGCAAGAACATGAGGGCAAATTCAAGCCTAGACAAGCAGGTTCGGGCTTCACATTGTTGACGATGGTAAGCAGCAATTCCTTTAGGGAAAAAGGAGCATAAGAGAAGAAGCGCAAAGCAAAGCAATCCACCTAAGTAAAAAAAAAAAAAAAAAAAAAAAGGCTTAGCTAGCGATCTATGTTGATTGAATGAAGAGTCTACCACTCCACCTTATGCATAAATTAGGCCTTTTTTTAGACTAAAACATGAAAATATACAATAGAAAAGATAATTAGGGGTTTGGAAAGATGTGAATTAGAAATCTCCCTCTTTCATATCATGTAAAATTTTGTGAAACCATTGACAATTTTTCTAAGAGTTTAAGATGTCTAATGGTGTGATTTGATATTTAAATAATATAATTAAATCGCACCTCCAATTGGATTAAGAATGGGCTTCCATAATTTACATGTTTCTATGGAGTTATTCAAAGTTTATTTTATCTTTCTTGATAAGCATCAACATATTTTCAACTGATTCTTTTGATCAAAGAGGCTTAGAGCCCTAGAGGTGAGAGAATGAGGACTCCATTTGTGAATCCTAATAACATGATCTTCCCAACCATAATAAAAGATGCTTAAGTTGTACAGTTTTCATGATTGAGGATGGGTTTCACTTTGCAAGATAGATTAATGAGTTGCCGAAGCAAATGGGATTTTATTTGCCGCATCAAACAATGGAAACATGTTGGACAACAAGAGTAGGCAGAATGTAAAAGTTCTGACCAATGAAAACATCACATACATGTAAGTACGCAAAAAGTGCTGAAACTTTTCTCTCGAGTGTTATTTAGTCAAAAAACTTTCACAAAATACAGTTAAGTCCCAAAATTTATTAAATTTATGCAATCAAGTCCTTCATTTAATTCCTTCAATTTAACTAAAGAAAATACTAACGTGGATTTTTTCTCTCTTTCCTACGTGGTGCTAACTTTAACTAAAGTATGAACCCACTATTTTGCTCTGAGTCCTTTTTTTTTTAACCTCGAATCTTACTTGAATTGGATTAAAAAAAAAAGATAATTGAAAAATACAAAAATATCATATTAGAATTTTCCGTTAGCCAAATTGACAAAGTGTAATAATAGAACTCGATTGTACATTTTGAAAATTTTAAAATTCAATTGCACTTTCACAACAAGATTGTGGACTTCTTGTGTACTGATCCCATATATACAATAAAACGTTGCAATTACTATTTTTACCATTTTATTGGACTTTAGGGGCTTTTGCAGCGGAGTACTTGGAGCTGAAAGCCTCTCTCTCTCTCTCTCTCTTGCCATAACTACACTTTATACCATACTTCAAGACTTTTAGGGTGGAGTACTTGAAGGACAAGGCATACTATAGTCCTTCGTGACGCCAAAGTTTTGATCAACTCTAAAGTGAAATCTAACTCTAACTCACTTGAAAAGGCATTTCAAGGATAGAAGCAAATGTCCAATGGGGATTGGCCGTGTGTGGTCTATGCAGCACATCGAAGCTATCCAAGAAGTTGGGGTCCAATACCTTCGTGGCTATGGGAAAACCATAGGCATTTGTCCAATGCGGGTTTATATATTCCTAAATAAAACCGCATCAGATTTTCTTAAGAGATAAATGGCCAATGATACTCAAGTGGTCTTTTTAAATTGTTGGCATTCAAGTGAGCATCTGTACAAATTATGGTATTCCTAGTATTCTTATTTCTCTTTCAAGTCATATGCTTACTTCTAAACCTATAACATGAGAACCTATAAAGCATTCTTCATAAAAGTTAAGTTGTTAACTAGCTATGTTTGATATGTACATTATCAATTCATATAAGTGATGTCTCAAACCTTTCTACTGAAGTCTCTTATAGAAGAAAATTGTGTTAAAAGGATTAAAGAAACGGTTGGAAATTGTGATCCATTTATAAACTATCCAGCCTTCTTGGGCTGCTTTAGAAGATTGAAGAAGAGAAGTCAAAGAATTAGATTGGAAAGTCTTGAAGAGCAAGTTGAAAGTTGAAGAGTCCAAGTTGAAGAAGTTGGAAGTTGAAGTCAAATCCTTAGCAGATAAGGCTACTTAATTAGGAAGAAAATCTTGAAGAATAAATGTATGTGAACATCCATCGTTGAACGGTATAGCTACCATTTCTAAGTTGGCAAAATGATCAGAAATTATGACGGAGAAAGGACATATAGACCCAGCTGAGCCTGTGTGTTGCAATCTTCCTGTGGCGGTAGATATTGTAGAAAGTCGAGGATTTTGCATGTCTAAAGGCGGCGGAGTCCCTCAATAAATAAGCTAGGAATTATTTATGGAAGAGTGTGTGTGAAGGATGCTCCGAAATGCATATTCCCTAGCTCCCTCACCATTCCAACTACATCATGTGTGTTCATATAAAAACTATGAAACTATAAGTTCATATTCCATTGCCTACTACTATCCCTTGAGTACTCATCTGTATGCCTTGCGCCTCGTTCATTCTCACATTAGCTATACCAAACATACACTCTTGTACATTGCCATACAAAATCATGCTTCTATGCAATAGAATTTTGATAGAAACATACTATACTCAATATGTATACACTCGTCTCACTCATAGCAAGAAGAATGTTTTAACAGTAATATGGATGACTTTCACTTAACGATTCATAAAAAAATTGACATAAATTTTGGTTTTCTTTCCACAATTTTAATTTTGTTTTTATTCTAGTGTATTTGGATTTCTTTTATATTTAAATGTTCTTCAATAGTCATTTTGTTTCAATCTTTCGAATGACCAAATTAAAACTTGAGATCATTATTCCTACTTCATTATTTAAATTAGTTTCAATTGTTAGATTAAAAAAAATATATATCCATTGATACCTAAATTTTGACTAAGTATTTATAATAAAAATTATATAAAAAATCAGAGATCAATTAGACTCTAACAAAAATCAGAGCAAGGGTAAGCCTGCCACAGAGTGGATGGCCGAGGGCACGCCGGTTCAGCCGCACCAAGGCCGGTCGACACGCCAAGTACCGGTGGTCCGAGCACCTTCGTCAACCGGCCTCCTCGCCTATAAAATGGGCTTCGCGAGCCAAGGAAAAACACACAAAAGTAGCGAGCGAGATCTGAAACAGAGAGAGAAAGAGATACGAGATGTGGGGAAGAGTGGCTGAGATTTGAGAGAGATCGTGAGCGAGGGTGAGAGGGAAACCCACATCTGAGTTGTGTGCCCCGGGGGGTTTTGTGGCCGCCGGCTACCGCGCCTGAGTCTAACCGACGACCCGCCGCCGCCGCCGGGCAAGCTCGGGGCTCTATTTCTTGCCCTTTTTCGAGCATACGGGGTCGGAGCTCGCGGCTGTCCAACTTGCGTGAGCTCCGGCCCCGACCGATCTTCATTAGGTTGCTCCGGCCGTCGCCCGTCGCTCAGCTTCCCTCCCGGTGTTGTTGGGAACCTCGGTTGGTTCGCGTCCTCCAGGTGTTTGATGAAATTCCCGAGAGAGTTTGGTGGCCGCGAACGAAATTTACAGTGACCGGCGACGATGGATGGTGGCGGTGGCGGTGGCTGGTCGGAAGGAGGCTGAACTCAGCCTGGGTGTGCGAGGCGGCGCCGCGGCCGAGCAACGCCGTACACCTCAGCCCTCTCAGCCGCGGCCGCGTGAGGCACGTATGGAGTCGGGTCGCGTGAGTCGGGCCGGCCGGGTCGGCGTGAGACCCGGTTGGCTTTGGTTTTGGGCTAGGGCTTTTCGCTTTAATGGGCTGGACTTGGTTTAATGTGAATCGTGGGCCGGGCATTTCTTTTAATTGAAAGTGGGCTCAACTTTGTTTTAATATTTTGCGATTGGACTGGGCCTGTGATTTAGGCCCAGATTGGTCGCGGCTGGGCGACCCGGATCGGGACCGACCCCGGAGATTCGACCCGGGTCGGTTCCTATCCGGTCTTCCTTCATAATAATAATATTATTATATTATTTTTAATAATATAAAATCCAAAAAAAAAAATCAAAAATATATTTTCCAAAAAAACAAAAGAATCCAAAAATATTTTATATTTTCCAAAAATCAGAAAAAGCCCAAGAATAAATAGAGTTTTTGATTAGTTTTCTCCGTAAATGCATAGAAAACCATGGAAAATTCTTGAAAACAAAAAATCATGTTTGACTTCTTATGGGCTTACTTCTCTTATTCCAATTGCGCCCTTGTGATGGATGGACTTCTTTTTCCTCAGTAGAAAGTTGAATCCTAAAACTCGTGATTGATATAAAACGTTGTATAAATGCTTTACTTGATGTTTAAATAAGATTAAGAATTGAAAATGTATTAGTAATTAACTAATATAATCAAGTTCACGATGCTAATTTTTCTATTTGCATAAGAGTGAAGTATTTATCTCGATATTTTACTTGGATTTTTAATCAATCCATCTCAAATCGATTAGTGGCAACTTTTAAATGAGATTAACTTGTAGGTTAAAAAATCAAATCATAAGTCATGAATTGATAGGCTTGGGAGAGCTTAGGTGAAGTTTAATATTTAGCGAGCCATTAGCCTCCTCAGGCGCCTGTGCAAGTAAGTGGGTGCTCGAAAAAGGAGGTTACGACATTGTCTAACAATAAACTAATAAGTTAAATCTTATAAACTACTCTCTTATTTTATTTTTTTAATCAATTTTAAATAAAGTGGACCTTATATATAATTATATTGTAATTATATGGTATCGCTGGCTAATCAATTTTTTTTTACCATTTATCTAAGCGAAAAATCAAGCATCTCTGTTTATAGAAAGTAGAATAACAATATATAAGCCCTAAAGCATGCATGCTTAACGATTGATAGATAACATACCGATATATCTAACATTACTGTCACATAATATATTGTTCGTCCTTGCATGTGCCAACCAATTTTGGCTACTAAGGCCTATTACATCTATACATTTTAAAACAAAACACCATCTCATCTCACTTTTTGTTAATTCCAAAATTAACCTTTACAAATGATCAATATCAGCTTGCATCCACCAACCATTTCAGCAATTTTAAAAATAACTAATTTTTTTTTTTTGTAGGTTATTCTCAATTTTTATATTTCTTTCTTACAAATTGATATGCTTTTTATACCATTGCTTTGGTGATCGCGTTGGTTTGGGCTCTCTCTCTCTCTCATGAAGGGGAAAAGTTCGAATCCCCTCACGGTCGCTTGGGGTCTTAAGTGGGACACCGAGGTGGTGGATCTTATCGTTTACATGTCCCCCCAGGTGTACTCACCGACTGCCGGCTGTACGGACTTCCTAAGTCACAAAAAAAAAAAAAATTTTGATTTGCTTTTTACCACCGACTATGGTGACTTCGTTGGATAAGAGTTTTTCATTGATCCTTGCTCAAAGGCGAGTGGTTCAAACCCAGTGGAGGCATTTGATGTCTTAAGTGTGATGCTGAGGCGATGGGTTCTCCGCTAGCGTCATCCCAAGTTTGCTTGGCCGACTGGGGTGGTGGGTCATTCGCTAACATCACCCCATGTTTGCTTGGCTGACTATCGACTGTACGGGGTTCTTGGGCCATAAAAAAAAAATAATTAATTTGCTTTTGCAAACCCCTCTAGCGGGTGCTCAACACTAGTATTTAAGTAAGGGAACTTAAATATTTTTACGGCACGATCCTTTTGCACACTAGTATTGATCTGCTTTTGCACACCCATGTGCACGATCCTTTTAGGGCATTAAGATATGACTAGCAGCCACGCACTTTAAATTTTGTAAGTTTCTCGTTCTCTCTAATCACTAACTTCTCGCTCTTTACACAGATGAATTCCACTACTACGTTCGGGTCATCATTATCCAAATCTAATATAAGTTGCCAAACAAATCGTGTCCGTGTAATTTGGTCTATTGTCGATGGAGAATGATTCTTGGCTTCTTTCCACGGATTCTATAATTTCATGATGTACTTTGTGCAGATTGATTTGGTTGTATAAGTTCTACGCAAGTCGTGTGAACAATCAAAGACAGCCTTTTGGAATTTGATATAATTTGATTAAATTATGTCACGGATTCAAAGTCCAACTTGGACTTCATATCAAACCATGGAAAGTCGGTTTGCAGAAAAAATGGGGTGATTACCTACCCCATGCTGGAGACAGCTCGATAAGGTTCTTTTTTTCTTTTCAAAGTTTAAAGTTTATACCCTTTGTCACGTTATCTGATTTTTAGTTAAATCTTGTGCTTCTCTCCTACGAGAGTAGGTAGGTCAAATCTAGTGAGCCATTTATTTCCTTATTTTATTTAGTATTGTGATCGATCACTTGACATCCTTGATCATCGATCCATGCAATTTTAGTTCCATGTACTGAGCTGAGCATTTAGGCGTAAGAAACTATACGGTTCACCCCAGCACAGGCACCTACGAAGTCCCACGAAAGACAAGATCACGTTCAATCAATTTCCGACAATGGACAGTAAAACACGTGCAGTATCCGTTCATAACCCTATCGTTGCCGTAGACAGCTAGCCCACCAGCAATGGAGGTGATGTGGTACATTGACGTCACGAGTGCAACGCATGCTCCGCCTCGTATTCAACGTGACAGTGACGAAACAACATACGTTCGGGCAAGTTCCCTTTCCTTAGTCTCATCAAATTCGAGTTTGCCGCACACTTTGGTTGACTGGCGGGGAGAGAGAGAGAGAGAGAGAGAGAGAGAGGCTTGAGGTGGGAATGTTTTCTTGCTGACTTGGCGGGTCCCACCTGCGCAATATTTTCTCGTCAATGAATATGGACCTCTGTTCTCTTTCTCTAGCGTTTATATTCATCTGTCACAGACGCCCCCTCATCACTCGATCCTTCCTTCACCACTTCACACTCCATTCACTCATCTTCAGAGCTCTCCAGATCTTGTCTCTCCCGCAGCTATGGCAGAGAAGGTGAATCCTCCTCCTTCTCCTCCTCTTTCCTCGAGCTCATCTCTCTTGATACCCGCCGACTCCATTTTTCTTTCTAGGTCCATTTTTTTTTTTTAATGATTCCATGATTGTGATTCTTCAGAGCAACTATCTCTCCATTTGGGTTATTATTTTGTTGGGTCCGTCTTGTTCATTTCTCTGTTTTGCATCTTCCCCCGTATACTTTCTCTGCAAATGATTAGGAGAAGGAAAACCTCGAATTATTCTTCGCATTCATTTGATACACATGTCTTTATTGATTTTGGTATTGTTCTTTTCTGTTGCAGGTGACCAGAATGCTGATAAAGGTGGATTTGCAGTGCTCGCGCTGCATCAAGAAGATACAGAAAGTTCTCTGTGGAATTCCCCGTGAGTCTCTCTCTCTCTCTCTCTCTCTCTGTTTTCTTTTTTTTTTTTTTGCTTCCCCTCCTTTTAGCTTCAAATTGTTATCATTTCTTGATTTGTAATTACTATTGCATTGGTGATAATTTAATTCGACTGAGTTTGCTATGAATTAATTTGTGAACAACAGAAATCCGAGACCGGACATACGATGAAAAGGAGAACACGGTGTCAATCACCGTCGTCTGCTGCAGCCCAGAGAAAATCAAGCAGAAGATCATCTGCAAGGGTGGCGAGACGGTGCTGAGCGTCGAGATCCTGCCCGACAAGGATACCAAGAAGCCCAAGAAGGTCAGGTTCGATTTGCCACCGGAAGAAACCGCCAAGCAGCCTGCTCCTGCGCCGATGCCAGCACTGCCCCAGAAAGCCCCCAAACCTGCTCCACAGAAGGCTCTGCAGCAGGTGCCCGTGCCGCCACCTCCAAAGGCACCAAAGCTGGTGATGGGCTACCCGCCAGGTTGTCCAACGGTGGGGGTGTGTTGTTGTCCCCCATGTTATGGAGGGTATGGTGGGGGACCATGCTATTGTGTGCAGCGGAGGCCGGTGATGTGCTATGATGGATGTGGAAGACCGGCTTGTGAGTGTCCAGGTGGGAATAGAGGTTTCTATCCTGGGCAGGGGAGGCCAATGATGGGCGAATGGATGTGGTAGATCAGCTTGTGAGTGTCATGGTGTGATTAGTTAAGATATGGCCACTACATGCACCTTTATGTGATCGAATTCAATGTTTTTCATGTCAATTACTATTGTAGGAACTTGGTGAAATATACGTTAACCAAATGTTTAGGGCTATCTAGGCGTCTTTTATCATTGTGGATATAGAAAGATTGATAATGTTGGTGGCCTAGTATGGTGGTATATGTGGTCAAGTATGTTCAAAACATGACTTGTTGCTTGCTGATTTCTTCATTCAATAAAATCGAGTCCTTTTCGTGTCTCCTCTCATCCTCTCATTCAGCACATATTCATGTCTCTAGCATGCCTCTATGGTGATTCATTCTGTGAAAGAGCTGGTCGAGTGCACTATTGAATGACCATGTTTCGTGTCTCACTGCTGGTCTTGATCTTTATGATTTGATGACAGTCATCGGAGAACTCTGTAAGACATTAGGAACATGAAGTCACAGCACAACTCATCCTCGCCGTAATGGATTCATGTGTGATAGAAAATGAAATTCAAGCAAGATAATAGCTCTTCTTTTAAATTGCCTTGCA
Source organism: Eucalyptus grandis (assembly GCF_016545825.1). Taxonomy (NCBI): domain Eukaryota; kingdom Viridiplantae; phylum Streptophyta; class Magnoliopsida; order Myrtales; family Myrtaceae; genus Eucalyptus; species Eucalyptus grandis. Next base: position 47,898,989 of record NC_052622.1, on the reverse strand, counting down.
AGACAAACACAGAGGGTGACAGCCGGTGCAGTTTTAGTGAATGATGGGGACTAATCTGGTTGCACAATTCGGTTTGTCAGGTCCAACTCTAAACCAAGTTGCCCTAATACTGCATTTAACATCATTCTTGAAGTGCACACGATGTGCTCATTTGGCTTGAGTAGTTGTTCCGAAAAGTGGCCCTTTAATGTTTTTCTTCTAATGACGATGAAAATCGCATCAGGTTCTTTTGATATGTCAATCCTAAGCTTAGGAAATATCTCGTTCATATCATGGACTTGGTGAGTCATGAGCCGAAGCCCTGGTAGGTGGTCCTACGATACAAAATTATTTTTTTGTATGAAGAGCTCTCTTCCTTTCGCTTGTTGTAGACCTCATGATATTGCCAAGTTGGAATTTGCTAACATAAACAAGATCAAGCAATCAAATTAACACAATGATAGATATGAGGGATTTATGGTTGTTCCTCTCTTGCCAAGTTGGGATTTGCAAGATCAAGCAATCAAATTAACACAATGACAGATATGAGGGACTTCTGGTTCTCTCTCTCTCTCTCTCTCTCTCTCTCTCTCTCTCTCTCTCTCTCTCTCTCTCTCTCTCTCCCTTTTCCCTCTCCAACCACCGTTAAAGACATGGTGATGCCTTATGTATTGATCAATGTAGTACACCAACTGATGTGAAAAGTGCCAAAAAAATCTTAAAACTATTTTATTGACATCAATTCAGTTATAAACCTTTTAATTAGTTCAATTTAGTTATAAACTTATTCACATTTGTACCAATTGAGTTCATCCGACTAATTTATGCTAAAAATTACTAACATGGACATTGACCGTTCTATGTGATATGCCTGGCGGTAACATGAAAGTTTTTATTTAATATTTAATTATTTTTTGAATTTTTTGAATGTTTTCTTTTTTCTTTTTATTTTTTCCTTCTTTTTGATTTACTATTTTGGCCAAAATGAGGTCTAAAATGACCTTATTTCAACTCAAGTCCTCTTAGGCTTAAATAATACATGTCTCAAGCTTCGAAACAACAGGTTGTACGCCTCAATAAAGTGTCGTTTGACCTTCAAAAAACATCTTTGAAAATGAGCGATTTTGCAGTAGTTTAGGAGGATTTTCGATTATGTTCTTGTTTCGAAATGAGATTTTACTATTTTTGTGTAGGCTCTTGTGATGGTTCCTGGACATTCTTTCCCCATGATTTTTGTTCTAAATCGTTTTGTACAGGTTTTGTAATTTTTTTCGTAATTTTTTGATATGTTTAACTAGGTCAAATCTACTCAGATCCAAGCCTAGGTCAGTCTGTTCCGTATTGATCTCTGATTTTGTCATTTTCGTATTGATCTATATGTTGATTTTTGGAAGAACTTTTCTTCATGAAAGTTGCCCATATTAGTGTTTTTCATGTCTTGTTTATTTTATTTTTTCGAAATTTTTAGACATTTTTAACTAGGTCAAAATCGCTTAGATCCGAACATAGGATAGTTTGCCCTACATTGATCCAGATTTTGTTTTGTGAAAAATTGATTCTACAAATGTGCTTGTTTGATCTCAAATCCTTCATGAGAGTTGAAATACATTATGCATATATATTCAATTGATGCATACTTTGCAAAGTCTTGATGTTGGCAAGTGAGTCAATTGCATGAGTTAAGGTTAAAATGTGCTGCATTAGTACATAGTCCAAGTGTGCATCCCTGTTTTGTCATTTTTTATTGCGATTCATGCAATCACATTTAGATTTCAAATTCTTAACGAGAAACGTTCATCATTGCATGTTCTATAAACAGGATTTTTCGTAGGATTTTTGCATGTCTTGAGATGGCTAAAATCAAGCACATTCTGTGAAGTTAATGCTAATAATATGTTTCCAGATAAATTGTAGCTAACATCTATAAATTTAATTTGATATAAGTTTCATAAAATCTTAAGAATAAAAAGGCACTAAAATCAAGTTCATAATCATCGATTTTATTGAGACAGATCATCAATAGTGTGAGATGATCATGCAAGTGTGCAATCCATCAATTTAACACTTAGTACAATAATAAATAAATTGCATGACTTACTCCATAGTAACAAAAGCATATACAATGTTGCTTAGAATTCTCATTAATAGCCTTAGATATGATTTTTAATTAGCACGTAGCCATTTGATCTTTTAAGATTTTCTCTTATTTCATGAATCCCAATCTACGTGCAATATAATGCAATGACATACAAAAATGTGTTTATACTAACATGACACACAATGTGCAACCTAACATGCAAATTATATGTCACGCAATATCAATTATATGACTAAAACTATCCTAACATATCACAAATTTAAATGATCCTAAAATTGTAATGACTAAATGACATGCAAGGGATGACCTAATTCTACATGACATGTGCATGATAATTTTTATGTTTTCTTTTATTTTTAATTAAATTTCGAAATTAAAATGACCAAATAATTAAACATGCAATTTAAATTAATGAAAAGAAAAACTAACATTCTAAAGTAATGTTTTGGGATTTTTATTTCAAAAAATTCGAAATAAATAAATTTCTTATTCTAAACATGCAAACTATCCTAAAATAGGCAATGTTTTGGCATGAATCAAATCCAACTCATATATATTTTTTTTCGGTTTTCTTTTATGGAAGCAAAATTAATTCAAACAAAATCATATAAAAAAAAAACACGGCAGTAAATTAGGCAAAATATGATCAATACCCATCTAATTTTTGAAATAAATTAACGAATCGTATTTTGTGCATGAGATCGAATTGACCAACTTTTAACGAAATCATGAATAATATCTCGGGCATGATATCAGATTGGCGATTTTCCTGTGCAATCGCGAGTCATATTTCGGGCATGAAATCAGACTACCAATTGTATGCATGCTATGAAATTAAGGATTAATCCCCAATTTAAAAGACCAATAGGAAAACATGGGACAAGATAATCTCATTCAGGACTTTAATCAAGAATGCAATGCCTCAAACGAGCGAACGAAATATTCAAGAATTAATTTAGATAGGAACTTTACCTACCTTGATTATTGTTCCTAGCTTGGACGGGTATCGGAATGCAGGAATCACGATCAACTTTGCTTCGCAATGTTATAGATATAATGTGATCCCACATTTTCGAACCTACATTTTCTCTTTAAAGTAGCGGTTATTTCGTATATAGTTTATCTACGCTTTGTACCTCTTCGTGACAATGGCCCATTTGATAACCACCTTGATTGGAAACTATATATAAAGGGAATGATCATTCATTTCAAAAGGGTAATTGCAAGGTCTAATGCAAACTATCTCATTTGGACAATACCATCAGTACACGAGGGGATTGGGTTAGTAAAGTGTGCCCGTAATTTTGCCAAATCTTCGTGAATTTTCGACAAACAATTGTTGGAGGTTTGTTTACATTTGATCTTGTTTTTTCGCAAATGATTTTTACACCTAACATTTGGTATCAAAGCGTGTTCAGTACCTATGCTTTGTTTTCGTCAAATTTTTGGCGCATTTTTCGAGGCTCTTTTTGTGAATAGTAATTCGGCCATTTTGGGGTCAAGAGGAAAATCGCCGATTCTAGCCAAATTCCAAGGACTGACCACTTGACTTGCGACTGATACGGTCGCATCGCCATGAGGAAGAATGGCTGTAAGTTATTTTGGCATATTGGTGTTCACCAGAGGCTAATTAGGCAGTAGAAGTCATGATGGTTAAGGGTTTATGTTTTGGGAAATTTTCATTTGAATTGGGGCCAATTTCTTGGCCATTTTCGCCGAAACTTGGACCTATGTGGTCCACCGGTGTGGTCTCCAAATCCATCATTTATTTTGGTCTGAGATGTGTTGTCGAAGAAGTGACGGACAACGAAATTGTGGTAGAATGGCAAAAAAAAAGGTGAAAGAAATGGGTCTACGTGCGGGGAGGAAGAAGGTGTGTGGCCCTATGAGTGCAAAACGACTAGCATGTGGGCGTCATGTGCTCGTAACTCCTAGCTACACCCACAACCATAGGTGCATGTGACCCACATGCTAGGGCAGTTGCGGGCACGTGCATGCCATGCGCCTGCTTGTTGAAGAGGGTGCATGCCGGGGGGTTGGCACGCACTTGTCAGCCCTTTTGCCGTTTATTTACTGTTATGCCCCTCTTTTCACCATTAATATGATTTTTCCTTGACATTTAATTTGCGATTCTGTCCTTGGTCGAATTTATTTTATTATTCTGCCCCTTTGTGCATTTATTTACTATTCTGCCCTTTCATCCCTTTTATGAATATTTTATGCATGAAATTAAATGTCCAATGATATATATTTTTAATTAATTAGAGAGTAACCACATCATCTTTAATTAATTAAATTATATATTAAGAACCTTCAGATCATATTTAGAAATGGACATTGATTGTAATTAATTATATTAATATGATGAATTTTCATTATATTAATATGATTAATTATGATGAAATATCATATTATTTTTCTTAGTTTACCCACAGAGATTAAGAAAAGGTATATAATATGGTAATTTCTTCAAGATGTAATTATGAATCTATTTAAATTAAAAACTTAGTCCGCAGGTAGTTTTTATGTTATGTGATTCATATTTGTGACCATTTTATATCACTAAAATATGATTTATGTATATTTTGCCTCATATTTTATGACATAAGCATGATTGTTTGATATACAGTTTTGATACCTATCAATTTCTTTAAATCTAAGTGATGTTCCTATACAAAATGGTGAAAATTGGGGTTGATGGACATTGATTATGCTATAAGGAAAGACGAACCACATGCTCCTACTAATTTGAGCACTGTAGCTGAGATAGCCCTTTATGATCAATTGAAGCAGTCCAACCACCTTAGTGCAATGTTTATAAAAGCTAAAATATCTCTTAGTATCTGTGATTCAGTTGCTCAGCATAGTAATGCTAAGACTTTGTTGAGGTCATTGGTGCACTATTTGAGACTTATGAAAATGTGCATGCCATGACCCTAATTATGAAGTTTTCATCATTGGAACTCACCAGTATTAAAGGTGTGCATGAGCACATCATGAAGATGGTGGATATTACAACTCAGCTTAAGAACCTTGACATTGAGATATCAATACAACATGCATGCTTAATAATTAGAACACATAACTTTCATGCCTTAAGCATCCACACGGGTCTTGATTATAAAGTAAAATCCATTTTGGCTTGTCCCATATCGTGCCACACAATTTTACCCCATAATTAGGCGCAATATATCACAATCATTCACACGTGTTCCGATTATTATGACCCATTGGGTCACGGCTAACACACGAGTTGGTAGTCTTTCGGCATGACCGCGCATCGTTTCGCCCCATCGGGCACGACATCATCTCGCCCCATCGGACACGGCATCGTCTAGATTTCCCGCCTAGACAGCATTCCATAAGGAGCATTGGTCCGGCCTCAACCGTGACTCGACATCTAGACCCTTGTCGAGCATTTGATAAATATTAGGCATTGTCCCTAACTCCCATTGGGTGATAGGTTCAATTAAGTGACCACACAAGCACGCCAACACTCAAGCCAATTTTTCATCAATTAGCTTAGTGTAAAAGAGTTCGTGCTTAAATAACAAATCCCGGAAAATCTTCACATTTAAAATTCCGGTAAAATAATCATACGTGATTACATATTTAAAATCAACCCGCCAAACTTTGCACGCTTTCATTTTAAAACCCCATTGCCCCATTTAGCATGTAAAACTTGACGCCCAAACAAACACATCAAAGTTTGCCATTTTCTTTTCAAGTAGACCGTGTTTGAAAATAGTATTTAAGCTCATGATTTGGGTAATCAACAACATAGCATTACAACCTCAAGCAGTCATAATTATGCATAATTTCATCTAATAAATCAAGCATAAAAATCTACTTAATGACTAAGCCGTCATTAATTTCCATTAATTGCGATTAATTACACTAACCACAATTAATTACGATTAATTATAGTTAATTAAACTAAGGAAAATTAATTAATATTAATTAAGATAATTGCAATTAATTAAACTAACCACGCTTAATTAATCTAAACACGATTAATTAAACTAACCGTCCTTATTTAAGATTAATCTCTATTACCCTTAATCTAATCCATCATTAACCTTAGTTAGGGCTAAACTATCATTAAAGACCACTATCATTAGCCCTAAACTAAATTACCCTAAACGCAATTAACTTCCTAATCAAGGATTATGAGTTAATTCATTGGTTTGCGATGACGACAAGCTCACGGTGACGGTGGCATGAGGCATCGAGGACGTGGTGCTCCCGACTTGAACGGGAACTCGAACGGCAGTGACAAAGCCTCTCGAGGCTCATGGCCACAAAGAGAGGGGGAGCCGTTCGACTTGGTGGTGGTGAACTAGTAGAGCAACAATGACAGTGTACAATGCGAGGAACGGCGGATGAGAAGCAGGGATGGTGGCGGATGGCGATGATGGAGGTAATGAGGGTGGTGGCGGCGGTCACCCAAGGAAGAAGAAAGAAGAGGAAGAAGATGAAGAAGATGAAGAAGATGAAAATGGAGGAAATGGATATGAAGAAGAAGAATAAGAAGAAGAAGAAGAAGAAGAAGCAAAATGAGAGAGAGAAGAGGAGGATTTGGCATCCAAGGGGGCGAAAATAAGAGAAAGAGATTTCCTAATTGCAAATCCAACGCAATCCCCTAAAATCCTCTCCTCTTTTTCTTTATTCCTTTTGTCTTGTAGCCCATAAATGTAAGGGCATTTTAGACTTTTCACATACTTTTTGTCTGCCATCTTGAAAAATTAATTCTATTTTCAATTGAATGAATTAGGCCTTTCATTAATGCGCCTATAGTGTTATTCTCTGATTTGATCACTCTTGACACCTAAATTTTGGCGACCCATTTAGACATTTAAAAATTAGGGGTTAATTTTATCCCTGAAAAAATAAAATCACATGGCATATAGTTTAGGAACATTTTTGTTTATTTTATTGGACCGACGGCGGTGCAAAATTTTTCACATATTCCGTTCAGATTCTTCACACATTTATGCAATATACACCAAATGATGTATTTTCGAACAAAAAGGAAAATTTTGGATAGAATATGTGAAAAATACAAAAGGGGAATATTGCACAAGGTGGATATATTTCAATGATATATTTAGGGGTATCATGCGCCAACAAAAAAGGAAAAAGTATATACCGTAGAGATACATTTTTTAGACCTATATAATACCTCGCGTGCAATTTGTTTGGGGAGGCCACACATATCAATCCACACGGCCATACAAAGGGGAGCTTCTCTAGGGTTCGTCGAGGAAAGAAACACAAAAAAAAGTCAAAAAAAGGGGAAAGGAGAGATTGGACGTGAGAAAGGGGGGCACAAGAGAAAAAGTGCGCAGAGGAAAAGAGAGAAGGGACGTGCAGCGAGAGGGGGAAAAGAGAAAAGAAAAAAGAAAAAAATAACTGAAAAGACTTCTCTTTTGTTCATCTTCTCCGAGGGTTTTGCTGCACTTTGCCGGTCCCCGCATCGCTGGTCTTCGGTCTGCACCACCTCCGCCGTGTCTCCTGCCGAACCGAAACCTGCCGGCCACCACCGAGCCTCCCGAGCTCCCCTGCTGAACCGCCTCCACGAGCAGCACCACCACTCCGCCTTTTCCTGCTCCGCCCGAGCCCGAGTCGACGCCGAGCCACCCCTGCCGAGCCGTTCCATCCTCTGCTGCAGCGCCTCCGGCTCCCTCGCTGCGACCCAGCGCCAACGATCGCCGTGCACGACTTCCTCCCGCGACGCCGCTCGGAGCCGAACCCCCGCACAGCACTTGCTGTTCGCAATTGGCGGTGACCCGCGAGTCCCCACGCCGGTCTCCGCCGTTCCTCTTGTTGCCGGAGCTCTTCCGCCACCGGTTTGCCCTCGCCGGAACCCTAGCCGGCGAGCTCTCCCTCGCCGGAACCCTTCGCCGGAGTCCCAAACCGGTGGTCAAGATTTTCTTTTATTAAAAAAGAAAAAAATCGAATTAGGTAGATTTGCTTTATTTTATTAGGCCGGATTATTTTATCTTATTTTATTTTTATATCTTGGTTTCTTTGTTTATTTCTCTATGCATAATTGAAAATCTCAATGTATCACCCGATTCGCAACCGCGCCAGGGTTTTTTATTTCATCTATAAGGCTTTAGATGAAATAATTAATTAAGCGGGAATAAAATTGGGCCTAGACTTAGAACCAGGGAATGAGAGTAAATTTACTGCAGGTATGCATCCCACAGCGGGCGAACAACCCCGTTCAAGCCCTTTAGGGACAGCCTTTTAGCAGGAAATCACTCAGCCCTTTAGTTCAGAGTCTTGAGACACTCAGAGATGCCAGGATGGAAACGTTTCTAACCTACCCAAGCTGCATTTCTTGAAGGATCCTACCAGGCTGGAGAAGAAGAGGGAGTTTAGAAAGCCATGGAGAGATTTTCACAAAGCACACACTTTACTTCAGGGGACTCTGCCCAAAACATTACACCCTCCTCGCCTTATATAGGCAATAAGAGGTCACAAAAACACACAGGGACCTAGCTCACGGGTCCGGGAATAACAGGGGCACCGAAAGGGAATTATTCGCACACTATGAACAGAAACTATACTGTGAACAGTACATTTCCCTAGCCTAGTGCTACAGTAAAAGTGAACAGTGATTTTGTAGGTGATGCTTTTTCAGGTGATGCTTTTTCTTTTCCCCTATCTTTCTGCAGGGTTTTGATACGATTTCGTAAATTTGCCATATCTGGTTCTCTTCTATAAGGATCTGGTGGAATAGTGGCAAAAATAGAGGTTTGAGGAGGTGGGGGTAAATACCCGGTTTTAACAGGAGGTGCTAATGGGTCGAATGGTTTGAACCTTCCTTCTTCAAGAAGCTGAATTTGGATTTTGAGCTTTTCTATTTCTGGCTGTGGACTTTCGAGATAATGGTACCCACCCAATTATCAGATCTTTATTGGGAAGGTATCCTGAGGAAACTTCAATAATTCTTGAGCGATATGTGGCCCTGGGTAATATGTACCTTTGTTAAGGTGCATACCAAGAAATTCAATTTCTGTCTGGGCAATATTCATCTTCCTTTGCGAGAGCATAATACCATGCTTCTTTACGATTTCTGCAAACTGTTCAAGGAGTTGGCAGTGTGACTGTTCATCAGGACTGTAGAGCAGAATATCGTCAATGTATACAGCTGCACTTGATAGAATTGGTTGGAAGATGCGACACATGGCCTTTTGGAAAATGGATGGTGCTACCTTTAAGCCAAAAGGAAGAACTTTCCATTGGAAGTGTTGGTTTGGAATACGAGAATCTCGCCTTGGATCCGTCTTCGGGATGGATGCCCAATTGCCAAAATCCGGCTTTGAGGTCGAATTTGGAATAGATGTAGGCCTTGGTTAGACCACTAAAGAGTGAGTCTCTAGATGGTAAAGGGAATTTATCGTCTTGGAGGAAAAGATTGAGGGGTTGATAGTTGATTACCAATCTCATTTTTCCTCTGTTTTGCTCGGCACGCTTATTGACATAAAAGGCTTCACAAGCCCATTGTGAGTCAGAGACTTCAATAAGGCCTTGTTGCAAAAGTTCTGAGCATTCCCTTTGGGCTAAAACCAAATGTTCTGGTTTCATTCCCATGTGGCTCGCCTTGGTTGGGTTTATGTCTTCGTTTTTTTTGAAAGGAAGGCGAACAAAGAACTCTGGGTTTTTCCATAAAGGATAAGAGCACTTTTGAGCAAATTCTGCATGGGATTCCGAACAAGATTCTAGCAATTTTTGCATGATTGGGTCTAGTAGACTCATTTCAATGGAAAACAGTCTTTGGATATTAACAAAATCAGAGAATTGATCTTTATATCTAAGACCTTTTCCAGGGATAATGCGAAGCTGAGAGATTTGAGTCATGATGTCCCACTCAATTATCAGATCTTTATTGGGAAGGTTAGATCCAAAAATCTTTGCAGTTATGGAACACTGCGGGAAGAACTGGACAGTCACAGGAGTGGTTCTAACATTTGTGGAGAAAGTATCTCCTGACGCAGAATTGAAGTATCGGATGTAAGGGGTCCAGAATTCTTCAGGAAGAATTTTGGTGTCTAGGATAGAACAACTTGCTCCTGTGTCAATGAGAGCAATAACGGTGATAGGCTTAGCAAACTTTGATGTAAGGATTTTTACGGGAAGTGTGGACGGTGAGTCGGCTTGAAAATATGTCCAGATTTGGTTACGGGGACGATGGTGATATGTGGAAAATTTCTTCGAGACTTTCGAGTCGACTCGGTTTCCGGAAGTTTGGTAAGAGGGAATGGCACAAAGAGTTTGGTCGATGGTTCTTCATCGCAGAGAATAAGGATTCAATATCATCATTTTCGACGAAATACCTATTTCGTTCTCAATATGATGGATTAGATGATTCGACCTTTTCTTGCTTGAGGACAACTTTTGGCAAAGTGTCCTTTCGATTGCGGATGTAGCATCGATTTGATTTCTTGTGGCTTGTGCGATCCTTTCTTTTGCGTAGGTATCGCCATTTCTTCTTTTCCGGAAATGCTTTGAGCCATGTTTGGATTTCTTTATCCAAAACTTCTTGTAATGTTTTTTCTTCCGAGAATACTTGCCACATGTACCATCACAGTCTTTCTTGGAGCATTTGATTTTTAGCTCTTGACGGGAACAGGCTGATTCAAGGCGCTTGTCATCTGTGATGTATGTCTGCACCATCTTGCATTTTAAGCATAATTCTTCTAGGCATAGATGGATTTCTTGCTGTATTTCCCCTAAGGGAATATCTTGTACCCGTCTTTGCTTTCCAAAGAACGATCTTTCAACCATCTGGGACAGTTCTTTCGGGATGGAAGTGAGGAAGACATGCTTCAAATTTGGGTCTGCTCCAACTTGATAAAAGGTTTGAAGCATTAATTTAAAATGCTTATCAAGACCCAACCAAGGCGAGCCACATGGGAATGAAACCAGAACATTTGGTTTTAGCCCAAAGGGAATGACTCAAATCTCTCAGCTTCGCATTATCCCTAGAAAAGGTCTTAGATATAAAGATCAATTCTCTGATTTTGTTAATATCCAAAGACTGTTTTCCATTGAAATGAGTCTACTAGACCCAATCATGCAAAAATTGCTAGAATCTTGTTCGGAATCCCATGCAGAATTTGCTCAAAAGTGCTCTCATCCTTTATGGAAAAACCCAGAGTTCAGATCAAATTATCAATTTTACTAGCGAAACATTATCCCTTGATCTGAGCGATATGTGATGTCCTTTTGGGGTAATTTTGAATGGATTTGATCGTTTTTATTTATCTTGAGATATGTTTGAGATATAATATCACATGCTTTAGGGTTATTTGCATATTTGGGCAAAGCATTCCATTTATCATGAATTTTTGAAATAAAAAATTGAGTTAGATTAGATGCATGTTAGGATATTACTTGTTTTAGGGTTTGCATATTTAGAATAGGAATTTTAATTTCGAATTTCATAAAAATAAAAAAATTCAAATAAATCAATTTAGGTTGCTAGATCTTAATTTAGGTTGCATGCTTAATTACTTGGCAATTATTAATTTCGAAAATTAATAAAAACAGCAAAAAAAATCATATAGAATTAGGACATATTTTGCACGTCATTGCATATTATGATTAAAACTGCACTTAGTTTAATTTTAGATAATAGTTTTTTTAAATTTATTATAAGTGTAGGTATTTTATCAAATAGATTGCATTTTAGGATTATTTAGGTTAAGATAATATTTTAGTTCAAATTAGGATTTGGCTCAACCTAATTCCTAATATAAACTAATTAGGATCTTAATCTAATTAGGTAATTTTCACATTTCACCTAATTTCGAATTTCATGAAAAGTACAAAAAATGCCATAGGTTGAATTAGTTTTATTTTCTAGGATAGATTGCATTCTTTTAGGAAAAAGAAAGAAAGGAAAGAAAAGGAAAATGTCACATGCACATCATTAGGATTAGATTCATTGAAATGCATGTCATGTGGTAGTTGTTGCTAGGCCCATTCGACTAGAAGTTACATGTCATTAGAGTTAGGTTATTTAGTTAATATTGCATCGCATATTGCATAATTTTCATTAAATAAGTGAAAACAAAAAAGAGAAGTTGCGTGGTAATTAGAAACCATATCTAGGGTTGTTGATGTGATTTCTAATTTAACATTGCAGATGCTTTTGTTGCTTTGAGGTAAGTTTTTGCAATTTATTTATTGTTTATCTGGGTGTTAAATTGGTAGATTGCGCACCCGCATGATCACCTCGCATGTTAGGAAAATAGATTTAAAACCAATTTAAGCTGCCTGCAAAAACATTTTTGAAAATAAAAGAATGGTACCGAAAGGGCATTAGAGAAATCTAGTGTAACCAAGTCCCCGTACCCATAATCTCTGGTTCGTAGGAGTAAAGTAAAACTCCTGTTACTTTACTTGGGTTTCTAATCGACCCACCAAAAAACAGATTAGTGGCGACTCCTGATTAAAAAAATCAATTGCATGTTAAGAACTTGAACTTAAGTCGCGAATTGGTATGGGCTTGGGAGAGCCCGAATTAAGTCTAGGCTTAATAATTCATTAGCCAAACCCTAGGTGATTCACACCCGAAAATTTTGGTCGCGACAATCACTCATGAGATAACTAGACTATTTGGGAGAAGTTATTAAGGGATTTTAACGTAATAGACTTGAGAATTCAATCAGGAATCGACTACTCGACAGTGCTAATCTATAAAGTCATTACGGCACAATGGAAAATCTATCAAAGACCGGAGATAGGTCGATTCGACTGAGATAGGTGATTAAAGTGTGGGTGATTCCATCCGATTGCAAAATTCTCGTCAATCGGCACTAAACCGATTTTTCCGTCGTTTTGGTAGTATGTGCCCGTATTTGAAATCTCGAGATTTTCACAACAACCGAGAGTCGTCAATGGGTCGAAGATGTACATTGTGACTTGAGATAAATCGATCACAGGTCATTTACACAAAAAATTCCTGAAATCTATCTAGTAGATTAGGTCACGTTAAAATCATGTTAGGTTGAAATTAACTGTGAATTTGAACCCGTTCAGAAATTGAAAGTTTTGTCATGTCACGATTTATTTTAAGAATGTCTACTCATTCTTCGAAGAATTTTCGGCGATTTTGGGATTTTTGCTGAAAATCGATACGGACGATTCGGAAAACGAACGAAAATTCAAATTGGCCGAATTGAGGGGAGTTTTGACTTCCAAGTTGAGCTATTTTGTGAAGGGGACTTACAGAAATTATGTGGGCTTCTTCCTTAGTAAAATTGGACATCAAATTGGGAAAATTTGGTGAAGAATTGAAGCTCAATTTGTTAAATTCATATGCTAGGATGGGGCTACAACTTTGGTCTTCAAATTAGTTTAATTGTGAGGATTTATTCAAGAAAGTAATAAGGGGGACCAAGCATTTAATTAAGTAGATAACATTGTTGACTTTTCCCCCATTTTTCTTGGCTTCTCTCACACAATTTTGCCCCCTCCTTCGGTCCTTCTCAACCACGCATTCTCCTCTTTCGAGTGTTTGCTTCACTGATCCCCCTTCCTGTTTTGTTTCCTTTCAATTTATTCCTTCAAAGCCAACGCCAACTCTCCTCTCTCCTCTATTCTTCCCTCTGCCATCGCTGCTTGCAGCCATGCACATCCCCCATTGTCTGTCCCCCGCAAGTCAACCTTCATCCACCGAAATCTCTTCTTGTTAACTCCACCAATCCGCTTTTCCCTTTTCCTTCATGCAGCTCCACCGGATTTGCTTCCCTCCGCCAACACGTCCACAAAAAATTTCCCAACCTATTGCTAAGCCCGCTTCATCTCGCTGCAAGCTACCGCACGCTAGGCCCAACGTTCAACTTTCTCAAAGCCACGAGGTCAGCCCACATGTCCATGGCGCCTCCACCAAAGCCGAGCCAATTGGCCGCAAATTTCTAGCCAACTTTGTGGTCGATTTCGACCTGGTCCAAGCCTCGGTTGGTGTCGCCGCTTCGGAGTTTATTGCTCGCTTTCACGCCATCGTCACCATGGACTCACCGACTCGCAAATCTGGTTAGTTTACCAACTAAACTCTACTTAGAGAGTTAATTATGCTTATGAGGTAATTAGTTTAAGTTAATTAAGGTTTAGGTGGTTAGTTAGATTAGATTAGTAATTTAATTATCCAATTTTGCATGTTAGGTTGTTAAATTAAATTAATTTGAGATTAGACATGTAGTATTAATTATCTACATTGGTTCGGAAATTTTCTAGGCCCATTTCGGTATTTAATTTAGCATTTTCGGCCTAGTTTTGTATTTTTGGTATTTATTGGTATTTATTTAATTAATTTCCGTAATTATTTAATTAATTATTATTTTCTGGAAATTAGACCGGGATAGCCGGTAACCAGAATTTTGTGCTGATTGCAATTGTGTGGTTGGTTTATTTAATTGAGTGATATATTGTGCAATTTGAATTAAAGTTGTAATTTTGGGTAATTATCCCAAAATTGAATAATTTCAATAATTAATTAGAAATTACCGGGGCATTGGTTTACAATGCCAAAAAAGCTTTCAAATATTGTATAAATAGTTAGATTTTCTAAAATAAAGATATTATATTTTTGGCTCAGGCTGACCGTATACCCACATATGATTATTTTATCAGGTACATTTTAACACGATGAAATTATGCCAAGTTGGGTATTTAATTGAGGAATTGAGGTGCAAATCACAAGATCCTTGGCCAGGAGTAATTTATTGTGGTTCAGCTTAGGTAAGCAATATAGATCTATAATAGCTTCGGTGAGCAATAAAACTCTAGCAGCTTTGGTGAGCACTGTAGATATAAGCTTCAGTGAGTAAAGATTATCTAGCAATTTCGGTGAGCAATAATTGATATAGCAACTTCGGTGAGAAATATAGACATCAGCTTTGGTGAGCAATGATATATAGATATATTTATCAACTTCAGTGAGCTAGACCATCTATTTCAGCTTAGGTAAGCAGTGTTCGAATCGATAGAGTTTATAGACGGCATTGATGGTATGGAGTCGATTGGATTGATTGATCGGTGACTCAATTTGATTTGATTGAATTGAATTGAATTGTTTGGGTTTATGAATTGTACTTGACTTTCAAGAAGGAACGAGGCAAAGGTAAGTCCTCTAACTCATGTTTTATGCTTAGGTAACCCTTGGGCATATTTTCTTCATAGTTGGAGTTTAAGAGGTGAACTTGCCGAGACATTATCTCACCCTGTCATGGGTTCAACTTTTTCAAGTCCTTAGATGGCGGTTGTCGAGGACCCGAATCCCGGAGTCTAGGGAGATGGAGACCGGAGGATCAGCGAACATGTTTGACTAGTTGGTCATTGTCACGCCCCGAACCCTGAGACACGTGAACAACCCACCATGGTCATGTAAATGCGACATTCCTAAGTAGTGTCGCCGACCCCATTTAAATTATTGTGCGCATGCGGAACATGCTAAGAAACCCCTGACAAAAACTTATGGGATAGGACAGCAGGAAAATCAATTAAAAATCAAACAAACATACCTTCATACATCATCATCATCATCAATCCAGGGTTTACATACACCAACAGGATCCAGAGACTATATGCACCAAAAATGGGTCAGAGTTTATGTGCATCAAAAAGGGGTCAGTCTACGCAACATGGATCAGTCCACCAAAAAGAGGAATAGTCCTATAACTACTAATCGGCCTCGTTCGACGATCCCACATCTTCCACATCTGACTGCCCTGGGTCTGGAGACAATGGGTTGTCCACCATACCATCAAGAAGGTCAGCTACACCCTCACCCAGAATAGCATCCATCACAGCGAGTGGAATATCAAAACTGTCAAGTGGACCAATCCTAAAGCCATTGGCCCAAAAATGGAACCAAGCCCTAAACCTATGGGGTACCCTATCATCTTCGGTCTCTTGGATCCATACGGTGGTCTTGATCAACTCATAAACCCAATGGCTCCCAGGATCAGGGAAGTTGTGCACTTGCTCGATGATCTGCACTGGGAGGCCATTCTTCTCCGAGGGTCCCGCCATCTACGGCCCGTAATGTTTTTTTCCTAAACCGGGATGAGACATTGTCTCAGCAAGTTCACCCCTCCTAAACTCCTATTAGAAAGAAAATACACCCTAGAGTGGTCTAACCACACAGCACATAAAACTTACCTTGCCTTCTTGCCTTCCTGCAGATTAGTACA
Source organism: Eucalyptus grandis (assembly GCF_016545825.1). Taxonomy (NCBI): domain Eukaryota; kingdom Viridiplantae; phylum Streptophyta; class Magnoliopsida; order Myrtales; family Myrtaceae; genus Eucalyptus; species Eucalyptus grandis. Next base: position 47,882,702 of record NC_052622.1, on the reverse strand, counting down.
ATTCATATCACTCAATCACAGGTAACAACATGGACTTAAGCTGTTGGAACACAATCTATTTCAATTAATTCGTAATCACAGCAAGCGTTCCTATCATTATTCATCCACACAAGGGCATAGCCTACTTGCAGTTCGGCTATTTACTGACATATAGCTAGGCATCGCCTCCCCACCTTAGAGCGCGGCTTCGTCAGTACATCGACGGTGTTCCCGAAGGAGCATGGGCCCAAAATCAACTGCGACCCGCATCCGTTGTATGGGGCATCCCATATAGGGGCAATTCCAGCTCAATAGCTCAAGAAAACTCCTCTTAATTATCACATGATAATCTCATAATCAATTCAAGGCACTTTGCACATAATTCACATATTTCAATTACAATATTAATCTTTAAAAATTCAATTCCGATGCCAAACCCGACATTTGAGATTTTCTAAATAAAATCCATATTTTCCACAATCAACACTCAATTTGCATTAACCACTCATCAATTTCAAATTTTAAATATACAGCAGCGATCGGCACGAAATTCTGAGCAGGTAGGATCGAAAATAATTTTTCGAGTTTTTTTTATAAATAATAATATTTTAATGATTTTCGGAATATAATATATTATTAAATAATCCAATAATTTTGAAACATTTATTTAAATCATAAACAAATTCCTTTAAGTCACATCAAGGCTTATATTAAAATAAACCTACTTAACCTTTAAACTAAACATACTTTACCTTAATTAATCACCTTAAACTAATCCACATCTAAATAACCTAATCTAACAACCTAATCTTAATCAATCTAAGCTAAACACACTTAAGGCATCATTAACCCACTAATCAAGGTTTAGTGAGCTAAACTCACCGGAATCACTTTCTGATGAGTCTCCGGCGAAGAGCACGACGACGCCAACGACAAACCTACATGGATCAACACCAAATGAGAACTAAAAGGGGGCAAATCGAGCTTGGAAGGGGCTGGATCTTGCTTGAATTTCTAGCCACTGACCGAGCTTGGAGGAAGGCGGCATGGTGGCAGAATGGGCGGAGGAAAGGCGGAGGAAGACCGGCGACAGCTCAAACAACAACCGGCGGCGGCTTCGGCGGTCTTGCTAGCTCCGATGGTGGCTAGCGAACGGCGAGCAGCTGCTGGCGAGGAGGGACGACAACGCTGGAGTTCGGGCGGAGGTGGAGCAGCTTGACGCGGGCGAGACGGCGACGTTGCGAGCTTCGGCGAACGGCGAGCGACGAGGAACGCGAGCGAAGGGCGACCGGCCGAGTGAGCAACTGAGCGGCGAAGAGGGGGCGGACGAAGGGGGGGTGGTCGCTGGTTTCCTTTCAGCTTTTTCCCTCTCTCTCTCTCTCTCTCTCTTCCTAGTTCAAATGAAGAAGATGATGGGGACAAGGGGAAAGTGACATCCCACCTTTCCAAGAGCTCATCCCCACCTTCCACTTGTCACCACCCTAGCCAATCTTGCCTCCCCCATGACATCACTTGTGATGTCACCATCCACTAACTCCAACCTTCCATAACTTTAGTCCCGTCGCGACCAATTTTTCAAGGTGTGAACCACCTAAAATTTGGCTAATGGATTGTTAAGCCTAGACTTAACTCGGGCTCTCCCAAGCCCATACCAATTCACGACTTAGGTTCAAGTTTATAACATGCAAATGATTTTTCAATTAGGAGTCGCCACTAATCTATTTTTGGTGGGTTGATTAGAAACCCAAGTAAAGTAATGGGAGATTCACTTTACTCCTACGAACCAGAGACTATGGGTACGGGGACTTGGTTACACTAGATTCCTCTAATGCCCTTTCGGTACCTTTCTTTTTATTTTGAAAAATGTTTGGCAAGCAGTTTTGATTGATTTTAAATTTATTTCCCTAACATGTGAGGCGATCATGCGAGTGCGCAAACCACCAATTTAACACTCAGATAAAGCAGTGAATAAATTATAGGATTTACCTCGAAGCAACGAAAGCATCTGCGTTGTTAGATCAAAATTCACATCAGCAATCCTAGATATGATTTCTTATTAACACGCAATCACTCAATTTTTGCTTTCGTTTTAATGAGAATCATGCAATGCAATATACTAATCTAACATGCAATGATATGGCATAGCTATATGACCTAAACTATATGACTTAAGTAAAAAAAATGATTTTTTGTGTTTTCTTAGTGAACATGCAATAATTAAATATGCAATCTAAATTAACCAAATGACCTAACTCGATGACGAGGAAATTCTAATTAAATGAACCTAGCAATTACTAAATGACGTGCATTTCATGAACCCAATTCTATATGACGTGCACGTGATTTTTTATTTTCTTAATAAGCATGCAATCTATCCTGATATGCAATGACGTGCAAAGAATGCCCTAATTCTAATTTTTCTTTTTCTCTTATGAAATTCAAAATTAAAATGGCCAAATAATTAAACCTGCAATTCAAATTTAAAACTAACATCCTAGATGAATGCAATCTAATTCAAAGATATCATCTAACCTAGATATCATCTAAACATGCATTTTAAAAAAACTAACTAACCTATCATGCAATCAATCCTAATCTACATGGGATGGGAATGCAATTTTTTTGTATTTTCGGGATAAATAGAACAACTATGAGATAAACATCAAACCAACCATGATCGTCAAGAATATTATCCATCACTCAATTTGAAATTCAAATTTGATTATCTCGCTAATAAAATCGATAAATTGATCTTAAGCCTTAAAGATCAAGATATCAGTTTACTCCAGCGTGAATAATTATTCTATCTAAAGCCTTATAGATAGAATAAAAGTTCGTCTTGTTGCGAATGGATGCTACATTAGGGAATTTCAATCATGTATTGGAAAAAAATCAAACAAAGAGATAAAATATCAAAACCTCAAACAAGATAAACAAATCTACCTAATAAGTTAAATCTACCTAAAAGATAAACCTATCAAATAAAGTAAAATAGATCTATACCTAAATTTGAATTTTTCCAAAAAACCAATCGGTAGAACGGACCAACGATGGGCACGGCACGGCACGGCTCAGCTTTAGGGCAACGGTTGTGGCAATATCTCGGCTTGGCTTGGCACAATTTGCGACGATTTCGATGGGCTAATGTTCGGGACATCAATGTGGCGTCGAGTTAAACATGGAACAACAACGTTGACGCAGCAAAATCAGCAAGCTTCACCGATATTGGGTTGGGTCGTGATGGACACGATTCAAGCCTCGAGGAACTCACGACACGCCTACACCGATACTGCTCAATCCACTTTGAAGCACACCTCGACACCTGGATGTGGGCAGCAATTGGGACAACAAATAGTCAACGTTTGAAGATCCAAATATTTGCTGGAGAAGTTGAGGAATTTGCTGTGATGCTCAGCCCTCCTTGACGCGCCCTTGGACTAACGTGGCAGAACAATGGGAACAGCAAATTAGTTGACGTTGGGCGCCCTTCACGACAAAACACAGGCACCGAGAAGGAGCTGCGGGCACACGTGGAGATCACCGATGTCGATGGAGCCTCCTTTGAAATTCCGAAGGTAAAAGGCACCGAGAAGGAGCTGCAGGCACGCGTGGGGATCACTGATGTCAATTGATCACCGAAAATCAAAGGGCAGCACACGTTCGCCAACGGTTCTCCCTCACGATCCGTCCCTCTCTCTCGATTCTCAACTTTTCGTCCTCAATTTTTTGAAAATCCCCCTCGGCTCACGAAAATTATGGCTCCTTTTATAGTGATTTTCAGATGGCCATTTTTATAGCAACTTTCAACTTTCCATCTTTTGTTGCATTAAATCAAGCCTGCAAATCGGAACGTGATTTCGCAATCAACTCGATCCTACTCAGATTTCTTCCATTTTGCAAAATTCTTGCCTCTTATTCACTTGATTTTTAAATTGCTTCTGCATTTAACAAAATCCGAATGATCATCGAATTTCAAATTTCCATGCATAATCAATTAAATAAATTTCCCCCATTTTTTCCTTTTATTTGTTCTAATGCAATTGTTATTTTCCTTATTTTCCTAGATTTACTAAAAATAGGTGTCAACAAGTCCAATAGGTTCAATTTCATTTTCTGCCGGGGTCCAATTATTGTACATCTAATTTCTTCAATTCCCATCAATTATCTTCCAATTGAGTCCAAATTAAAGTTCATAATTTAATCCAATGTTCCTAATAAATTTTGTGACACACCATGATTTCCAATTTCAGAATTCGATCTCAATTTCACAGTTAATCTCACTTTGGCACGATACAAGCGTGGCCCAACCTACCGGGTAGCATTTAGAAATTTTTGTGCATTTGACCTGTGGTTGATCAATTCAAGCCACAATGTACATCTTTGACACATTGACGACTTTCGATTGTCGGAGTAATCTCAAGGTTTCAAATACGGGCACAGGGTACTCAATCGATAGAAAAGTCGGTCCAGTCCGATCGACTAGAATTGTGCGATTCCACCACCTGATCACATGCCTCTATCGAGCCGACCTATCTCCGATTTCTAATCGATTTTTATTTGTGTCGTAATGACCCTTGCAGATTATCTCGGTCGAAAGGTCGCTTCCTGATCAAATTCTCGAGTATGATGCATTAGAATCTCTTAACGGCTTCACCTGATAGACTAGTTTTCACATGAGTGGCCGACTCAAGGAAATGAACTATATGCGTGCCAATGAAATGCCTGTCTCAATTTATTGAAATTAAAATTGGAAAATCGGGATGTCACAACATAGGACATTTCCATTTTTATTGAGCCGGTCTTTTATAGACAGCCCGATTGTATATAAACCTTGTTTGTTTATAAAAGGCTTGTTTTTATGTGAATGGTTTCCTGCTTTTCTATCTCAAGCTTTTGGTTGTCGGGGATTTGTTTTGCTTCCACATGCGTATTAAAATGAATGGGTCGCGACGCGTCTTAAGACGTCGCATATTTATCGACCACCGAGGGATGGGCACGTGCTCAAGGCTTAGGGCGTGACATTTTTGTCCCAAAAATATATTCTTTATTCCATTTTCCTTTAAAACTAAATTCTTGGCCCATAAATCATCATTTTGTCACTGGATTTGAATTTTCCTTTTCAGTCTCAATTTTGGTTTGATAATTCCTTTTCAAAAATTCCAAACTTGCCGATAATTCAACGGATGATGAGGTGACATCCAACAAATTAGTTTTGAAACCCTCAAAGGTTCGATACTCGAAATCAAATAAAATTTTATGGTTAAAAATCGATCAAATGTGACTTTGGTACAACTTAAATTATCAAGCGGCTTTTAGGGATTTTCGCGCGATTGACTTGTAATCAATAATTTTCAATTTACTTTTGTGCCTCTTCAAATCATGGACGGCCTTCAATTGTCATCTAATCATGAGGGTTCAATTACATACGCTAAATATAAGATTGATAGAAAATCGGTTTATCGTCAGTTGACGTTGGTATCGTAATCTTGCGGAACCACCCATGAACCGACTACGTACTTTTGTTAAATCAATTTATATTTGTTTGCTAATTAACTTATAACAGCATAGTATTAATCTTTGTCAATTCTTATGGTCGAGTGGTCGATCTCTGACTGAATTCTCTAGTCTTTCGCATTTTAACCCTTTTATGACCTCACCCAATAAATTAGTTAATATATGAGTGATCGGTTTAGAGAAAAAAAAACCATAAACACATCGATGAAATAAGCGTTTCACATATTTCAAAATAGAGGCCAAATTTCGGGATATCACAACACATAAGAATAAATGGTCAATTGATGAACTCTTGACCATGTGTATTTAAGAGGAAGAAAGACTAATTTTGGAATCGGAGAAAGTGCTCATTTGACAATATAAGGAAAGAATAAGAATCATGGCAAGCGAAGGGAAAGGGTAAGATACTTCCTCAAGTTGACATTAAAAAAGAATCCAGATATTTCTTTTGTAAAAAGAAGGAAATTTTAGGAAGGATTGTGTCGGATTTAATGCTTGGCTTGAGAGAAAAGGTAATTCAATATCTTGTATTTGTTATAAATCTAATATGGCTTATGTTAGTCATAATACCTGGTGGATTGATTTTGGATTTATAATCCATATTTCGAATTCTTTATAAGTTTTCAAAACCACAAGATGCTAGTGGGAAATAAACAAAACTTCTATGTAGGAAATAAGATGCGCTTGCATGTGGAAGTTATTAGGACATATAGATTAATTATCGATAATGGCTATGTTTTGAATTTGGAAAGGATCTTTCATATTTCTAGTTTTTCTATAAACTTAATTTCAGTTTCGAAACTTGTACCTTTGGGTTACTCTTTTAACCTTTCGATTCAAAGTTCTATTTTTCATTTTAATTTAAAATCGTTGGGAGTGGTACTTTGTCTGATGATCTTTTTTGGATTAATTTACAAGACAATGTCCATTATAATGCGATGCATGTTCATGATAACACTAGTACAAAACAATGTATTGTGAACGAATATTCCTCTATGTTGTGGCACCGGAGATTCGAACATATGTCCATAAATAGAATTAAGCAATTGATAAATGACGGAGCACTCAATAGTTTAGATTTTACTAATTGTGATACTTGTGTGGACTGCATAAAGAGTAAACAAACCAACATGATGAAAAAAAAAGGTGCTAAGAGAAGTACAAAAATATTAGAAATCATACATATAGATATTTGTAGTTCGGATATGGACTCATGTGGTCAAAAATACTTTATCTCTTTCATAGATTGTTGACACCTAATTTAGATTAATTTTTAGAAAATAAAAAATTAGAGGGAAATTTTGAAAAGAAATTTTGAATTCAAAATAATTCAACAGTCGGATTTTGGAGCCATTTCTTTGTTGGAGAAGTTGAGCGAAAATCTCCACCGGTGAGAGGTTGAGCAAAAATCTCTACCGGCGAAACAAACTCGAATTTTCGCTTTATAAATAGAGGGTTCTTCTTCACCTTTCGAGGGGAGCGGAGGTTCCTCTTCGTCGAAAAAAAAAGTGAAAAGTGAAAAGAGGAAAAAGAGAAAAGAGGGCTTCGATTTGTGGGAAAGGAAGAAGAAGAAAAGTCAAAAGAAAAGAGTTTGCAGAAAATGCGAGAGGTACGGTAGGAGAGAGGGGGATGTTTGGCGAGAGTGAGAAGAAAAAGAAAAAAAAAGGGGAGAAGAACACTGTTCTTCTTCCCCGGTGGGCTGATCCACCGCCAACCGCACCTCACCTCGCCAGCACCGCCTCACGCCGGACGCCCGTGCACGCACCTCCACCGCAAAGCACCTCCGCACAGCCACTTTGAGGTTTCCTCCCGCGAGCTCGCGTCTAGCCCCGCTCCCCGCCGTCGCGACCCGGCCCGACGCTAGCAGATCTGTGATCCCCGCAGGCAGCCGCATGCCGAGCCGGTTCACCGCGCTTGCTCCTCCACCCGAGTGCCGACGCCTGCTTCCGCTTTGCTATGGCCCGAGCTCTCCCCTGTTGCTCGATCATCGTCTCCTCCCGACGACCAGACATTCCCCCCGCTCTTTGCGGATCGCGACACCAGCCACCACCGAAGCCCGCCGACACCGCCGTTCTTGCTTCCCCTTTTGCCGTCGACCGAGCACCACTAAAGCCCGACGCTGCGCCCTCCTCCGAACCGACGCTGCGACGACACCGCGATCTGCGGTGCCCATCACCGCACGCCTCTGTCCCTTCCGCAGTCGCCGTGCTGCCCTCCGACCCAGCCGCCGGACTTCTTGCCGTGCTGCCCTCCCGGGCGACACCCGACGCCACCGCCTCGAGCTCCTGCTGCCGCCGCTCCCGATCCGAGCCTGCTGCTGTGCTCCCGACCCACTGTTGCCTCCCCCGTTTCTTTGCGGGGCTTTAGGTAGTATATATATATTTTACTTATTTCATGTTATGTTAGCTTTTTTAAGTTGTAGTATTGTATGTCAATATTTGTAGACTTTGTAGACATTATGAGTTTTATCCCAAACTAAGGTAATTATTAATTTGACCCGTAAGACTTCGGGTCATTTTTTTTTAATTACTTTAATTTTTAGTAATTTTACTAGTATTTCAATCGTTAAATCGTTATAGAGTTAAAATAATTGTTAATTTAATCCGTGAGACAACGGATTATTTTTTCGGTTATTTTAATTCATATCATCTTTCTTTTAAAATAATTACTTGTTTGGAAAGATTAAAAGAAAAAGCAAAAAAATCAAAAATGCATAAAAATCTAAATATTGCATTAGAGCATTTAGGTTTAGTAAAATAGGACTATAGTCTTAGGGTTAGTAAATTAGAATTGCATTTATAGGATTATAATTTTAGATTATACTTTTAGATGGGTGATTTTTGTTAGGACTAATTTCAAATAATGTTGGCATGTCATGATATAGTTTTTAAGATAAGATATAGCTTAAGTTAAATTGATTCCTAAAATAAATTAGAATATCATTCACTTTAGTTAGTCTAATTAGTTTTAATTTCGAATTTCAATAAAAAAACCAAAAAATATTAGGTACATGCTAGTTAATTTGCATAATAGGTTTAATTAGAATTTGTTTATTAGTAAAATATTGTCATATCTAGAACTTAGGTACTTAGGTCCATGCACATTTCATATTAAAGCAACACACCTAGTTATTTTTAGATTAAGTCAATTTTCATTTAATAAAACAAAAAGATGAACAAAAAATGTTATGCGTGCCATATGAGTTATAGTTTTTTTTTAATAAAAAAAGAAAATGCTAAAAGATGATCATTGCACCATTAAGTTACTTTCTTTTCAATAAAAAACATTATGTCATTAAAAAAAAAAAATCATTTCCTTGGTTAGTTAATAGGTTAATTCATAATTAATCTCATATCATCATTATTTAGCATAGGTTGCATATATGCATTAAAAATGAATCATCATTAAAATAAAATAAAAAAGAGCATGCATGTAGAAATACCATGTCATTCATCCCATATCATGTAGCACATGCATATTTAGGATTATAAAAATTAGATTGCATACATATAGTGATAAGTTTAAGTCATAATATATGAATTGCATCTCACATATCATTAAAGTAAAATCCATGCATATTAAATTTAGATTAAGATTGCATATAATTAATTTTTTTAAAAAAGAAAAAAGAAAAAATTAGGTGTCATGTCATTTAGAAATCATGTTTAGGACATGCATTTTTATTAGCATTTTTTATTTGAATGTTATTTTATTGATTGCGCACCCGCATGACCACCATTTGCATGTTAGTAACTTAGGTTTAAATTAATCAACATTGCCTGCTAAATATTTTTGAAATTAAAATAAAAGGTACCGAAATGGCGTTAGACTAATCTAGCGTAACCATGTCCCCGGACCTATTGAATCTCTGGTTCGTAAAAATAAAGTATTCTCCCATACTTTATTTGGGTTTCTAATCAACCCTAATTGATTAGTGGCGACTCCAAATTGAATAGAATTGCATGTTTAAATAGATTAATTTCAAATCGCGATTGGTAGGACTTGGGAGGGTCCGAGCCAAGTCTTAGGACTTAGTAATCCATTAACCTAAACTTTAGGATTGCCCTGAAAATTTTAGGTCGCGACAGCTTGGCGACTCCACTTTGGGGACAGAGTTAAAACTCATAGTGGACATAGGCCTGTTTTATTTATTTTAAGAAAAATATTTTGTTTGGCAGCATGGAAACAAGGTACGCTCCTAACAAAAAGTGTTAAATGTTTTTGCAGATGTGAGGTATAAGGGAGTAGTCTTTGCTAACCCTTGTTTTGAAGGTTGGAGTTAAGGATGAATGGTTGAATTTAAATTATAGAAGTGTTTTTGCAATTAAACTGTTGTGCATGTTTTATTGTTTTTAGCACTACACTATTGCACACATAACCTGCTGGGACTGGGCTGCGATAGGATTCTTAGGATGGTGTTGAGAAGGATACTTCCTCTAAAGCGAGACCGCTATATAGAGGTTGACCTTCTCTTCCCCGAAAGTTCTTCATGGTGTCGAATGTGTTTGTCCATATCCGCGAGACTGCGTGATATTAGACATTCCATTCGACTGAGCCGGAGTTAGGAGTACCTGACACGTTAATGCGAGATTGCAACGGTCAGATCATCCTCTTAGCTCCATTTTGTTAAGCCATCTAGATAGAAATCGAGCATCACATCTCATACGTGTGTCTATGTGATTGTCATCTCTTCCCAGTAAAATTAAGTTGTTTAAATTCTCACTATTGCAATTTACTTACTTGCAATTTCGTTGGTCCATGACATTAGGTTTCGTCGTCGGTCTTATTTTATATGCAATGGGAAAAACCGACATACAATTCATTTCTACTTCCAAAAACATATAAAATGAGATGTTTTGGTTTCTTAGTTCAATGTTTAGGGACTTGAATTTCAATTCTTAGTTAGAAAATTTTATTCAAAATTCAAATAAAATGAAGCGATTGACCGTTGTCATGGACCAATCTCATTTGTTATGATACTTACTGCATTATTTTACATTGCTAGGTGACAACACGGCTAATCCAAGATCACCAATCCGTACTCGTTCTAGAGCAACAATGGCTGATAACACCCGAACAAACACGTGTTGCTGAACAAACTCGCGTTGCTGCCCTCGAATCGGAGATGAAACAAGTCATGAATGTTCTTGAGCGGCTCTCTAAGCAAATTGATTCTCTCCAAGCAAACACTTGCTCCACCAGCTCCGCAAGTTGAAGTGGTGTTACCACAACAGGCTCCCATGGTTGATCCAAGAGATAAATGCAAGAATACAGCTGATCCGAGAGATAAAGGCAAGAATACATCCGCAGTTGGGCCATCTACCTCTAATGATTCCTCCAAGGAGAAAATTACGACGTGCCTCAAATTGTTGTTGATGAGGAGGTACAAGTGATACACTCGGCTGTACCGAAGACGAACAGAAAACGCTTGATAAAAATCGAGGAGAAACTTAAGCAATTGCGGGGTTCATTTAGCCAAGACCCAACTGACCTGTCCCATTATGCAAAGATCAAGATGCCAAAGAAGTTCAAAATGCCAGACTTTGAAAAGTATGATGGCACATCTTGCCCGAAAATCCATCTGCAGACTTATGTGGTCAGGATGACCCAATATGTTGATAACATCCCCTTGATGATTCAACAATTTCAAGCAAGCCTGACAGGACCGGCGTTGCAATGGTATATCATGAAGAAGATTAATCTGCTGGAGACTTGGGAGGATTTGACGGATGCTTTCTTCAAGCAATATAAGTATAATATTGATGTCACTCCATCTCGAGAAGACTTACTTCGCACTGAGAAGAAGAGGACGGAATCTTTCAAGGCATATGTCACGAGATGGAGGACTGTAGCCGCTCGAGATAACTCCGAGTCAACGAAAAGGAGCTGATGGATTTGTTCATGAAGACACTCCCGCCCGAGTATCGAAATCGAATCTTTGGGATCGATCGCCGAGTCATTCAATCGGCTAATCCCTGTTGGTGAGCGAATGAAGTAGCATTGCGTGATGGATGGGCGTGCGATCAAACCAGCTCATATGGAAGAGTCTCAATCAAGAAGGATAAGGAACTTGTAGCGGAGGTTAATGCGGCTTATGTGCAACCACCTCGCCCTACCCCGAACACCTATCGGGGAGGAGCACGACCATTCTTTGGGCAGCGAAGAACTCTTCCAGGCGTCAATTTACGCCTCTTCCTAAGCCATTGTCCAAGATCTTGCCAACCCTTCAGAAGAAAGGATTACTCGCTAAAGAGCCTAAGCGACCTAATCCCGAGCGATTCCCCAACTATCATCCGTCCAAGACATGTGCTTATCATATGGGGGAGGTAGGGCATTCGTGACGATTGCTATACGCTGCAACACAAAGTCCAAAATCTTTTGGATGCCAAGGTGGTCTCATTCCGAGATGCACAGCCGAACATCTAGAATAACCCACTCCCTGACCACTCAGAAGCTGTGAATACCATTTTCGGTTTTGATACTAAGCCCACCATGTTTCAGATGATGGATGAGGAAGCAAAGTGATGGACACCAGGGCAACCAAGTGGCAAATTCGATTACTATTTAAAGTATTCGGCTCCTCCCAGCTCCTATTTCGACCCACGGGTTATCATCCTAGATGGATGGGGTGGCATAGATGATCCCGCACCTCCAAAGATTGAGAGCTCTGATGACGCATTCGAAGGAATGACTGAATTGTTTGCCATCGACAAAGCTCGAGAGTAGGACACTCCTCTACGCATGAGTCTTTATCGCTTTTTATTTTGCATATTTGCATTCTCAATTCTATAATTTCCCTCATTTCAATAATGTAATTTGCTTTTCATCCAATAAAATACATGAAGATTTTCATTGTTTTAAGGGCATGTTGAAGTACACCAAACTAGCCCCGTGATGAAATCCTACCAAAAAGAAAACGGCAATGAGCTAATTAAAGGCTAGGCTTCTTCATGTTCCCTTGAAAAAAATTTCAAAATAAAATCATCTTCTAGCATGCATCTAATTTACCCTGTTTGTTTCATTTAATTATTTGCTTTATGTTTCAGGTGCAGCTTTGCGCACATTTAAGGAATCTCTATGAGCTCCTTTGCAAAGAGGGGCAAGACATAGACACTTAACAGCTTTGACTTTATGATTTGATAGAGCATGGCCTTTTGTCATCATAGAATGCTTCCACATGATATTGTGCAATTTGTCAATTCCACTTGAAATTTATCAAAATGGATAATTCAGTGAAAGATGTCGAATTACTTGAACATGTTAAATGAGGTGTGAAAGGCAAGCTTTATCCCATACACAAATCCTTGTTTATACATTGTGAGGTGAGTATGAAAACGTCTTGTACTTCAAGGTGAAGAGTTTTCTTGCGAAAAGTACGACAACTAAAATGACGAGGGGCAGTTCATTTCTCTATCAATGAACCCTTGTTTAACCCCTCTTTGAGCCCAAATACTTGAAGAATTTCTTTCATACTACCCCTGTCAAGAACCACCCCACATTGGGGCAAATGGAGGTAAGTTGACATTGAAGGAGAAGGAAAATGAGTTGAAATTTTCTTGCTTTCACTTGAATCAATCTTCAAGTTGTGCTATTACATTGAATTCATGTGATAATTTAAGTGCCTTAGGATGATGAAGAGCAGTTCTTTCTTTATCCTACACACTTATATCCTTTGCATATCCCACTTGAGCCTATGAATTCATTTCATGTCAAACCCAGTTGGTGATCATCCCTACACTTTGGGGCAAGATGAAAGACAATCATTCGAATAGCATGGTCTAAAATGCTGATGAAAGAAAACTGTGTGAGTCCGGAGAAAATAAATGCAAAAAATAAGGGGCAAGAAAAAAGCGGTGTGCTGGTAAAAGCAAGGCCAATGCCCGTGAAAAGAAGAGAGAAATGATTGATGAATTGGGGGCATGAAAAAGAGCAGTGTGCTGATCGATGCCTATCATCAAAGAAAATGATCTCCAGTTGAATAATCATTGGCATCAGTGATAAACTCTTGAGCCAATAAAGAAATTTGTCAAGAAGACAATCAGTGGCGAAGAAAACTAGTAGTAATGTCAAGATGATCACCAACTCTTACCCATTACATACATCTTTGAGCCTAACGATCCTTTCGTTTCTCAAACCCAAGAGCCAAGCCTATGTTACGTCCCTTACAAAGTCTCTTCAGATTAAGGCACTTGAATTAACATAGGAATCCATATGTTTTAAGCATTGCTCGAAGAAGTGCGAGCAAGATTATTTCTTTCTCATTTTACGGGTTCTTGACTTGTAAACCCGGAGATGATTACAAATTGTTCTTTCAATAGCCTTGACTCAAATAGTCTCTTTTGCTAAGCCATTGACCTAACCCACATTACAATCCTTGTCAAAGACCTCTCAGATTGGTAAGGTCGTACTGATTGCAAGAAAATTCGAACTCTTGTCGACAAGGTGATAATAAGATTGAGTGATATATTCCCGCATCAATGGTCGGGACAAATAACCCCTCCTAAATGAGAGCGAGTGAAAAGCCTTTTTCACACCAAAAGTGTCTCATTTAGCATGTTCAAGAGATTCACACTATAACTGAAAATTGTCATTGTGATAATTTTTCCAGTAGAAGCTTGATAAAGCCATCATTGAATTTTTCCTCAAAGACCAAAAATTGTCTTTGAAACCCCGAGTTTGTTCAGTCATCTTGGTGCTTGATGAGAATTCCAAGTACCCATTTATAAAATATTTTCAAATGTCTAGTGTGAACTTCAGATATTTGAACCCTTAAATGCTTGATGTGACTTCCAAGTGTTTGTCTTTCCAAATGTCGATGTGACTTCCAGGATGTTTAGTAAAATATTTTCAAATGTCTAGTGTGAACTCGAGATATTTGAACCTTTAAAATGCTTGATGTGACTTCCAAGTATTTGTCTTTTCGAGCGTCTGATGTGATTTCCAGATGTTTTGAATTTTTAAGTACTTGATGCAATTTCAGTGCTTGGGATTTGATGAGAGTCCCAAATCCCCCAAAGATTTTTCTTCGATTCGTTTTAATTTAGGCGACCGTAGAATGGTACGGGTCCTAAAACAACATTTATTGCTCTAACAGCGACCATAGAATGGTATGGGTCCTGGAAAAGCAATTTCCCCATTCAGGCGACCGTAGAATGGTACGGGTCCTGAAAAATCAATTCTCCGTCAAGGCGACCGTAGAGTGGTACGGGTCCTCGACAACACCTATTCCCTATTTTAGGCGACCATAGAATGGTACGGGTCCTAGAAAGTGAATCTGTTTAGGCGACCGTAGAATGGTACGGGTCTTAGGCAAAACCCATTTCGAGACCGTAGAATGGTACGGGTCGTGGAAGGTAAATTCTTGTTTAGGCGACCGTAGAATGGTATGGGTCCTAGACACAACCAAACACTGTCATACTTGGCGACCGTAGAATGATACGGGTCCTGGGAAAGCAGTCTCTTTGTAAAGTTATGTTACTATTTTAGGCGACCGTAGAATAGTACGGGTCCTGGACATGTAACACCGACCGCCTAGAACTACTATATCCTTCTTGAAGGTAGGTTATTCCAGTGCTTGGGATCTGATGAGAGTTCCGATCTCTAAAGACTTTGAGCCTTTCAATTATCTGAAGAGATTTCCAAATGTTTGTCGGGTCTTATAGGAATCATTTCACACCTAATAATACTTTTCTGAATCTCCGGATAAGTATGACAGGTACGTGTTCTTCTTTGCATTTGCATTTCATTAAGCATTGAGACATAGAAATATATGCTCTCGATAAAATCATTGCATTTACATTGCATTATTGCATGACCTTGCATTTCAAAAAGAATTAAATTTATTTGAAAAAGAGGTCATTAACATTTGCATATGCATTTCATATTCATTTTGCATTCATTTTGCATTCATTTTGCATTTGCATTTCATTGAGCATAGACACATTGAGATCAACATTCTTGACCAAATCATTTCATTATTGCATGACCTTGCATTTCAAAAAGAATTAAATTTATTTGAAAAAGAGGTCATTAACATTTGCATATACATCCCATATTCATTTTGCATTCATTAAGCATAAGCACATTGAAATATATGTTCTTGACCAAATCATTGCATTTACATGGCATTCTTTATTGCATGACATTGCATTTATTTGAGTCCATTTCTTTTATAAAAAAAAAGGGTCATTATAATTAGCATTTGCATATTCATTTTGCTCTAACATATGTCCATAAATAGAATTAAGCAATTGATAAATGACGGAGCACTCAATAGTTTAGATTTTACTAATTGTGATACTTGTGTGAACTGCATAAAGAGTAAACAAACCAACATGATGAAAAAAAAGGTGCTAAGAGAAGTACAAAAATATTAGAAATCATACATATAGATATTTGTAATTCGGATATGGACTCATGTGGTCAAAAATACTTTATCTCTTTCATAGATGATTACTCACGTTATATATATATATATATATATATATATATATATATATATATATATATATATATATATATATATATATCTACTTGCATCGTAATAAGTATGAAGCGTTAGATGCCTTTAAGGTATTTAAGGCGGGAGTAAAGAAATAATGCGCCAAGCAAATTAAAATCTTGAGATTAGATATAGATGATGAATTCTATGGTAGATATACTGAAGAGGGACAAGTACCCGGTTCATTTTTTAAGTTTCTTCAAAAGCATGGGATAATTACCCAATATACAATGCATGATTCTCCAGACCAAAATGATGTAGCAAAAGAAGAAACCGAACTTTATTGGATATGATCCAAAGTATGCTTAGCAACTCCAATCTTCCTAAGTCCTTGTGGACTGAAGCACTTAAGATGGGAGTGCGTATATTAAACTAAGTTCTAACCAAGGCTGTCCCAAAAACTCCCTTTTAGTTACTTAAATGTTGGAAATGGGGTTTGCGACATGTAAGCATTTTGGGATGTCTGTTTGAAGTGAGAGTTTACAATCCGTAAGAAAAGAAGTTGGACCTAAGGACCATTACTGGATATTTCATTGGATATGCTGAAAAGTTCAAGAGATACAGGTTTTATTGTCCATTTCACACCACTAGGATTGTGGAATCAAGAAATGCTAAGTTTTTTGAAAATGACTTTATTAGTGGGAGCAATCAATTAGAGGGCCTTGCTCCTAAGAATGATAATTTAGACACTCAACCTTCCGCCTCAAGTATAAGGTTGGTTGTTATTCATAATGACCCTTCAATTCAATTGTCTATTGAATAACCAATCATTGAAGTTCCACAACTTGCTGATATTGATCTAGTAAATCCAATTATTCAGCAATTACCAGAAACTGTTGAACAAGTAATTGATCAACACGTTCCTTAAGAGAATGTTGACACAACATTAAGAAGATCTTCTAGAATAAGGAAATCAACAATTCCTTTTGATTATATTGTGTATTTACAAGAATATGATTATAATATTGGAGTTGAGAATGATCCGAAACGTTTTCATAAGCCATGAATAGTGATAAATCCAATTTGTAGTACAATACCATGAAGGAAAAGATGAGTTCTATGGCATCTAATGAAATTTAGGATTTGGTTGAGTTGCTTGATGGTGTGAAGGCTATTGGTTATAAATGGGTCTTCAAAACTAAGAAAGATTCATTGGGCAATATTGAAAAATATAAAGTTAGACTCATTGCTAAATAATTCACTCAAAAGGAAAGAAACAATTACACGGAGACATTTTCTCCTACATCTAAAAAAGATTCTTTTTGTAATATTTTGGTATTGGTTGCCCATTTTGATATGAAATTACATCAAATAGATATGAAAATGGCATTCCTCAACAAGAAACTGGAGGAGGAGGTTTACATAAAACAACCTGAAGGATTCTTCTCTAGTAAAGATGAACATTTGGTGTGCAAACTTAAAAAATCTATATATGGCTTGAAACAAGCTTTCTGCTAATGGTACTTAAGATTTTATGCGGTCATCTCTTCATTTGATTTTGTAGAGAATGTCATGAATCAATATATATATATATATGTATGTATGTATGTATATATATATATATATATATATATATATATATATATGTATGTATGTATGAATCGAAAGGTTAGTGGGAGCAAAATTTATTTTTTTGTGCTATATGTAGATGATAATCTACTTGCAACCAACAATACGGGGTTGTTACATGAGGTAAAACAATTTCTCTATAAGAATTTTGATACGAAGGATATGAGTGAGGCATCTTATGTCATTGTTATTAAGATACATAGAGATAAACTTTGAGGAATTTTAGGACTATCTCAAGAAATTTATATCAATAAGATCCTAAAGAGATTTTGGATGAAAGATTGTTCACTAAGTATAGCATTCATTGTGAAGGGTGATAGGTTCAATTTGAACCAGTACCTAAAGACAATCTAGAAAGGGAACAAATGAATAACATTTCATATGCTTCTGCTGTTGGAAGTTTGATGTATGCTTAGGTTTACATCACATTTGTTGTGGGAATATTGGGAAGATATCGAGTAATCCGGGTATGGACCACTAAAAAGCTACAAAGGAAGTGATGAAATACCTTCAATGTACCAAAAGTTACATGCTTATGTATAGATGGACTGATAACCTAGAAGTAATCAGTTATTTGGATGTGGATTTCACAGGTTGCATTAATTCTAAACAATTAACATCTGGATATATTTTTATGTTAGTTGGTGGAGCCATGTCATGGAGGAGTGCGAAGCAAACTTTGACTGCTACTTCCACTATGGAGGTTAAGTTCGTTTCTTATTTTGTGGTTACCTCACATGGTGTATGATTAAAGAGTTTGATTTCTAGGCTTAGAATTGTTAATTATATTTCTAGGCCGTTAAGAATATATTGCGACAATTCAGCTGCAGTTTTTATGGCTAAAAATACCAAAAGTGATAATCGAAGTAAGCATATCAATATTAAGTATTTAGCAATAAGGGAACATGTTAAGAACAATAAAGTGATCATGGAACATGTTAGTTTTAAATTGATAATAACTGATCATTTAACTAAAGATATGCCATTAATGAAGTATAAAAATCATGTAACTAGTATGGGAATAGGTCCCATCATATGATCTGTCATTATATGGATGCTTTTATTATATGAAACTCTTATTCTATTGTAATGTTGATTCTCAATTTTTGGTGTACACATTTTGTTGTTTATAAGAATAACATTTATCTTTGATTTTAGAATAAATATAGGGTTTATTCATTAAGAGATGCCGCCACATGTAGGCTGACATTAAATAAATAAAATGCATTGTGATATATGAAAGATATTACTCATTCTTAAAGAACATGTTGCTATAATTCATGCGTTTTGTTTTTTTTTTCTTTAAGCATAAAGTTTTAGTGGATTTGGGTGGATAATCCATATAATGAACATGTTGGGATTAAGTGGGAGAATATATAATGTTATCCCACATTTTTGACCTATATTTTTCTCTTTATAGTGGCAATTATTGGACATGCAGTTTATCCACGCTTCATACCTCTTCATGACAACCGCCCATTTGGTAACCACCTTGATGGGAGACGATATACGAAAGGAACAATCATTCATTTCAAAAAGGTAATTATAAGGGCTAATGCATACTCTCTCATTTGGAATACACCATCACTTCGTGAGGGGATTGTGTTAGTAGAGTGTGCCCATAATTTCGCTGAATCTCCGTGAATTTCTAATGAACAATTGCTAGAGGTTTGTTTACATTTGATCTTGTTTTTTCTGCATATGATTTTTACATCTAACATGTGGTAGTTGGCTCACGATAGCGTCTTGGGAATCGCTTGCACACCCGACGATAGCGAGGGCTTTTGGCTCAATGAGTTCACTTGAATTGTTGATTTATTAGTCGAGAATCACTTGCTGGCTTCACGGATTACAGGTGATGGCTGGGCCTTGCCTTTTAGGATCACGAAGCAACAATGTTAGGGCTTGAGGCGTTGGTAACTAGCCAGAAATTCCCGAAAACAACATGCAAAAACAAAGAGGATGGCCACTTTGTGCCTTTGAGGATCACAATGCAACAAAGACAGCAGCTCATCGGGATCTCATGGTAACTCCTTGTCTCATCAAGGCTTTAGGACGGCGGGTGTCAACGGTGGTTGAATAGCGAGCTCGTCGGGTGTGAGATCGAGTGCAACGGTCTTGCAGCGATAACGGAGTCTAGCGTTGAGCAACGACTGGTTTGAGCTTGGTAACGGTGGGGGCGTGAGTAGGTGTGGCGACACTTGGGGTAGAGCTCGCTGGAAGAAGAGAGCGACGGCGAGTTACAAACGTTGGCAATGGCGTTCGAACCCCTACCGAAGAATAAGACCTCAATTTTCTCTCACGTTCTCTCTCTCACGGGTTCTTTTTTTTTTTTTCTTTTTTTTTTTTCTCTCTCTCTCTCTCCAAGTTGTTAGAGAAGAAAGAAAATGTCCATTTTTGACTTCTTGACGGCCTACCCCTTTGTCATAATGAGAACTCTTTTTATAGGTCATGAGTGGGGTTTCTTCCGAAAGGGTTGTGATCAACTCTTTTATTTTTCAGATGCATATTTTTTTCTTTTCCTCTTTCTCTCTAAAAGCCCATCCCATTTATACGAAAAGATATATTTCCTCACGCCGATACGCCACTACCTTCAAGATATATTCCCTAAAGCATAAGATGCCCCTTCGTGTAACATTATCTCATATCTTTCCTTGGCTTCTTTATTTCCCTTTGTGCCCATAGATTGATTGAATATTGCCAAAAATTCAAGATTGTAATAGAATTTTCCCAAATTCCAAATCTTGCAAAAAAGATGAGCTCGCGATATCTCCTTACTATGCTTGTCCTCACTGAGGATATATGAATGGATTGTATGAATATACAAAATTCATCGCCATATCATTGAAAATACAAAATTATCATTCCTCCAAAGTGAATTTTCTATCATAAGATAATAATGAGCTTGGGCCAATTCCTTTTCTCCATGGACTTAATCCAACTCATCAAATTAAAACTCAAAGTCATTAATGCAAACCCATTCGTCGTTGATCCAATGCAAATAAAAATAAATACTCCTAGAACTACATGCTATGCATTTTAATTTTTGTTGGGATTATCGGATTCCCAAAACCGGATTCGACACTAAATCGAACCCTAAAATGAATGTGGAAGACGAGCCGGGAAAACACATGTATCACCAATCCTAAAGCACATCACAAAATTGAACGTCCCTTGTTAGCCACAGATTAAACACCAACGCCCGATATGAGGAGGAGAAACTGGTCTGTTCAATCCGATGACACGAATTTGCCTTAAAGGGAAGAGAGCGTCGCCTTTTTCTTACTGTTTTCTTTTAGAGTTGTTTCAAGGGATAGAGGGAGGAGGAAACGTACGTTATATGCCAAAATGGTGCATTCCTCCCTCTCTTCTCCTTAAATACGTTCCCTCTAAAAGGAAACGTGTCCCTTCATCATATCCCTCCATCCATGGGCCCTAATATTCTGGGCCGGGCTTTTAGGCCCAACATGGGCGGACGGGCCAATCTTAGGCTCATCACTTTAATAAAACCATAATCTCCCACTCTCACATGGTGGGCCGAACAGGATTTTCTTTACCACTCTTCAATATTCATACCGGTGAATAATCCGTGCGACCAGCATACTTTGAGAGCTTGTTGCTACACATTTGTTAGGAATATATAGCAGCTCATAATGGGCATCACACTCTGAGTAGATTTAGTATGCAGTACCCTAGATTGATCAATCACATTTATATCTCTATTGATCTCTTTTAAGAAATGATATATATATATATATATATATATATATATATCGTATTCACAATTATGATTATCCCAAAGAAAGTCATAATTGGTCGACCAGTTAATACAACACTACAATGTGATTCTCCAAATTCGATCTTCCTCTTTTCTTCAAACTCTCAATTTCAGTTCAACTTGCTTTTCTAGAAATGTCTCATTAGATCGAATCAACTCATGACCATTAGCAATATCCTAAGATAACAAACACTAAATAGAAATCTTGAGAATAAGTAAGAGTCATGAGGGCACTAAAATTGAGGAACTCTTTTTCTCCAAGAGTCTCACGCGGCATAAAAAATTGAGATCAAACTTTTGCCACTCTTATTGGTCGTTACATGCATACGCAATATGAAATACGTATTACGGTATTAACTCATTTCCCATGGAGTGTATGTCTACACTTTCAATACCGTATAGATGATAGTTCGGACATACCCAATGTCTAACTTGAGTTCACATATCTACTCATTTACAAAATTCATCGAACTCACATCGGCATCATAGACGATAAAGTAAAATATGTGGGTTATTTTTACTTTAGGACATAGTAAATATTAGTCCTCATCTTAACACCCATTAAGGCGACAAATATATTTTAAGTTTGAGCTCGATTATAATTAGATAATAAGCTTAAAACCGTCTCATCTCTATTTATCACATAGTAAATATAAGTGATTACCCGTGTGAGTGGGCCAATCTTATATCTGTCCGACATACTTTCTCAACTTAAAGTAATGCACTAAGCATTAAGATGCATAAAGATCAAACAAAGATTCATAAGCATTAACAATGAAAAAACACAAGTTCATAAATATGAACAACTTAGGGGAATTACAATCCAACATCGAGACTCTCATAATCCTAGAGATTTTACATGACCACAAAACACATCTCTAGGTATTGGCTTTGTCATAGGATCCTGCCACTATTCTCCCATGCATAGATATGTACCGTAAGTTCACATCCTTTCGTGCAACCATATCTTTGACAAAGTTATACTTGGTATCTATATGTTTGGTCTTGCCATGATATTTTGGATCTTTGGTGTACGTTATAGCTGCTTGGCTATCACAATTAACCAATAATGGATTTGCGTTTTCTCCAATAACACCTAAATGATCCAAAAATCTCTTAAGCCAAACTCCTTCTTGTACCGCTACTGATAATGCCACAAACTCAGCTTCCATTATGGACAAGGCTATATATGTTTGCTTCTTACTGCTCCATGATAGGGTGCCATTGTTCGGGGCAAGAAAGCAAATCCCAGAGGTAGATTTTCTTTTCATCTAAATCTCCTCCCCAATCAAAAGATCCGAATAGCCTTCAAGTCGTAGATCCTTTTAGATACCTCGCATTATTCTCGAATGGCCTTCCAATGTGCTTGACCTGGGTTGGATTGATATCTACTCACTATTCCACCGCAAAACATATGTCGTCTAGTACACATCATCATAGCGTACATCAAGCTCCCAACAGCACTAGCATAAGGAACATGTTTCATTTGTTCCTTCTCTTGTGGAGTCCTTGGACACAATCTATGGCTCAATCATTCACCTTTTGCAATAGGAGAGTCTATGGGTTTACAATTTTGCATACGAAATCGTTCAAGAACCTTATTTATATATGTTTCTTGCGAAAGAGATAATGATCTCTTCGAACGATCTCTTGAAATCTTAACTCCAAGAATGTATGCAGCCTCACTCATATCCTTCATCTCAAAGTTGGAAAACAACCAACTCTTGACAGTATTAACAAACTCCATATTACTTCCGCAATTAGTATATCATCAACATATAATGATATGATCACAAATTGATCTTGGATCTTTTTTGATATATACACAATGATCCTCATATATCATTGTAAAATCATATGCCATTATGGCATTATGAAATGTGTATATACCATTGTCTTGACGACGCTTAAGGCCATATATCGATCTCAAAAGTCGACATACATTTCCTTCTTGGCCTTCTTTAATGAAACCAATAGGTTGTTCCATATATATTTCTTCATCTAATTCTCCATTGAGGAAAACGAGTCTTTACATCCATTTGATGTAACTCAAGATCCATACTAGCCACTATTACCAGAACAATGCGAATCAAGGTAAATCTCAATACAGAAAATGTTTCTTCATAATCAATTCCTTCATGTTGATTACGGAGGGCTTATAATTCTAGTACCAACCTTATGGCTGCATTCATTCCTAGAGCCTCCATGAGCGTCCACCCCAGTATGTTCATGCTGCAACATCAAATTCAGGGCATCAAATCAAACATCAGAACTAAGAATCGAACTGCACCCCCAATCACATTAATCTTGTCCAATTACGTTACAATGCAGTTACCGAGTGGAAACAACCAAGAGATGTGTACTACAGTTGCCAAATAGAAACATCTGTGTCGTGTGTGGGTACCCTATACGTAACTCATAACAAATCCCTGTCTTAAAAAAAAAAAAGGCAACTTTACGGTGTTCCTTTAATTGAACGAGCAACAGAAGAAGACAAAAGAATACGCCCAAAGAAGAAAAGACGAGAGAGTCGCATGTCGGTTGATGCTGCAAGAAAACGTCAGAGACTAAAGACGAACAACTAATGATGATCAAACCGTACCTATCGATCGAACCTACAAGTAAAAAGAACAGTGCACATCCTAGAAATAGGTTGCGACTTTTCAGCAGATGAAACCTTCTCGTGCTCCTCAGCTTTTGATGTCACAGAAGCCGATTAGGTTAACAGTGCGAATCGTATGACAAGAGAATGCCATAGTCTCACGTTTTAAACGTTGATTCAATCCCACTTTCTCTCTGTCAAACTGGTAGGTGGTCAGCTCAAAGATTAAATCACTTGATTTATGGTGTTAAGTATATATTCGAGGACACCTCTTGTGCAAATTCAGCCACTCTCTAGCGTAAACGGCAACTAAATTCACAGGGGACAAAATCAGGTAAAAACGCATGAAGCCTCAAACGTATCTCAAGAACTTCTTAAAATTTGCATCTTCAATGAAAAACCTTTGTCGAACTTCAGCCTAGATTCAGCACTACAGAACCATTTCTAGTAAACCCATTTCTAGAAGCAAAGCGCGGGACCTATTGATATCGCTCGTCGGTGTCGAAAAGGGCTGGCGTGAACCGAACAGTCATCGCCATTCTAGATTTGACAATGGTGTCCCACAACGTTAGTCAGACGGGGTTATTGAAGGAAACGATACAGATTGTCAGAAAACCTGTCATCTCTCTTCTGAATCATCAGTCATATCAAAAGCAGTTTTTTCTCGAGAAGAACAAAGAAATTAGAAAATACTGCTGAAGGCAAAACAGGCTAATTTAGGAGGCCGCGTGGAGAGTAGTTCGAAATGAAAGTGACATGTGCCGACTCAATTTTTTCTATCAACTGCGTTTCTCCACTGATCTGACCATTTTGCCCCTCAAGAATCGTTAACCCCGAAGAAAGAAGACTTAAATCAGGAAAGGGGAAAAAACTATACCAGATAGATAAGGCATCCACCGAAATCTCTGCATTCTTCAAGTAACCCGCGAAGAGAATGAGCGCCATGAAATACCAAACCTCCAAGCTGCCAAAACAAGAAGATAAAAAAAGACAAGAAAAGAAGAAGGCACGTGAAATTCAATTGTAGACATTCCAATTTCTAAAGGACCATATCACAAATGCCGCATTAACTCCGCTCAAAATTTAATTATATGATTTAGACATACATAGTAAAGGTCGGGGTAATCTCTCTGCCTTTCCTCTCTATTTTTTTAAAATCTTTTTCCCGATTAAATTAAGGTAAAAGCATCTGTATACACGAGAGAACACTTGTCCATCATGTGCTTCATAGACCATACGGATCGAGTGTAATCTCCACCGTTGATTTCGCTGGGCACGCCACAAGACTCAAATACTTAACGGTCCAGATGGTATTATTCATCTACATGGCCTAGAAATCATGCTTTAACCGGTCGAAAAGCACAGAATTGCCGGGTCGCTCTCGCTGGGCTCGTCTCCAAGCGGAGAACAGAAAAAAGTCTACAATGTCAAAGCTCCTCTCGCTTGTCCTGCTCAAGACTGGTAGCGCTTGAAGGAGGAGGACAAAGCAAGTTTTGACACGTCTTTCCAGGTCACAACCATCAGTCTTCACTGTTCTATTAGCCACGAAAGACGGCGTAATTTTTGCAGAATTTGAACTGGTCCTAGATGGATCTGTAGCTTATTCGCTAGCTAGTAACCACGACCTAAAGATAGGGATATTAAAGAAGAGTTGGCAGGCGACAGAGATGGCGACTTGTCGAGCGAAGATTTCTTACCAGAGCATGACGGCCGAAGCGAGGGACAGCCTCACGAACCCCCAAAGGTTCTCGAACGCCTTCCATGAGAAACCCGTCCACGCCCTCCCGCAAGTGCCGCTGAATATGTAGACGAGCTGGGCCACCACGATGACCACCCACGACGCGTTGAGCACGATGGCGGCCCCGACGAGCCCCCATCCGAGCTTCAGCATCAGCAGCCAGCTGAACACGGTGTGGAGCACCAGCACCACCGCGGCGATGACAGCCATCACCATGATCTTGCTCTGCGCCTGCAGGAACTTGGCGATCGGGAAGTTCATCGCATACGCAAACAGCTGCGGGATCATCCAGACGGCGAACATCCCGGCCTCCTCTGAGATCGCCTCCGTCTGCCCTATCAGCCGCAGGAGCTTCGCCGCGAAGATGTACAGTAAGCACAGCGCTACTGCTGTCGTGTTGAGGATGACCCACGACCGCTGCATGTATATGCCGAGCATGTCGATCTGCCCCGCCCCATAAGCCTGCCCGCACAGCGTCTCCAGCGCGCTTCCCATCCCGAGCTGCCAGATCATTGCGAGCAAATTTATCGTCATGAATTCGGCACGTGAACTCAAACTGGCATTCGGCCTAATCTACATGTGAGGATTCTCGAAATTTATATATCAAAAACGGATTTATCTTCTGCTTCTCTAGTGCACTTCCCAATTACAAACGCTCAGTGATTAATGGGCAAAAGCTATCAGTCTATCAACTCTCAATGTGAACTTAGTAGCAGGATTCATGCCTGTGCGATTTGAAATCGATTGACGATTCGCAATTCCAAACATTCGCATCAGCCCCATTTCAGACTAAGAGATTATTAATATACTGTTAGAATTAAAAGAAGTTGCCTGCGAAACTGAGATGTGTGTATGTGTAGCATGGTCAAGTCAGTTTCAGGAACGCATGAAACCATATATATACGTACATACCATGACACCGAAGGAAAAGCCGGCGATGACAGAGTTCTCGATGGAGACGGCGGCGAGCGCAAGGGTGCCAACGTGGCCGGCGAAGACCTGGGTGATGGCCCCGAGGGAATACTGGCAGATGGAGGTGAAGATGGCGGGGCCGGCGAGGAACCACAGCTTCTTGGACTCCTTGGCAAACTCCCGAACGAAGTCACGGGGCCCCTTGATCGGGGGGATGTCGTCGGCTCGTGCTGTGAAGGTGAAGGCGTCGTTGACGGTGGTTGAGAGCGGTAGGTTCGCTGCGATTGTCTGCTGGTCGTGGGCCTGGTCGCCGCCGACACGATGATCGGCTCGTTCCACCTTCTCGGCGGGCGGGAGGAGGGGCTGCTTATTATCCTCCATCACTCAGCAACCACAATTGTTGCTGCTGCAGAGAGAGAGAGAGAGAGAGAGAGAGAGAGAGGCGATGGGAAAGTGTTTAAGACAAGGTTTATATAAGGACTGTGGAGGAGAGATTGGTCTGGTATTCTTCTGCATGACAGGGGACTATAGAATATTATTACCACTACTTATAAATCTGCACAGGAGGATGGGAATTTTAGATGGGAGATAGGACGGCCCAAATTGGATTTTTGCAGCTTGTGAAAATAAAACATTATAAAGAACAACAAAAGGGCAAATTTTGGTGAAGCTGCATCAGCTTGGAACGAGAACGGTTCCCCTTCCTCATCTTCTATCTCTTTATATATGTAGAGATAGCTGGCAATGTTGAGGGACATAGAAATCGGTCCTGTAAAAATGTGTTCCCCTCGATCTTGATCACCCTCATTCGTCGGTTTGCGCAACCAAATATGTAGCCACGTGAGCGAGGCGCTCTGCTGCAATACCCTAATCCACTTCTTCTTGCATTCACCAAACAACACCCCAAATACCCCATCCTCATCGCTTGGGATCTCGCTGTAATAACTAGTAAATTGACGACTATAGTGCCAACCACTGTAGGGGGTATTCGAATATTTCGGCTTGACTGATAGCTATGGATACTCACTGAGTTACCCTATCCATGTGTTTGAGCACTGAACTTGTGTTCAGATTAAGTGTGCAACTGTTCTATCATTTCTTTTTAGGGTTATGTGATATAAGATCTACTTAGTACAAAGATAAATGAGAAATTTGCTACTGTACTCTGGGTTTTTGTGAACAAGAGCCAAAGCAACTAACTGAAAAAACTTTGCACTTTTCAATGCACTAAGTGTTCTTGTATTATATATTCAATGCACTAAGAATTCTTGTCGTTGAGTGATGAGAATTTAAGACATCGTCATTCCTTTTCCAATAATTCTTAAGGTCGTTGATGATGCTGGGAAAAAAAGAAATGGAACCTATAAACTCGTACAAGAGAACATCATGCTGCACCATTACAATTTGGTCTGACGTTGGTTCATTGGAGTTATGACGGACAAAGACACGAGTCATTAAAGCTCGCTCCACTGATGGGACATGACATTAGCTTTGGACGCGTTTAGTAACGTTTCAATTAAAAATTTGTTACGGGGAACAGAAATAAAAAAAAAAAAAACTATTTCTGCTCTAGGGAACAATTTTTAAACAGAAAAAGGCGTTTGATAAACTTATTCCAGGAATAAAAAATGAACGAAACGCATTTGGTAAATTTATGTTCTTTTTTTGTTTCTTTTAATTTTTTAAAATTTTTCTTTCTTTTTTCTTTTTTTCTTCTTTTGGCTGGTCGCCGGCCTTGGCCATGGCCAGTGACCGGCCGACGAGGGCTAGCAGCGTCGCCCAGCCTTGCCCCGCACCGGCGAGGCTCGGCCTCGCCAAGCCACCGCCAAGCCGCCCAAGCTCTCTCAGCCTTGCCGAGGGCCGGCGACGCTCCGGCGAGGTCGCAAGCCATGGCCGAGGCCAACGACCGGCCAAAAAAACAAATTTGGAGAAAAACGCAAACAAATGCATTTATGTTCTTTTTTTGTTTCTTGAAACGAAAAAAATAGAAATTTTGTTCATAAACAAAAATAAATAACATTAACAAACAGGGCATTTCTCTTCGCGAGGGACGATGCTCAATGTGAGGGCATGGGGATCGGGACAAGTTGATGATATACGGAGGAATTCTGCTTGGTACACAATTAATGCTCCAGCCCTGACATTGCGCATTCATTGGGCCAGTGGGACGGCGGTGACCAGACTCTTTTGGAAAGAATAGTAATTCCGTTTCAAATCGAAATTTTCGTCGCGGTGAAATTTCCTTGCTGACGTGTAGAGAAGATTGTCGACATTGGTCGCCCATTCGCACTATTTTTAAAATGTCCCAAAAGGCATCTCATACTAGTTATTGGTGACGTTTCATACCAATAGCATTAATCTAAAGAGTGTCATAAAGGCCATATAAAGAGAAATGTACAGAGAAACCCACATACATATATATCGGCAAACCCATCAAGATGTTGCCATAATAATATGACCCACATCACAAGATATCATAATTGAGCACTCATAACTCATAAGTGATGTACAAGCCCCACGCAATGGGACAATCTGATTATTAAAAAATAAGAAACCCATTCACCAGCGCAAGAGTCACGCACTATTATTGCCTAAAACTTGGATATAAGTTGAGATTTTCAAAATATTGCTAAATTACTGTCGGCCTGAAAAAAACTCCTGCCCCCATGAAATTTCTCCAAATGCACAACTAAGTCAAAAGTAAGTATTTATGTATCAATTTATCTCCACAACCAACACCCATGTTCGTACCTTTCAAGTGTGCGAATAATGTATTAATTATCAAGCTAACAAAAGATTGAAATTTTTCCTCATCAAGAAAAAATTCTAGATCCGTCCTCCGAATAGATCTCATGAAGCATATGAATATCCCGGGTGTATCTTCAACTCGCAAATAAGGCACTCATAAAAAAAGAGAATAAAGTTAGGAATATTAAGGGTGCGTTTGGTAATATTTCTGTTTAAAAATTGTTTATGGGAACAGAAATAGAAAAAAGTATTTCTGCTTCATAAAACAATTTTTGAACAAAAAAAACGTGTTTGGTAAATCTGTTCAAAATATAAAAAAAATAGAAACACGTTTAGTAAATTTGTATATTTTTTTTATTTCTTTTAATTTTTTAATATTTTTATTTTATTTTTTATTTTATTTCTTTTTCTTTTTCCTTTTTCTTTTTTTTCTTCTTTTGGCCGACGGCCTCGCCCAGCCACGACGAGGCTCACCGGCCCTCGGCGAGGCCGAGCCTCGCCATAGTTGGGCGAGGCTCGGCCTCGCCTTGGCTGGGCGAGATCGAGCTCGCCAAGCCCGACGCGAGGTCAACCTCACCTTGGTTGGGTGAGCTCGAGCTCACCCAGCCAAGGCGAGGCCAAGCCTCGCTGGGGGCCGGCGACACTTCGGCAAGGTCACCGGCCAAAGAAAAAAGAAAGAAGAAAAGAAGAAGAAAAAAGAGAGAAGAAAATGGAAGAGAGAGAAAAAGTGTTCCTAAATTTTATTCCAGAAACAAGAAACAATTTTTTTTTTTTTTGGTTTCTTGTTTCTATTCCAAGTATGTTTAACAAAAAAAATAGATTTGGAACAAAAACGCAAAAAACGCGTTTTACATTCCTTTTTGTTCTCCTTAACAAAAAAACAAAAACAAAAAACTGTTTTTAAACAGAAAAAAGAAGTGAAAACAAATAGGCCCTAAGTACTTTTACATATGTACTAATAAGGGAATAAATAGAATTGGGTTGGATATCTAAATAAGTGGACCGGTGCATATAGCGATTGAGATGTGTATCTAATCTTGCCAATTAGCATAGTGACAAATTTGACTACACCATATCTTTTGCATTCCTTTTGAGAAAGTAAGATCGGGAAATTTGAACATAGACAAAACAACTTTTGATTCAAATTCCTGTCCACGAGAAAGGGGAAAAGAGGATATGACGACAATTGGCCTTTGTGTAGACTTTTCAAAGTATGAGCTTGACGCATGGGAGAGCTTATAGCCAATACAATCGCGTATAGCCAATTAGCCGTACTCGGTTGTACCAAGAAAATTGAAAATATACATAACAACAGTTGTTTCAAATTCTTCTCCAAAAGAAAATGAAGAAAGAAAATGATAATTCGCCTTTTGTAGACTTTTCAAAATTGGAGTATGACACATGGGGAGCTTATAAACATTTTTTATAGATTAATTATTTGAAGAAATATAAACAATCATTTTTATAAAAATAATTTGCAAATCATTCATTTTACGAAATAAGTGAAGCCTACATCCTCCTTTCTCTCTCTCTCTTTTATTTTAGATGGATGACGTTCGAAAGATGCTTTTCCGATTCCAAACGAGCACAGCCCCCTTTTCCGATTCCAAATCTAAGAAGCATTCATGAAAAAGCATCTGCGCCGGCAACCCTTTGACCCTTATTCACGAGATATTAATTTACCTGCTAATTATAACGATCATGATGGGGAGTGCGGCAGATGCCTTGAGCATCGATCCCTCCCCTCAAGAAGATCGGCCCCTATATGCTTTGGAACTCTCCGTGGATGCGTTTTGGCTCATCGTCCCTGAGTTAAGATCCATCGTTGGCTCGACCCCTCCCTGCCATTTTTGCCATTTAAAGCCTGTTGGAAACTCCAAAAAGTGGTCCTCTTCCACCTCCAAACTTAAATGCACACCCTGCACATAGCAATTGCGGTCCATGCGCGTCCTGAGGTTTTTGCAAGTGTTTTTACTAGGGTGGTTGGGCAGACTAAAGCCGCCGCTGATGGCAAGGAGCCTAGGCATGAACCTGGGCCATTGTTCGCACAATACTATTAGGTCGGCTCGAGAGGGATAGAGCTCCTTGCAATTGAAGCTAGACAAGCTCATGTTTATTGAACAATGTGCCGTGTCTTACGTCTGCCGAAGAAGAATGGAAGGTGTTAGACATCGGGAGAAAAACGTTTTTTACGCGTCGTCACTATAGACGCGACGTCGTTGGACCACCAGTTCTGAGGGACGCATGGGATTGCTCAGGAGCTGATTGAGACCGCAGGAAATCAATCTCCGTCTTTGATAACAGGCCCGAGAACTCATTACAAGGATCAGAAAGTCAAAAATGGCGCTGTCGGCTAGTGTAATCTTCTGCAGGCTAAGACATAACCCTCGCAGTACGCGCGTCTTCAATCTCAATGAACCAAGGGTTGTTTTCAGGCGGAAAAATCTGACTTGGCATCTTCCGAGCTTCCATGACAGAGTCAATCTAGGGTGCGGAGACCATTAAATGTTGTTCTGACATGTCTGTGTATGTCTGTGTCTGACATTTCTAATGACACTTTCACTTGAAATTTCGTACGTGAGGCTATTTTCACCGAATTGAAATTAAGCAGAGCTCTGTTCAAAAAAATTAATTAATTAATTAATTAAGCAGCGGGGTCACTGCGCAAAAACGCCAAAGTATAGGGGGCATCCAAACAATTTACTCCCTTTGTTTTTCGCCATGAGTCCGAGGCAGCTAATAATTAAATCGGGAAATGTTTCAAAGAAAGAAAGTGGGATGAAGGCGTAGGATGTTTTTAAACTATAGCAAAATGTTCAATCGGATCTCCCAACTGGTTTTTTTGTGCATTTAGATCTAACGTATGTGTACCTTTTTTGGTTTGAATAGATCCTCGTGTTAAATATATAATTAAACGGTTTGTGAAATTTAAAGAGCAAAAAGCTGAAAAGAAAAAGAACAATCAAATAGAAATTCATTTGGGTGCCGACTGCTCGAGTTTCGCAACGTCCACTCTTCTCCATCATGTAGGCAGTTGCCAACACCACAAGACCCTCGCCCATATCTAGGAAGGGCTGACCTCGCTTGGGCCCTACAAAGGTGGCCCTCACCTATGGTCGATCTCTGTCCATAGCTTGAGATAGGCCATCGGCGAAAAGAATTTCCTAAAAATTTTAAGAAATTGTCCACATTAGTATTAGGCAAGCCAAGCTGCATAAGTTTTTAATTAAAATTGACTTGAATGACTATATTGACAGATCGTCAAAATATTTAAAATTGAATTAGGATAAATACAATAAATTTATGACTTTTTCAATCATTTTCCCCTACCTTTACACTTTGGGCGCACACATTGTCATGTTTTTCTTTTCTTTTCTTTTCTTTATAGGGGAGGTAGCGTCAAGGCCTACACTAGCTTCGCTTGTCTGAATTGGGATGCTGCCCTCCCCAATGTGTAGGCGGTGGCGACGCCGCCTCGGCTTCAATTGTAGCTACTTGTCTTCTGTGCCCAACTCTCTTGTTTTGATTTTTTTCTTCCTCTTAAATTTTAATTCTCCTAAACTTAAAGAATCTTCTTATATTAATTGCCACGCGAGATCCCATGTAGTAGCAGCATTTGATGGGCTCGGCAGCATCTCCATTTTCATATTAGACGGAAGTAGCAACTTGAACAAAAAAAAAAAGTACATGGTCCGAGGAGCCAATCACGCAAGAAATATGAATAATTTGAGAGATCTGATTGAACGATTTATGATAATTTGAAGATTGATAATATCTTTACCCTAGAGAAAGTTAGGTGTCCTCCTCTCTTTACTAGACATTTTAATCAAATTCTAGAAGATGATATTTGGTTGCACGTTTTATCTCTTGTTTTTTTTTTGGCAATCGGCTCCGAGGGTCATCGGTCAAAGCTTGTAGAATCGGGTGCATTGAACTCGTGAACACAAAATGGGAAAATCAATCCACGCAAGAACCGGCACAAATGCAAGTATGCATTGGGCAGTGGGTCAAATGAATAAATATCAATAAACCTTAGTTTATTGATCGAAAATAGCTACACATAAATTGTTCTACGAAAATTTAAAATAAAAGGGAGAATAAGTGGGTAGTCAGACGATGTCACTAATTACCTATGTGCTTACCTAATTTATCGAAACTGCAAATAGAAAAAAGACAGCTAAGCGAACGAATATCCAATTTGGCATAACTCAAAACTTTTTCCTGGACCTACTATGGTTAAGATACAGTCAGGTACCAGCCAAAGCGCTAGGGCATTGTTCAGTGACTATAGGATAGATACTAAATCTACGATTCCAATTTGTTAGAAACTAATCTAAACACACGAAAGGATGAGACCGATTGAAAAGTTGCTTCAAAAAGGTATATTGAATATTGCCATAAATTTTCAGAGCAGTCGAATTTGTTGATGTTATCTCGAGCATGTAATTTTATACTGGTGGAGGTATATGATTCCGGAATACTCAACATTGGCCATTGATTTTGCAACATAAATTTTGTAGATTATTGCCAGAAAGAATCGGCTTCCCCAACAATATACGTATGAAAAAGGAGAAATGACCAAGCGGAGCGCGTCGAGACTTTTAATGAAAAAGATAACAACAGGTCGAGTTCAATGATGCAGAACTCGTTGTTAGAGCATCCCACGTCATTCGATTACGGAAAGCCCAACCTATTAACTTCAAGGATTTTGGATAAAATATTATACCACGATGTCAGACTTCAGTTCTGCCACGTTTGTCGAATTCTACGTGTTGATATAAATTAATGTAGATTCCGGGCGATATTTGTTGGCTGATGATTTACGGGTGATAAAGTTTAAGCGACGGCCAATATATGTAACCCCCTTTTTGTCGATACATTGGCAGTCTCCTGTTCAAGCGGGAGAGGAAGGAAGGTTTGAGGGAGGCATTGCTACAACCACCATGGCAAGAAAGTGACCCGAGAGTAGCTCAAATCTCCACCGATAAGTCAATATGCAAATTGGGACCCATCTATATGACAAGAAGTAGCTAGCCGGATTAAAGGCAAAGTCAAGTTTTCAAGGCTGAGGATAAAACACGAGGATGGAAAATCAACAGAAGAGCCAAACGCAACGATACGGCTAGGCAAAGCCATGGTCGTCTTCCTTGCTACGAGAGGATAAAATATGTCAATCATTGCCTCATGAAAGGTCATGTAGAAGCAAAAAAAAAAAAAAAAAAAAAAAAACGATTCTTAATCTACCATGAGAAAGGTCACGAGTCGCAATCAATGATTTAAACAAGTTATGCACACGAAACGACGTGGAAATCGCCCACCAAAACCCTAGAACGGGCATAGGGAAGATGGTGTCTTATGGACAAAGCATGATAAGAATGACCAAACCCCTTTTTTTCTAGAAGTACGGCGCAACATGCATGGTTATGTTATACAGCCACGAATTGACCTTTTCTTTTCTTTTTTTTTCTTTTCTTTACCAGCTTCAAAGATAATTCGATTTGAACAAAATTCAGGATGGAGTTCGAGATGATCATGGCAATCAAGAGAGCTCCATCCTTTGGCCACCCACACCGCTCGAGGGCGAGAAGACTACAAAAGGAGCAGTTTATATATGGGAGAGGCCAGAGCAAGAGTACAAGCATGGCATTGCGGACCGATCAATCCCTAGGATCAGCAGCAGGCCACGAGATCTCTGGCCCTCTCGCGGTTTTTTACTTTATGTCTTTTAACCTCGTCCACGTGAGATCTTCTGGGTGTAACGTATGTGGACGGAATCTCATCGATGCGGACAAACCCATTGCCGCTTTAGTTGAACCTTCGCCCCTTATTCTTTTCTCTGATCCGGTCGATGATTGACCGACGAGGGGCACGTGAGACGGTGCGTGTTGTCTTGGGTTCCAAAACTAACAGTCAAACTCAGCTGCTCAGTCAACCTCACTTGGACTTTCCCAAGAACGGTAGCTGACAAGGATTCTAACTTTAGACAGAAGAGTCACTGCAAACGTCAGCAAGATGGAGTGGAGCGAGTCTCGCGGCCTGTTGCTGTCAGAAATGATCTCATCGAAGACTACTGCTCGAGCTCTGACAAAGAGGGGAGCGATGTGTCGGGATATGTCTTTTCTGCTGCTGCCTATGAGCTGCTTTTCCTTTCTATTATTATCTATTGTTATTGTCCAATGTATTGTTGGACCATTGTTCTTTCGTACTCTTCCTCCTCTTCCGTTTCTCAATCGACTGATTCCCTCGCGATTAGCTAACTTCGTTTATTCGGTAGCTTTTCTGGTGTTGGTTGCCCGGTAGTTGCGCGCGCGAAGCCTACCACTACTTAACGGAGGGAGAGGGATCGATGGTGAGCTAATCTCGTTCAGAGATTAGTACTTGTGACTTCATCATCCAATCATTTAGTTAGGAGGATTACGAACACGGGTTTTCGTGAGATCACGAGGTTGTGCTTAGGAGTGTACAACCGGAACGGATATACTTGGAAACCAGACCGGCCCATCCAAAAAATAGGATTGGGAACCGGTTTCCATTAAAACCGGTTCCCAAAATTCGAAATCGGTTTAAACTTGTCTGGAAACCGGTTTCGAGTGATTACCTAACCGGGAACTGATTCCCGGACCAATTTTGGAACCAGTTTGAAAACTAGTTTTGTGAGTAGAGGTCCAAAACTCTATTTTTTCTCCTGATTTCTATTCTTATTCTTACAATGGAGTTTTTCCTCTCGGCTCTCTCAGACACGTACAACTAGGGGTGAGCGGTTCCAGGTTTCTTACAGGTTTCGCCTGGAACCTGGAACCTGCCATCGGGTACAGGTTCCTCATTTTGTGGAACCTGGAACCTACCCATCGGAATCTGTAACTTGGAACCTACCCCGTCACAGGTTTCAAGATTGGTTCCAGGGTCCAACGGGTTTTTTTTTTTTTTTTTTTTTTCATTTTTAGTTAAACAAAACAAAAATGAACGCAACAATAATAAACAAGTTTGTCATTTATGAGAGAGAATACAAAACAAATAAAATTGAACAACGACACGTGCAACTTTTTTCCATGGCAGCTCGTCGACACGTGGGCTGCTCATCATCAAAGTCCAAATAGCAACAACATCGTTGATGGCAAAACAGCAATGGCAAAACAACAAGGTCCAGAAAAAGCACTAACAAAAATTTGACATTCAAAAACACTAATCTCAGTTCAAAGCATTTCTGTGGAATGATATCAAGGCATCCTCTAAAATCAACCAACTCATCATCTGCCTACTTTGGAAATTTGTGACAAAACTTATTAAAAAGCTTCCACAAAGAGACACCAAATGGTCTGTGCCTTACCCTTGCAGTGTTGTAAATAGCAGTTTTGCAGTCTGGAAGAATGCTAATGGACCAAGGCAGCAAGTCATATTGCCCGTTTCCAAAATTGACTTTGACAGAATACTTCGTGCCGTAGTTTGCCAGGAGGCCGCGCATCCGCTTCCAGCTTTGAACACGTGAGCCTAAGAAAAATAGAATTTGACAGGTAAAAGTTTAATTAACAACCCACAAGGCTGTGAGAGTGTTTTCATGCATATTCATTTTAAGGGGGCTTGAGAAACCAAACCTCTTGATTACTTCCAAGTGACTGCACTGCAGGATCAGCAGAAACCAGAGCCCATTCACTTTGCTTAATGGCTTTGTGCAAATCTCTCAAGTGACTCCACTTTGGTTCCGTCAGTAAACCTGCAACATTTACGCAAATTCTGATGTAAGGAAGATGACTTAGTATTCGCCATGATAGGATGTCATGAATTACTTCTAGACTTAGTTTTAAAAGGTTTAATGTTTAAGCAACAAGATGTAGATTTGCCTTCACTCGGTTAAACTTCTGACGGTGTTACCAATTACTCCAGTCTTAAAGTTGTTAGATCCATCAAATGCTCAAAGTGAAACAAATTGAGGCACATGAGCAAAGTTAGCTTGCCCACACCAGGATACTAACAATCTATTCCAAGTCACATACCATATTCATCAAGAGGAGCATCGTAGTCATAGCTGGTGGCAATGAAGGGACCACTAGCTGTCCTGCCAAAGTTGGTTCCTCCACGATACTAAAGACAACGAACAAGACCCATATAAAGAACAAGTATGCAATCATTTAAAAGGAGACAAAAAAGAAGGTTAACTAATGATTATAATTTGCAGCATAATGGAAAGGCAAAATCAAGTGATTGTTACAGAGCCACAGATGCTACGGAAGTCAAGATTATCATATAGTAATTGATGAATGAACTGCTGTTCTGAATGAACCTCGTGACGAAGAATGCCAAATCCTCTGCTGGCCTATAAGGCACCGCTCCCCCAAACTTGGTGTACCTGGAAATCATCATAGTAATTAGCTTTGAATCTACACGACTGAGAAAGATACAGAGGAGGGGGGGATAATTTCAGCTTGTTCAGATATACGCTTCTTGACGTACCAGCAATGCACGTAGACATCGGGAGTCTCATACCCACCTTCAATTTCTACGTTGTCCAAACTTTTTGACTTGATTGAATGCCGTAAATGCTCCCTTGAACATACCCACCTTCACACTCCTCTCTTCTGAACGAAATGCACAGGCAGCGCAAAAAAACGACACTAAAGGAGAACTGAAATCTGCAGGACAGCAAAGGGCTTTGCTCAGTTTTGAACCACTTCGCAAAACGACGGAGAGAGGGGGCGGCAGAGATTACCGGCATGAAAGGCGAGCAACGAGAGGCGTTGGGGGCGGCTGGGTGAGCGGCGTCAGGGGCGACTGGGCGAGCGGCGAACGGCGTCCACCGGGGGAACGAGCTGCGTCCAGTAGCGGCGTCAAGGGCGAGCGATGTCCAACGGCTGAGCTGCGGGGCGAGAGGGGGCTGACGGCGTCGAGAGAGGAAAGGGCGGGGCGAGCGAGGGGCGACTAGCATCCAGCGACGGGACGAGCGGCGTTCGGCAGCGGCATCAAGGGCGAGCGGCATCCGGTGGCGGCATCGAGGGTGAGCGGCGTCGGGGAAGGGGCAAAGGCAGAGAACGAGAGAGGAGAACTGAATGTTGATTTGGGGGCTTTAAATTTTAAGGAACCTTAACCGGTTCTAAAGGGGCCGGTTCCGATTCCGATTCCCTGAAAAAGGGAACCGGGAATTGGAACCGGCCCCTCTAGAACCGGGAACCGCACTGGAACCTGCAGTTCGGTTCTCCGGTTCCCGGTTCTACCCGGGAACCACGCTCACCCCTACGTACAACACTCCTCCTTCGTCATTCCTTTTCCTCACTCGCTCCCCTCCCTCACCAACTCCCTCTCGCACCGTCTGATGGATGGATGGCGTTCCTCGCCACCAAATTCTTATGTATTACATGAATTGGCTCACCTAACTTCTCTTTTGTAGGAGAAGTTATGCTTGCATAAATGAACAAACTTCAAGTAGTAATTATGAGAATAAGACTAATATTAAACTCATATTTATTGCTAATGTTTATGCAATGTTATGATTTTTGTTTTGCCTTATGATTTTATTTATGATAATTAGCCCTATGAATCCTTAATTTTTTCGTTTAGTCAAAAAAATTCATGTATTTATTTATTATAGGTGTTTAATGTTTTAATATAAATTAGGAGAATTACGTTATTTTCTTGGGTATTAATGTAAAATTTGAAATCACATAAGATATCAAGAGGTTACAAAACAGGTTCTAATGGAAACAGGGTTAATCCTGGAACCAGATCGGAAAAAATAGAGTGAGTCGGGTACAAGGCCCAATACAAATAGAGAGTCGAGTATATGGTCCAAAAAAGGAAAACCGATTATAACAAGGTCGGGTATAGGATTCAGGTCTAGACCTTACTCATCCTAAACCCGATCACCCATAGTTATGCTTTTTGTGAGTCGTGAGGGACGTACAAGACCATTTTTAATAGCGGTATGCAAAAGAATCGGAATCTGCCTGGTCCGCCAGAAACTGGATCGAAATTGCCCGGAACTGGTGGTTCTTAAGAGAACCAATCCGGTTCCCGATTCTTATTCATGGGAATCGATGGGTACCGGTCCGGTTTCCGATTCCATGGGCGGATCCGCCCACCCGGATCAGACTGTTTATATTATAATAATATATTAATTTTTAAAGTTTAAAAAAAAAATCGAAATTAGTAAATCTAAAATTTAGAGCGTCAATCACCATCTTGTCTTAATTCACTACTCTCCTATTCCATCTCATCTCTCTTAGTTCAAAATCTTCTTAAGCTCCATCTTCCTCTGCAATTCATTTCCGAATCTACTCATCTCCCTTTAAGTCCTAGTCTGAACTCGGCGAAATGGTGAGTTAATTCTCTTTCCCCACCTTGAACTTGAACTCTTTCTCCATGTCGTCGTCATTCTCATCGCCACCTCCACATTCACTATCACTATTGTTCTCTTCATTGTTGGGCTCGTCCTACTTCTACCTCCCCTCTTCCTCCTCCCCCTCCTCAAGCCTCCCCCCATCATCCTCATTTTCAGGGACAAGGGCGAATTCTAAATCTAAGAATGGCTCATCGTCCCTATTGTCCTCCTCATTGTCGGTCTCGAGAGAGGAGCGGGAGACGGCGGAAGCGGTGGCGAAGATGGTGGTGGTGGTGGTGGTCGGGACGGAAGCAATGCGAGGGTCGCGACTGCTGCTGCCACAGCACTAGTACTTGAGGAGAATAAAGCTACCGTGGTTGGGAGAGCCATAATAAGTAGATGTGAGGAGGGCGAAAATGAGAAGACGTGGAGGTTGGACCGATCTATGGATCCATCCGGAAACTGAACCGAACCGAACCGCACTAGCGGTCCGATTCTTGGGTGGATCCATGTAACTAGCGGGCGGTTCTCGATTATAGGTCGAGAACCACCCACCCAGATCATGCACACCCCTAATTTCTAATGCGATGAGAATGTGGGGCCTTCTACATTATCCGGGTGGGCACATGGGCCGAATCCACTTACGGATGCTACGGGAGAAAGGAAGAGCGCACCGGATATACACAAATCTATACTCTTAGAAGCAGCAGTAGGACGCCAAATGCCAATTGAAAATCAACTCTGGACCGGCCCGTGTGACCAGAACTGGGTAGTTACCAAAGATCATGTAACCCGACACGTCTTTGGGCCAGAACACTTGCTTTTACTGCTCTT
Source organism: Eucalyptus grandis (assembly GCF_016545825.1). Classification (NCBI taxonomy): domain Eukaryota; kingdom Viridiplantae; phylum Streptophyta; class Magnoliopsida; order Myrtales; family Myrtaceae; genus Eucalyptus; species Eucalyptus grandis. The sequence continues at coordinate 47,842,218 of NC_052622.1, read as the reverse complement.
GTCTAGGGTTTTGTGGGCTTTAAGGAACGACCGCGTGAGAGAACAAGAAGGAAATCTGTTGAACTGATGAGCCTCCTCGTCATGCCTTGGGGCCAGATGAAGGCCTACATCAACAAAAGATACAATTGCCAGTCCATTTCTGACCCAACCTTCCTCTGCATCCGAAGCTTACTATTGTCTGGACGGCCCCTCTGCCTTCCCTTTCCATGGACCCCCCTCGACCTCCGTCCAGCTCTACTCATTCGACTCACTTAAATCCCCTAAAACCATCAGCTTTCGGGGAAAAAGGATCCATTGACCGCTCCTTTCGATGAGGGCCCCGGAAGCATATGTTGAGCCACTAAAAACCTGTTTGTAACCTGCCAAACGGTGTCTAATTCTATTCTTTTATTTTTTGAAACAAAAAAAAAAAGAGAACAAAAATTCATTTTATATTTTTTTTATTCAATAAGAAAAATAAATTTACATCTTTATCCCTAAGAACAACTCCAAAATCAAGTGCATTTTCCTTTTCTTTTTTTTTTTCTTTTCTTCTTTTCTTCTTTTCTTACTCTCCTTTTTCCTTTGGCTAGTTGCCGACCTTAGCTAGGCCGATAGCCTCGTTGAAGCGTCACCAGCCCATGGCGAGCCCAATCTTGTTAGTCGAGCTTCCTTAGACCACCGTGAGGAGGGAGGCTCGGCCTCGCCAAGGATCGGTGATGCTTTGACGAGGTCACCCGCCAAAGAAAGAAGAAGAATAAGAAAAGGAAAAAAAATGAAAAATGTAATAAAATACTAAAAAAATTAAAAGAATTTGAGATCCTACCAAATGTAATTCTATCTCAATGTTGACACCTAATTTTTGCCCAAAAATATTTCATTCCGGCATATAGATTATCTAGGTGTTTAATATCGTGTTTTAAATGAAAGATGTTTTTCCTATAAAAAAAATAATTTAAAAAAAGAAAGAAGAAATTGAAAAAAATAAAAAAAATAAAGAGAGAGCAAGTTGGGGCCAACGATCTAAATGTGACTAGCCAAGTGTAAGAGGTCAGATTGGAATTTAAATGACAAGTTGGGGCCAAAATGCAATTTCCAAAAGTCTAGGGACCAATTCGTAAATTTTGCAAAATTTGCGCCTGAGCCCTTAAATCATCATCTTGGTCATCAATTAAGTTGAAATTAAATTTGGGCCAAGTAGAATCAATCAAATTGAGCCAAAAAGACCACATTTGTATTGAATTGGGTATTTTCGGATAAGAAAATGGCCAACTTTGAGGGGCTTTTTTGCAAAATTGGGTGGGCACAATTGCGAAATTTGATCGAGATATTAAACTAATATACATGAACTTGCTAATTGATCAAAAACCACAGCCAAAGTGATGGATTAAAGCACCCAAACCAGCTGCCAAATCTCAGCCCACGATTAAGTCTTAATTCAAAGCTGCTAAGTAGCCATATTGGTGGCCCCACCATATCCCACTCAGCCGTTCATTTAGCTCGATCTTTGCACGTGCTGAAAGACCGTATATAGTAGTGCAAGTGGACGAAAATTTTCCAGGGATAAGCTGCTGAAAGCACGGGAAAGTCGCAGCAAAGTCCGCACACTCAACAGCTGCAAAAGTTAAAAAATTGGCTAAGTCAGAAGAGTAGGTGAAGTAGCCCTGTTGACAGGCTTGGTAGGTGGACAAAAGGCTGACCAAAAATCCCTTAATTCAGGGGATAAGATCACTGAAGCAAGGTCTTTCAAGGGATGAGAGAAAGGGACGAGAGAGAGGAGAGGAGAGCTCGGAATCGTTCCCCAAAGAGGCCCTCAGAAGCAACTCCAGAAAAGCAAACCCATAAATTCCAAATCAACCTTTTGAGAGAAAAGTGAGATTTTCACAACCATTCGGCCAAAATTAGCCAAAACCTTCAACTAGAGAGTGAAACTTCACTCAAATATCTTTCCATCCATATGTCGCACGTCCTAAATGGAGATCGGGAAGGCCTCCTAAAGCCCCCCGAAAAACACCCTCCAGGCGGGCCAGGAAACACTGAAGATTTTTCTGAAGTGTTGAGCCCAGTTGGTCACGAGTGGGGAAAAGGCAGTGTTTTTGAGAAATTGGAGAAAGAAATGAGGAAAATATTGACTTCTAACCTAAACTAGAATACATATAGTTTGGCTTGGTCTCCATTTTTCCAACAAAAGACATCTTGAAGTCTAATGTTAGAGGTTAACGAAAACCTTCGTTGTCAGTTCTTCTTTTCTGCAGATCTCATTTCCAGTTGAAGAAGCCAACTTCCATGTACTTCCAGAGGACAATTTCTCAGTTTCCTTGGCCAAGAACCACCTGAAAAGGAAACTAGGAAGTAAGGTAAGCATCTTAGATGTACGTATTTTCGAGTTTGAGCATGTTTTGATCATGAAAATCAAGAGGGAAACCAGCCCGGAGAACTGATTTCTGAGGTTGAAATTTTTCTAAAGTGTTTGAAATATCTTCAAGAGTGTTGCATGTGTGCTTCTTGGAGAGGTCGTTTTGATGTTGTTCGGTGGGTCATTCTCTGTGATGTTTATTGCATTTGAAAGCTCATGTTACTTACTTTCACTCGGATCAAGTAATGTTTCCTTTAGATCTCGTATGCGATGAGTGTTGGGGCTTGAATATGGGCATGCAACCTGTTTGCTTGACTTTGGTTCAAACCTAGATTTCAAAATCAGCTCAACCCACATATTTGAGGCCGATTCCAGCTTGGTTTTCGTGTGTTTTAAGCTGTGATTTTTATCTAATCTTACTCCTTGAATGTGGTTGTTTAACCTTGATGTTTTAGTTCCACATAATATTGCTCATGCGTTGAGATTGAAGGCCACAAACATGGCCCGAGGAAGCTGATTTTAAGTGATTTTATGCACGCCAAGTGTTCAACGAAATGCGCAAACCAAGTTTTGATTTTGAAACGGTCGATTTGAGCCCGGTTATTGTGATATTCATGTGATGTGTTGTTCAATGTTAGCATATATCGGTTTAGGAAATTATTATTTTTATTTAAATAAAAAATATAAAAATCCAAAAATCCAAAAATTTCAAAAAAAATATAAAGGTGATAGATGTATCAAATTAAGGCAAAAATGGCATCTATGAAATTTTCCTATTTTTAAAATGTCATTTTCCTAATTTAATGTTATTTTGGTATTTTATGATCATTTTTGTAAATAATCCATTTTGCATAGATTAAAATTATCTAGAGTAATTTCATGCATATTTAAATTTCCATTTTGCTCACGGGGGTCCTGTCTTGAGGCGTGATAACAAGGCCATGTAATATTATTTGCCCGACTTGTATCGGGTTTACCTTTTCTGCGTTTATTTTCAAGTCATTTCAATTTCTTGGATGTTTATTTACGCGCCGCTTTTCATTAATTTGAGTGTAAATTTCTCTTCTAAATTATGTTAAGATTAGTCTAGACATTAAAAAAAAAACTACAAAAACATTTGCATGGACACTTAGTGGTTTCATAAAGATTATAATTGGTAATCAAGATTGTATGGCCATTTAGATAAACAACATTCCAAGTTAGTGGTACCGTAAGGGCGTTAATAGAAATATTGGCGTAAACAAGTCCCCGTTCCTAGAAATCTCTTGTTGCGTATGAATCGAGACAACACTCCCGTGTCTTGATTGGTTTCTAGCTGACCCCAATAGGCTAGTGGCGACTCCTAGAATTACATAGGTTGTTAAAAACTAAAAAAAGAATCTAACGTCGCGCGAGGTATGGGCTTGGGAGAGCCCGCGCCTAATCTAGGGCCATTGGTCCACCTCTTTAGGCAAATACCCCTAAACCTCTCTTCCTTTTCCCCCGGATGGAAAAAAAGAGGTCGTGACACTCAAGAGTAGAATTTTTTACAGTTAGGCTTTGCGTTGTAACTTATCAATTTCTCCGTTCTTTTGTTATTTTGTTCATTAGAACAGAAAAAGAACAAAAATTCATTTGGTAACATCAACTAATTTCTCTATTTTCCGGAATAGAAAAGTAGCCGAGGAATAAATTTGGAACATAAATAATAAGTAAAAAAAGTAACTTCTTCTTCTTAGGAACAATTTCTAGAAATAAATCATTTTTTCTTTTTTTTTCCTTTTTCTTCTTCTTCCTTGCTACCCGTCGCCCCCACCATCCACCACACCTCATCGACCGCCCGTCGCAGGTTGTCAGTAGCCAAACGCTACCAGTTGACGGTGGCGGCTAGAGGAGGAGCAAGAAGAAGAAGAGAGGGAAAAAAAGAAAAATCTAACTAAATTATTGAAAAATTAAAAGGAATTCTACATTATAAAAAATTTGTAAGTCATACCAAACACATTCTTATTCTTTTTCTATTCAAAGAATATAAATTTTGTATAATTACCAAACGTGTTCTTTTATTTAGAAATTATTTTAAAGAATAGAAATAAATAAATAAACTATTTTTGAAAAGAAATTGTTCTCTAGAATGAAAATGTTATCAAACACACTCTTACCAAACACCTTTAAATGCTAAAAAACTCGTCTCGAGAATAGAATAAAAAAAAATTCGTTCCTAAGCAAAAATTATTTTTAGGAACAAAATGATTACTAAACGGGCCATAATTGAATAAACTTTATAGCTTCTCAATTTACTTGTCCGTGTAATCACTGTTATGAGAGTTGAATTGTTCCAATTAGGTGTTCTTCCTAATATCTTTTATGGAAAATCCCAGCTTGGAGTTATAAATTGATCGAGTTATATGAACTTATTCATGGGGTTATGTACTCTTCGTACACATCCAGGCTTTTGGGCTTTGTCGAGTCCACGAGATCCTCCCGAAAAGCTATGTAAAACTATAATAAAACAAATAAAAAAAACCTCATTATAGTTGTGTGTTGGCTCTTCTCTCTATTCGGGCCAATTAAGTGCGTGTGTATATTGTATACATTTACTTTCAGAGTCTTACCAGCCAGGAGCATCTGGCCGTAAACAAGTCTGGCACATAGATTTAACTCAAAACGAGCAACGCCATTTAGTCAACGCACGGCTCACTGACGTCTTCTAATGCGCATCGCCCTCGTGTACGTCGACAGCTTTCTCTTGTCGCTTAGCGATATCAAATGGGGACATGACACTGTATAAACAAGGCTCGTTTTTGGAGTCGAAGATGCCCTTCTCAGTCCCGCATCGATCTGCTGAATGGTTCCACGTCTGTCTCCACATCAGAGAATCTAACGAATATCCCAATCCTAACGTAAAAGCCGTCCAGATGATTACAAATCCTGGGAAATTTAAATTAAAACTGGGGTTGATGGTAGCCAAGCTTCACCTAACAGGTTGGGTGATTAAAAAAACACAAGAGAGCCGTACCCTCTCTGCATCGCGAAAGTACCGCCAAATTGCTGATTAACTTCGGCGATAGAGAAATCAGCCGACTTGGTATTTTGCAACATCTTCCCTTACCTAATACAAACAAATGGCGACTCATGCCCGTTGCGAAATCAATCATGACAACGATCGTTCCGTGAAATGCATTACAGACAATGCGAGATATTGATCGTTCCATGGGATGCGTTAGAGACGACGTGTCACTATCATTAGGTTTTGGATGTTATTGACACGTGAAATTTCGAAGGGATCGAGCCTACCACAAAGAGTGCGATGGGGGGCGGGTAGGTGGGGAGGGGGGCTGTTCTTATCTTCTTGGAAGTGCGATGGAATCGACTGGGTGACGTGCGAATCTTTTGGTCGTCTTTCCTGGGAAATAATTCAAGTCTCACCACCCCCGTGCATGCATTGCATTTCATGGCTCCACCTCCACCGTCATTTGGGCAATGTGGACTGGGAGGAAAATGACAACTAGAAATGCCACTTATCATTTGATCGGGAGATGCTGAAATGGCGATGCCTTGGGGGTGGGGGGCAAGTCCTATAAACACCCAAGACCATTATATTCCATGTGATATACGCCTTTGGTCGGTGAGTTACAAGTTATGAATATTCTGTGCATTCAAACTTGACTAATCATAAATATGGATGATGTCGTACTCACATTTCACCAGCTAGAAAACAAATTGGACAGGAGATGGAGAACACGGCATACGTTGCAGAAATAATAGTTCAAAAAGTCAAAAATATGTCAGCACACGAGAAAATCATATTACATGTGATATACGCCCTTGGTCGGTGAGTTACAGATGTTCTTCAAACTTAATTAATCATATATGTGGATGATGTCGTATTCACCAGCTAAAAAAATAATTGGGGAGAAGATTGAGAACATGGCATAAGTTATGGAGATAATTGTTCAAAAAATAAAAACCTATGTAAATACACAAGAAAATCATATTCCATGTGATATACCCTTTTGGTCGGTGAGTTACAGGCTACGAATGTTTTACGCATTCAAACTTAACTAAGCATAAACGTGGATCATGTTGTATTCAAAAGCTGGAAAACTAATTGGATAGGAGATGGAGATGGTGGCATAAGTTATGGAGATAATAGTTCAAAAAATCAAAAGGTTATGTAAACACAAAGAAAATCATATTACATGTGATGAAAGGAGAATGCTCGATCCTCTTTGCACAGTCAGCATCAATTTCGACGAAGCATGTGCGAGACCAGACCTAACATTACTATAAAGTCAGTCTCGTACATGAAATAATTCGATATTCAATCTTCACTTCGAATTCATTTAAAAATGCTCTATCCGCCGATGTAAGACAAAAGCTTTAGGGACGAAGATGTGTATGTGATTCATGTCCTCTTCTAAGTCCTCAAATTACATCGAATCTTTTGGTCTTCTCTCCTGGGAAATAATTCAAGTCTCACCACCCCCATGCATGCATAGCATTGCATCGCTCCACCACCACCGTCATTTCGGCAATGTGGACCGGTGAGGAAAATGATAACTAGCTAGTACTCCAAGTCCCATTCCAATTCGATATGCTACTTATCATTTGATGGGGAGATGCTGAAATGGCGATGCCTTGGGGTGAGGGTCAAGTCCTGTAAACACACGGGAAAATCATATTTCATGCAGGGAGATGCTGAAATGGCGATGCCTTGGGGTGAGGGTCAAGTCCTGTAAACACACGGGAAAATCATATTTCATGCAGGGAGATGCTAAAATGGCGATGCCTTGGGGGTGAGGGGCAAGCCCTAAAAACACCCAAGAAAATCATATTCAATGTGATATATGCCTTTGGTCAGTGAGTTACAAATGTTCTGTGCATTCAAACTTGACTAATCATAAATATAGATGATGTTGTATTCACATTTCACCGGCTAGAAAACAAATTGGACAGGAGATGGAGAACATGGCATACGTTGTGGAGATAATAGTTCAAAAAGTCAAAAATATGTCAACACACGAGAAAATCATATTCCATGTAATATACACTCTTGGTCGGTGAGTTACACGTTACAAATGTTCTTCAAACTTAATTAATCATATATGTGGATGATGTCGTATTCACCGGCTAAAAAAATAATTGGAGAGAAGATTGAAAACATGGCATAAGTTATGGAGATAATTGTTCAAAAAATAAAAACCTATGTAAACACACAAGCAAATCGGCAGAAGTACACCTCAAGTGCCATAACTTGGCACAAAGGAACACAACTTGGTACAAAGGGACGCTTAAGTGCCATAACTTACGATAGGTACACTTAAGTGCCACATTCGAAGAAAAAATGCCACTCCGGCCAAAGTCCGGCCAAAATGCTAACGTATCAATTTTCTGGTGAAGCGAGTGCAAAACAACACTGTTTTGCATATTGATGTGGCCAAATAATACAAAAACGAAATCGTTTTGAGCTGACGTGGTAAAAAAATAATATAAAAATTAATTAAATTAAATTTAGTTAAAATATTTAATAATAATAATTTTAAAATAAAACAATTAAAATTAAAATTAAAAGAGGGCCGGGGAGGTGGCTGAGGGTTGAGCCCTCAGTTGCCGCCGCCGCCTCCCCGCCATCGCTGGGAAAGGCCGGCGACGAAGGGGGGAGGGTCGGCCAAGATCGTTGGGCCCTAGCCGGGGCGACCCCGGGGATCGGCGACGAGGGCTCACGAGCCCTTGCCTAGATCGGGGCAAGGGTTGCAGCCCTTGCCCGTTCGACGAGGGTCGGCAACCCTCGCCCGGCCGGGCGACCTCTAGCGGGCGACCACCCTTGGCCCGACCGGGCAAGGGCCGCCAACTCTCACCGAGATCGGGCGAGGGCCACCAACCCTCACCGGATTTGGGCGAGGGCCGCGAGCCCGGCCGTCGCCCGCCGGGCGACCCCGGCAAGCGGCGGCCCTTGGCTCGACCAAGCAAGGGCCACGACCCTTGCCCGGATCTGTGGCGAGTGGCGAGGCTCGTGGCCCTTGCCCGATCCAGCAATGGTCGGCAGCCCTCACCCGGCCGAGCCAAGGGCTACCGCCCGCCGGAGGTCGCCTCGATGGGCGACGGCCCTTGGCCCGACCCGGCAAGGGCCGCCGACCCTCGTCGGATCTGGGCAAGGGCTCGCGAGCCCTCACCGTCGGTCGGTCGGGCTCGGCGGCCCTTGGCTAGGGCTCGACAACCCTAGGCGACCCTCCCCCCTCCGTCACCAGCCCTTCTCGGCGACGGCGAGGAGGCGGCGGCACCCTCAGCGCCTCCCCTCCTTTTAAAAAAAAAAAAAAATTAAATTATTGTTTTTAAATATTTTAACTAAATTTAATTTAATTAATTTTTATATTTTTTTACCACGTCAGCCCAAGACGACCCGTTTTTGTATTATTTGGCCACGTTAGCGGCCCTTCCTGGCGTCGTTTTGCACTTGCTTCATCGGAAAAATGCCACGTATGCAATTTGACCGGATTTTGGTTGAATTGGCACTCAAATGATCCATTTTACTCCAATTTTAACACTTAAGTGTACCTTTCGTAAGTTATAACATTTAAGTGTCCTTTTCTACTAAGTTATGGCACTCTAGGGGTTCGCGTCTTCAAGAAAATCATATTCCATGTGATATATCCCTTTGGTCGGTGAGTTATAGGTTACGAATGTTCTACGTATTCAAACTTAACTAAACATAAACGTGGATCATGTTGTATTCAAAAGCTGGAAAACTAATTGGATAAGAGATGGAGAAGGTGGCATAAGTTATGGAGATAATAGTTCAAAAAAATCAAAAGCTTATGTAAACACAAAGAAAATCATATTACGTGTGATGAAAGGAGAACGCTCGATCCTCTTTGCACATTCAGCATCAATTTCGACGAAGCATGTGCGAGACCAGACCTAACATTACTATAAAGTCAGTCTCGTACATGAAATAATTCGATATTCAATCTTCACTTCGAATTCATTTAAAAACTTCTATCCACCGATGTAAGACAAAAGCTTTAGGGACGAAGATGTGTCTGTGATTCATGTCCTCTTCTAAGTCCTCATATTACATCGAATCTTTTGGTCTTCTCTCCTGGGAAATAATTCAAGTCTCACCACCCCCAATGCATGAATTGCATTGCATCGCTCCACCACCACCGTCATTTCGGCAATGTGGACCGGTGAGGAAAATGATAACTAGCTAGTGCTCCAAGTCCCATTCCAATTCGATATGCTACTTATCATTTGATGGGGAGATGCTGAAATGGCGATGCCTTGGGGTGAGGGGCAAGTCCTGTAAACACACAGGAAAATCACATTTCATGCAGGGAGATGCTGAAATGGCGACGCCTTGGGGTGAGGGGCAAGCCCCATAAACACCCAAGAAAATGATATTACACGTGATATACGCCTTTGGTCGGTGAGTTACAAGTTATGAATGTTATGTGCATTCAAACTTGACTAATCATAAATATGGATGATATCGTACTCACATTTCACCAGCTAGAAAACAAATTGGACAGGAGATGAAGAACACGGCATACGTTGTGGAGATAATAGTTAAAAAAAGTCAAAAATATGTCAGCACACGAGAAAATCATATTCCATGTGATATACGCTCTTGGTCAGTGAGTTACACGTTACAAATGTTCTTCAAACTTAATTAATCATATATGTGGATGATGTCGTTTCACCAGCTAAAAAAACTAATTGGAGAGAAGATTGAGAACATGGCATAAGTTATGGAGATGATTGTTCAAAAAATAAAAACCTATGTAAACACACAAGAAAATCATATTCCATGTGATATACCCTTTTGGTCGGGTGAGTTACAGGTTACGAATGTTCTACGTATTCAAACTTAACTAAACATAAACGTGGATCATGTTGTATTCAAAAGCTGGAAAACTAATTGGATAAGAGATGGAGAAGGTGGCATAAGTTATGGAGATAATAGTTCAAAAAATCAAAAGGTTATGTAAACACAAAGAAAATCATATTACATGTGATGAAAGGAGTATGCTCGATCCTCTTTGCACATTCAGCATCAATTTCGACGAAGCATGTGCGAGACCAGACGTAACATTACTAGAAAGTCAGTCTCGTACGTGAAATAATTCGATATTCAATGTTCACTTCAAATTCATTTAAAAATGCTCTATCCGTCGATGTAAGACAAAAGCTTTAGGGACGAAGATGTGTCTGTGATTCATGTCCTCTTCTAAGTCCTCAAATTACATCGAACCTTTTGGTCTTCTCTCCTGGGAAATAATTCAAGTCTCACCATCCCCGTGCATGCATTGCATCGCTCCACCTACATCGTCATTTCGGCAATGTGGACCGGTGAGGAAAATGACAACTAGCTAGTGCTCCAAGTCCCATCCCAATTCGATATGCTACTTATCATTTAATGGGGAGATGCTGAAACGGCGATAACTAGGGGTGAGGGGCAAGTACTGTAAACACACAGGAAAATCATATTTCATGCAGGGAGATGCTGAAATGGCGATGCCTTGGGGTGGGGGGCAAGCCCTAAAAACACCCAAGAAAATCATTTTCCATGTGATATACGCCTTTGGTCGGTGAGTTACAAGTTACAAACGTTCTTTGCATTCAAACTTGACTAATCATAAATATGGATGATGTCATATTCGCATTTCACCAGCTAGAAACAAATTAGACAGGAGATGGAGAACACGGCAATACGTTGCGGAGATAATAGTTCAAAAAGTCAAAAATATGTCAGCACACGAGAAAATCATATTCCACGTGATATACGCCCTCGGTCGGTGAGTTACATGTTACAAATGTTCTTGAAACTTAATTACTCATAAATGTGGATGATGGCGTATTCACCAGCTAAAAAACTAATTGGAGAGAAGATGGATAACATGGTATAAGTTACAGAGATAATTGTTCAAAAAATAAAAACCTATGTAAACACACAAGAAAATGATATTCCATGTGATATACCCCTTTGGTCGGTGAGTTACAGGGTACGAATGTTCTAGCATTCAAACTTAACTAATCATAAACGTGGATCATGTTGTTTTCAAAAGCTGGAAAACTAATTGGATAGGAGATGGAGAAGGCGTCATAAGTTATGGAGATAATAGTTCAAAAAATCAAAAGCTTATGTAAACACAAAGAAAATCATAGTACATGTGATGAAAGGAGCAAGTAGGATACACGGTTGCAAAAAACTCGACTAATTATATACGCCTTTAATCAGTGAGTTATAAGTTACGAATGTTCTACACATCCAAACTTAACTAATCATAAATGTGGATGATGTTGTATTCAAATCTTACTAGTTGGAAAACTAATTGGAGGGGAGATAGAGAACATGGTATAAGTCATGGAGATAATTGTCCAGAGAGTCAAACCTATAGTATGACAACTAATCTAGTTCTAAATTTTTCAATATGACCAATCTAGTCTTGAATCTTTTAATCATTTGCCAATATTGTCCTTCCGACCAATTTTGGCCAAAAATCACTAACGTAGACCTCCGTTAGCCATCACCAAGGCCTTGACGATCAATGGAAGAAAAAGAGAGAGGAAAAACTCAAAAAGTTAGAAAAAAATGTAAAAAAAATTCCACGTCAATGTTGGCCATGCCAAATAGGATGACTAGCACTAACTAGATTGTCGCGTCAATGATTTTCGATCAAAATTAGCCAAAATGATTACATTAAAAAATTGTCAAATGATTAGGCTTAAATTGGCCAAATTATAAAGGTTATAATTGAATTGAGCGACATATGATATGTTTAAGACTTTTTAGACAATATTCCCTAAGTTTCCCAAAACCAAATGTTGTGCAAATGAAAATTAATACAAACTATGCGATTTCTACTTACCAGGAGGCATCAGGTTTAACTCTGACCTTAATAATTGACGGCTAGGCTTGTAAATATAAGTTTTTTATGCGATCTCCAACTAAACAGCAAAAGGATATTAGAATTGCAAAAGTTTTATATGACGCTCACTTTAGTGCTATAAATTTTCGTTTGATCACTTAAGTGTTAAATCAGAAAAAAAAAACGATAATTTAAATACCTCTATAGACAAACTCCGATCAAACACGTTACGAGGCTTTTGTAATAAAATGTTTAATCCAGCATGACTATTCATATTAAAAACAAGTCTAACATGGACTTTTGAGGTGGTTGGCTTGCCCAGACGATGTCACACGAACTTTCTCTGAAAATTGACAGTCGTTTGTTCTTTTCGTGACTTGCGTTTTGTTCTACCCTACCTCACTCTCCCACACGCACAACCACCTTGAATGGTCGGTCTTCGCACCTCGACTCGCCGTAGCAAACTCTTATCTTCACCAACATCGGCGTCGCCCTCGCTGCGCCTCTCCAGACTCGCCGTGCCGTGAGCTCCTGCACTTCACGCTAGCGACCCCCAGTCTACCTCCGCCACTCCGAACCCCCCCGTGTCGTACACTGCTCCGTCTCACTCTATTTTGCTGTCCTAATACTTGAAGAACTCGATTCCTGCCCTCCATACCATCATCGTCTCTGATCCTTGGCTACGCTTTCTCTGAAAACCTTTCTTATTGACCTGTTTGAAATATTTGCACTTTGGCTATGCTCTCCGTTACAAGATTCAACAGTTAATTTTGGGGGAAAACTGAATTAGATTCTCGACTTTGGAGAAATGCTTAATTGTCTAATCTAGAGACTACACTTGGGGCAAAACATGTAGATGAAGTGGTTTAAGGGTATATATGTTTATTGGGTACATTCATGAGCCATGTCAGTCAGGGAACTTAATAAAATTTTGTCATGTCAAATTTATAACAATCCAAATTGGAGTTGATATTTAAGTGATCCAATTTTTTTTTTATAAAATAAAAAAAAATGGCGATAAAGTGATCCGACAAAAATTTTGAATTTCAAAATAGCTGGCATACAAAATTTTTGACACTTTTAGTATCATTTTCCTCTAACTAAATTGATACATTCTGAAGTTGCGTGAGTGCAAGGGAGTCACGATCAGAGAGCGATCCACATCGTGCTACAGTGGCCTGTGAAAATTTAGCAAAGAAACAGGCTCCTAGGAAGTGTCGCCTTCTTAAAATTTTCCTCACAATTTCCGGATCGGACGGAACACTATGGAGCTATACATGACTTGCCTAGTCGATGGCGATAGATGTGGAAATCGCGGATGCAAAGTACCGAAGTCCATGACCCTTTGCCCTGGCCACGAAATTTCTGCGAGTCTCCCAAGCTTTGCAAGGCGAAATTGGCTGAATTAGACAGCACATGTTGTCGACGTGACACCTAATTTTGCTAGGAGTATGCTCGATCCTCTTTGCACGTTCAGCATCAATTTCGACGAAGCATGTGCGAAACCAGACCTAACCTTACTATAAAGTCAGTCTCGTACACGAAATAATTCGATATTCAATCTTCACTTTGAATTCATTTAAAAATGTCCTATCCACCGATGTAAGATAAAAACTTTAGGGAGGAAGACTTGTCTGTGGTTCATGTCCTCTTCTAAGTCCTCAAATTACATCGACCGCCCACAACACAACAACTGCGCGTCTCCCTCATTGACAATAACATGTCCAACGATTGAAGGATGGGCGGTGCCTCACAAAATTCACCTTTGCACGATCTAATCACACGAGTTGGCGTGCACGCGACGACAAGCTTAACAAGATCGAGTTGACCGAAATTTGTTATGCATGGAGCGAGTTTTACTTTTGAAGTCTAGACGAGGAAGAGAGGAGCTAATTTGATGAACGGATTTTATATATCGAAAACCTTCGATTTTAAAGATTGCCCTCGCAAGCGATACTTATCAAATCAACTTGTTTTGATAAAGCGAAAATTGTCTAATCGGTTTTGAAACTGTTGTACGAATACCAATTCGGTCTTAAATTTTTCTAATTTTACTAATATAATTTTAAATATTTGAGCGAAATTCTAATATAATCATTCATTTCAATCAATTTTTGTCAAAGATCACCGACGTGATAGTATATCACGTAGGATGATTGACGATGATTAGACTGCCACTTTAACGATTTCCGGTGAAAATTAACCACAATGATTGCATTAGAATTTCATAAATATTTAGGATTAAATTGTTAAAATCGAAAAATTTAGAATTGAATCGGTATTTATACAAAACATATAGATTCGAGGGGAAGCTTTTCGTCGCTGACAACGCAACTCTCCCCCCAACCCCTCTCTTACTCTCATTTTTCAACCTCAAAATTTGACCCAACTTCCCGTAAAGGTCCGTGCAATCAAGAATCTAGATCATATCCGGTTGTAAAATGGGGGTCGAAATCGTCATTTCAAATCACGTGGATATAATTCCTCGATGTATAATCTTTGCCGGATTCATCACTCAAATATGCATGATTACTCTACGATCCTTCTCCAATTTTCGAGATGCACATGTTCCATACATAGAAGAAATATCCCACGCTCTCCACGAATGTCGAAATACCATTCACGAATCCACTTCCCTTCCGTGCATGCAATTGCGAATGTCCTAATCGATTTCCACGATGATTGTTGGCGTCAAGCATTCTAGATTGCTCTCGAAAAACTCCTTTTTTAAACCATTTTCTTTCCTTCTTATCTTTAAAACTAGTAAATTCACGGAAATTACCCTTGTAGAGTGACCTACGTGACTTGAACATGACATCGACAGAATCGATATTTAAAGGCATATGTTATGAAGATTCCATAAAAAGATAAACTATTCTCCAGGGAATTAACTAAGGTGAATGAGCTAAGCTCGGGCTCATCTTCTCCCCTTTACAGTCAAGTTAGCAATACGGTACAGTGTTTTACGATGAGAGCGTCCTGGAGCACGGCAGGGACGTCGGCGACCAGATATATCATTCGTTGATATGTGACGAGCAGAGGCAATCAATTCACGAGAGTCTAGCGTTTGTATTTTTTGCAAAACGTAGTATATTTTTTCATTTTTCACATTGACATAATCACTGTCAAATGCTTGGCTTTTGATAATGATTTTTTTTTTTTTTGGTAGAGTTCGGTATTGGGTGTCTCTCGCGGAAATAAGGAGTGTTCTTTCGAGTGATCATCACATGACTTTAATATTCTATGCAGTTTAATCAATTACGGTATATATAAAATGTTAAGCAATTGAATAAGAAAAGATTACACATTTTGATGAATTATCTTCTTCTTCTTTTTTTTAAATACTCGAAAAACGAAATATACTCAAAAAGGTATCGGTTCCAATGTGGATAATGGAACCTAGTGACATGGCTCAATAGACGAGCATAATCCAAGATGTCCAAATGACTCGCCATGATCCACATGAGAGCAAGTCCATGATCTATCCATGATCAATACAGGAACAAACCCATCATCAATGTGGGAACAAACCCATGACCCTTTGGCTTTCCATGTCAGGCGACCCTTCGATTTCCATGACTATGACCCATCACCTCGCCTTCCGATCAAGCATCTTGTGAGTTTGTTTGATCATGGTTATGAGTTTTCCCAAACTCATACCTAGTGTGACAACAACATGTGTCATGACCCTACCTTGACGTCGCGGCACATTTTGATGGTTTTAAAATTGAAGAGAAATCGGACATAAATGTGAGTTTAAAGGTATTTTTACGATCATAATAGCCCTCTCAAGATGTATCTCCTCATGGCAAGCGTTTCTTGAGTTCTTCCATGGCCTAAAGCCTTTTGTGTAGCCTTATCTTGATTGTATAGATCCAAATACCATTGTTAGATCGTAGAGGGATCAACGGTCAGGATCAAACCTGCACTTGTATAAATAGGTGACCCTCCCCTCATTCCCAATACCAAGCTGCTTTTCTCTCCACTCTTGTGAGTCGTGCATGTGTGAGCAAGGTTGACTTGGGAGTAATCCTAAGGCCATACAGGTGTGAGATTGTATGTGCCACTAGCTTGTCAGGTAGAACCTACTTCGAATCAGCTTGGAACTGAATTAACTACTTGCAAGGTCAACTCGAGAACAGGTCGAGCTTTTTTTTTTTTTTTCTTTTTTGTCCTATTTTATTTTATCATATATATAATTATGCATGCGTCAAACATGAGCACATTTTTTTTTTTTTCTATTTGAGAACAAAATGTCAAACATATTCAATTTCAACTAATATTTCCTCATCTAAAAAAGGAGAAAATGAACTTGATTAAAATGAACCGGTTCAAAACTGGATCTAAAGTAGAACCAGTTCATGTTATAGGACTTGCTCACCCCTACTAAATTTATATAGACTTTTACATTTTTACTTTACTTAAATTCTTTGGTGAACGCATTTTGATTTTTTTTTTTCCTTTACTCAAGATATTTGAAATTTTCACAATAAAATTCATATATCACTTCTTCTTTTTTGTTGAAGTTTAGATAATATTTTTTAATTTCAACGTTAATTTTAGCAAGTGTAGGTAGGAATTTATTTGGTTATCTCTGTTATCTGCTCCTCGCTCATATTATGGTACATAAACTGACAACTGCACAGTCCTCCTACTTCAAAGCATGATTATTAGGAGTACTACTGTTAATAATTTGTTTGTTGTCCCACTTGGCCGTTAATTATTAGCAGTAAATTTTAGAGGGATGCCATTTCTGAAAGACTATTAATTACGTAACATTTCCGTTCAATAGACTAACTTCTATTTTCGTTTCTTTAAAAAAATATACATCTATTATTTTCAATTATTTCCCTGGTGTTCTTGTTCAAGTTTTTGTTATATCTTGAAAGATTTTTGCCTAATCAGTAGCAATGTTGTAAATAATTTCGTAAAGAAAGTGTATTCATATCTAAAAGCTCTCGAATGACCATAATGATCTTAAATCATGCGCTTGATACACTTGACGTATCAATTCGACAACAAAAAAGGAAAAACACTCCACGTATCTGATCCTAATTCCTCTCGTTAGTCAAGACTGTGGAAAGAAGAGATTAAACGAAAGGACTAGGACGAATAAAAGTCAACTAATCCCTCGTAAATCCTGACCTCAAGCCATGGGGACCGGCACGAGAGAGGAGGTATTGTCCGATTCTGGCTTCTTGGACAAAAAAGGAAGGCTGTTCCTTTTCCTCATTTTTCACCTTTCCCTTCCCCTTTTCTCGGTTCCTCGATCGCTGCACTCGCGTCTCTGACAATTAGCTGTGCCTATCATCACCCCACGCAGACAACCCATACCCCTCCCTTGTCCGCTTCCCCGAATCGACAGAGACAGCAACCCACCACACCCATCAAGCTCTATAAATTCCGCCCCCCCCGCCCGCGTACGCGTTCCCACCCAAAGCTTACAGCAGCACCCATTCATCCAGAGTCCGTCGCGGAGGCCCACTTCCTCCTTTTCCTCTCGAGGGGGATCGTTGTCCCGGGAATGCGAGCGGCGGAGAGGGAGAGGGAGAGAGAGAGAGAAAGGGAAGGGAGCTAAGTGGGTTGTTGCGTGTGTGCGGTGTTGGTGCGCGTCTGTGTGGGCGCTGACTGTGCGAGCGTGTGCGTGCGTGTGCGTGTGCGTGTGCGTGGGTGGTCTGATCGGAGGCATTGCTGTATGTCAGCAGAGTACTACTGCGATAAGTACTGCGGTGGATACGGTGAGGTAGCGAACCCATTGCAATGGCCACAACTCAGGAAAAGGCGGCGTCTTGCTGCGCCGGGAGCGCAAAGCCGCCCCCGCCCCCGCCGGTCGCGGCGCCCGTGCTCGGGAAGGCCCGCGAAGAGGTGTTGGTCCACGACTGGGCCGTGCCCGCGGGCGATCCGGGCGAGGATCTGACCGGCAAGAGAGCTGCCCCCGTCGCCGGCGCTGCCTTAGTCCGTCCCGTGGAGCCCCTCCCCGATTCGCCTGCAATAACTCCGGCGAACAAAGGTCCGCTCACACAGTGCTTGTCTTCTTCTTTTTCTTTTTCCTCTTGAGCTACGTGTAAGTGTATATGTAGAGGTACATGTACAAATTTTTATTGGGGTATATACGGTGGTGATAATGCTTTGGCTTTATATCTGATCAATGATTGGGTTGTGGAAAAAGGTAGTTTGATAAAGGTTGCTTTTTTTCGTGGATGTGTTCTTCTCTGTTTTATAGTACTTGGGACAATCCCCATTGAGACACGATTGACTGAGCATCACCCATCGAGTAAACTCTGACTTCCGCGTCACGGATGTTGAACTGTTCTAGTCCACGTCCTTGATTTCTTGTTCTTGTTCTTGTTTTGTTTAACTTAGGAATGAGTCTCTTGATTCCTAGATCCTGAGGTTTTCTTGTTTAGGTAACTCCTTTCCCAGGTTCTATCTTTTGAACACAGAACGGTCATCTAATGCGGGTGACTAAAGGGTGTTCATTTTCTGTTCTGTCTGATCTATCCTATTGCTGAAATTAGATATTTATCTGGGATCATCCCATCCTGCTGAGCTCTGAACCTGTGTGGAGGGTTCAGTTTCAGTAGTAATAAGATGTGTTTGCTTGGCTTGGATAGGAATCCCAGTCATGGTGAAGCCTCAGTCCAGTCACCCGTTGGATCCTTTATCTGCTGCCGAGATCTCAGTGGCAGTGGCCACTGTCCGGGCTGCAGGCGCAACACCCGAGGTACTTAGTTTACATGTTCAGTCATTTAGCTAGAAGTTTGTCTCGATGTTTGTTCTTTTGCTTGTATAATCTCGTGGAAGAAAGATGCTGATCCCTATCTCCATTTTCAGGTGCGAGACAGCATGCGGTTTGTCGAGGTGGTTTTGCTGGAACCGGGTAAGCAAGTTGTTGCCCTGGCGGATGCATACTTTTTCCCTCCATTTCAGCCATCACTGCTTCCCAGAACAAAAGGTGGGCCTATGATACCTAGCAAGCTTCCTCCAAGGCAAGCAAGACTTATTGTGTACAACAAGAGGTCAAACGAGACAAGCATTTGGATTGTTGAATTGTCTGAGGTTCATGCGGTGACTCGAGGTGGTCATCACAGGGGAAAAGTGATTTCATCCAAAGTTGTTCCAGATGTTCAGCCTCCGATGGTAAACCTTTAATCCATTCCTGAGAATGTCTGATACTAAGACAAATGCTGACCATGCAATAATAGTTTAAGCAGAGAAGATTTGAAGTTTGGATCAACTGGATATATTTAACCTTGTTAATAGGGCACAACAGGTCTTCGGAATTCAATGTTAAAGTGATATGACTGACCATATCAGGCTGACAAACCCTAGGGAATAGTGTGTTTATCTCTCGGTCAACATGCAAATGCAAGTATGGAATTCTTCCTGAGATCATTTGCCATGACGTCTGTTTAGGACTGCCTCACCTGCTGGTGAAGTAGGTGAAAACAAAAGCTCATGCACTTAGACCTCTTCTGCTAATAAACAATGAAGTGCTTTGCTGCCACTTATCCAGTGCTCTTTACTCCTTCTATGGGATAGACAATATTTGTAATTGCTTCGATGAGTCCTTGACCTAATCCTATTCCATATCTGAAAATTCTAGGATGCAGAGGAATATGCTGAATGTGAAGCTGTTGTGAAGGAATTCCCTCCGTTTAGGGAGGCAATGAAGAAGAGGGGTATTGAGGATTTGGATCTTGTGATGGTGGATCCTTGGTCAGTTCCTCACAGATAGTTTACTTGCAAATACCTCGTTGAAGAATGCTTTCGATGGTTCTTGCCCTATTTATATTCTTTGTGTAACTTTGTCCAGGTGTGCTGGATATCACAGTGAAGCTGATGCACCGAACCGCAGACTTGCTAAACCACTAATTTTCTGTAGAACTGAGAGTGACTGTCCTATGGAAAATGGTTATGCACGTCCGGTGGAAGGAATTCATGTGCTTGTTGATATGCAAAATATGGTTGTTATTGAGTTTGAAGACCGTAAACTCGTTCCCCTACCGCCAGCTGATCCATTGAGAAATTACACTCCTGGTGAAACAAGAGGTGGCGTTGATCGTAGTGATGTGAAGCCCTTACAAATCATCCAGCCTGAAGGCCCAAGCTTTCGTGTCAATGGTCACTTCATTCAATGGCAAAAGGTGGTTGAAAATATTTCATGAAAACTGAATATCATTTGGCAATATATATTTCGAGATATGAAATTGAGTACCAGTTTGGTGATATATATTTCGAAATATTGATAATGTTTCACTGTGTTATGGTTTTTAGTGGAACTTCAGAATTGGATTCACGCCAAGAGAGGGCTTAGTAATATATTCTGTGGCATATGTTGATGGTAATCGAGGTCGGAGACCCGTGGCCCACAGGTTAAGCTTTGTTGAGATGGTAGTGCCTTATGGAGATCCTAATGATCCTCATTACCGAAAGAATGCTTTTGATGCTGGAGAAGATGGTCTGGGGAAAAATGCACATTCTCTTAAGAAGGTAAACTATCGTTCGCGCCTTATATATAATATATATATATATATATATATATATATATATATATATATATATATATAAAATATATATTTATATATATATAGCCCATAATAAGAATAAGTTCTTTTGCCGAATCTATCAAGTACAATATTGCAAGTAGAAGTAGAAGTGATTTTCTCATTTTGAGTTTAATGTTGCAGGGTTGCGACTGTTTGGGCTACATAAAATACTTTGACGCACATTTTATAAATTTTACTGGAGGTGTAGAAACAATTGAAAACTGTGTTTGTTTGCATGAAGAGGATCATGGGATCCTGTGGAAGCATCAAGACTGGAGAACTGGTTTAGCAGAAGTCCGGAGATCCAGAAGGCTAACAGTGTCTTTCATTTGTACTGTGGCCAACTATGAGTATGGATTTTTCTGGCACTTCTATCAGGCAAGTTATATAATGACTGCCACAAAAAACTTTACAGTGCTCAATTTTAACAGCTCTGATGATATTGATGTGTTTGTTTCCTTGGATCACCACTTGCTTTATTTTAAGTTACATGGTGTCAAAGGGTGTATCATTCATCTTGTCAATGACTTTAATTTGACATGATTTTCATTTCATTTTGTTTTTTTTTTTTTTTTTTTTTGGTAAGAATGATTTTCATTTTGTTTGTTGTTGCAGGATGGGAAAATTGAAGCGGAGGTTAAACTTACTGGTATTCTCAGTCTTGGGGCATTGCAGCCTGGAGAAACTCGAAAATATGGCACCACCATTGCACCTGGGCTCTATGCCCCTGTTCATCAACATTTCTTTGTGGCTCGGATGGACATGGCTGTTGATTGTAAGCCTGGTGAAACCTTCAATCAGGTAGTTTATAAGCTTGAAACTTTTTGCGAACCTTTACTTTTCCCTGGCAATAATTGGCTTTATTTTTCTTGATTGTTTTCCGCTTTCTTTTGGAATTTCTGAACCGTATCACCGTTCTGTGATGGTTCTTACATTTTCTGCTTTGAATGTTAAAGCAAAATCTTTTCTTTTAATCATAAATGCATTTGTCTAGGTTGTCGAAGTCAATGTCAAAGTTGAGGAACCTGGAAAAGAGAATGTTCACAATAATGCTTTCTATGCTGAAGAGGAGCTGCTCCAGTCTGAAATGCAAGCAATGCGAGACTGCAATCCTTTATCTGCACGACACTGGATTGTGAGACATCTCACTCACTCTCTCTTCCCACCCCCCCCTTTTTTTCCTCTAAATGCACATACGGCTACCAACATTGTTTTATTTTTGTTCAGCCACTTTAGTGATAATATTAGATGTTATCTTCACCGAGATTTGTGCATCGTCCTATATTAATAGTATTACCTGGTTCTGTTTCTCTTCTTTGGTTCTGGCTCTACAGTTTAAAAATGTTATTTTACATCATTCAGATCAGAAATACAAGAACGGTCAATAGGACTGGGCAGCTTACGGGGTACAAGCTATTACCTGGCTCGAACTGCTTACCTTTAGCTGGTTCCGAGGCAAAATTCTTGAGAAGAGCTGCGTTCTTAAAGCATAACCTTTGGGTCACGCCTTATGCACGCGATGAAATGTATCCTGGAGGGGAGTTTCCTAATCAAAACCCACGTGTTGGAGAGGGATTGGCTACATGGGTCAAGCAAAATCGATCACTGGAAGAAACGGACATAGTTCTCTGGTTAGTTCTTAGCTTCTTTTTAAGTGAACTATCATCACTAGCTTGATTGAGCCCTTTGACATCAGAATCAGAATTATGGCGGACTTTTCTCACTGATTTACAAGATGACAATAAACAATAGTAAACACAATGTCAATTTAGCCGCTAAAAATTGACAGGTAGGCTTCGCTTGTGCATTTGATAAATGGGATTGAGACATATTCTAAAACATATTAGTTTGTCAATTTGGTCTTTTAAATAGGATTAGAAATGAGATTCTCTAGTGTGCTAACTGTTACGGATGTCATTTGTAGGTATGTATTTGGCGTGACACATATTCCAAGACTGGAAGACTGGCCTGTCATGCCGGTGGACCGCATTGGATTTATGCTCATGGTATGATGAATATTGTATTGTAATATCTCCAGTCATTCTTATCGCAAGCACTTGTTTACTAATCTCTCGCTTCAAATATACTGATGAAATGATGATTATGGTATCTCTGCATGCTTGGGTTCTTATGTTTATTATTGAGTGGTATTGCTGAATTACCCGTCGGATAGAAATTACTACCCATCCCAGTAGACTGTTTACTTCAGAGGATCATGGTTTCATAGAATTAATTTGCAATTTCAACTTTGCTGTTAAGTGTTTGTTCTTTCAAAGAGCAAAAGCGGTGAACTCACATCATTCCTTTTCTCTCCTTTGGGTTCAGCCACACGGGTTCTTCAATTGCTCACCGGCGGTTGACGTGCCCCCAAACTCAGGCGATTCGGAGCTCAAGGAGAATGGGATGGCTGCAAAATCCATCCAGAACGGACTACTCGCTAAGATGTGAAGCAGATTCCCTTTTTTCTTCTGAAGTCGCGTCCTGATTTGTTATGCAACTTGTCATTTCAATTTGTGTTTACGCATTATGGCTTTTACTCTGTGAAAACGCCATTTGTGTTCAGCCTTGTGACACTACATAAAATGTGATTTATCAATAAGATGACTTTGCCGAAATAAAAAGCAAAGCTCTGTGATGCCGTGGGCTTTACGGATTTTCACCCTTTGCAGAGGCAGGAAATTTGGGATGTCCTCGGTATTTTACGCACGTTAATCTTATGTAACAACACTTGGGTTTCTCGAGCTTGCTTAAGTATTAAGTCGTGACAAGCAGAGGCTGAGAATGGCTTCCAGTGCAGCAGTTTTCTGCTCCAGCGTGTCATTATCGTGTGCATAAGCACGCTTGACCGCTTGGGTTACCTCTTATAAGGCTGTTTGGTCCAAAGTCTTTGTATGTGAGCATTTGGTTTAGGCATGATTGAAAGAGCAGATGAAAAGTAATCCCCAGGGAAATTAAAAACAAGAGTCAAAACTATCGTGACAAGAGTCAAGAGTCAAAACTATCATGACAAGAGTCAAAACTATTACCATCATCTTCTTTCCACACTGTGTTGTTATTGTAAGATCGAGGAAGCAGGTTCGATGGCTTTCGAAAGTCTCGCTGAGCAGCAACTTTATGCATCCTCCTTCCTGGAAGTAATCTCTTAATGAATAAGGTAGAAGACTTTGACCGGGAATGGACTTGTTGGGTTTGGCTTGGAAAGTCCATTATTCTCGACGCGTCAAATTCAGCATTTTCTTCTCCCCATCTACTCCATGTACAGTGTTCTGATGGGTCTATCCGAGGACAGCGTTCGACAAAATTAAACCTGTTGATCATTGACAGCTTTAGTTGTTACTTCGGCACTGAGTTTCGGTGATGGTCTCGGGTTTGCTGTCCTCGACGACCGGCTTCGTTTCATGACGGTTTTCTTTCGAACATTCCAAACGCCATCGGACGAGTTATATTCACACAAAGTTTGATCCCATCGGCAATGTGCTATAGCTAACGACGACATTCATTGTGAACGATGGCAACGAATGTTCTTAATTCTAGTCGACACAGTCCTAAATTCCCTCGTTACTCAGCCTGCTTTGAATACGGAGAGACAAAAATGTAAACTGGGCCTTCCTTTGACCTCATCAATCATGATGCGCCTGAAAATTCATGTTATACGGGTACATTCCATGCCCACAGATTCTCCAGGAAAATATCCAAAACGTCTTAAACTTATTGTATTTGTGCTAATTCAACTCTAAACTTTTTAATTTTACTAATTGACTCCTAAATATTTTTACTTTTTACCAATTGAGTTTATTTGGCAAATTTTGGACGGAAATCATTGATGTGAATGTTAATAGTGCCATGTAAGATTGCCAGTGTTGATATGGATAATTTTAATGATATTTTAATATTTTTGAATTTTTGAATTTTTTCCTAATTTTCTCTTCTTTTTTTTTTTTTTCTTTTCTTTGTTTCTTCTTCTTCGTTTTGCCGATGACAAACCACCGACTATGCTTGGCCAAATAGCCTCACCTGCCATAGGTGAGACACAGCTAGGCGAGGGCGAGCCCCGGCGAAGGTTAGCCTCACCAAGCGTTAGCCGAGCAAAAGTGACGCTTGGGTCAGCCTTACTTGGGCTGGTGAGACACGACAAGGGTGAACCTTGCCTAGGCGGGCTAGTCCTAGCGAGGGCTTCCTTGCTAAATCGGGCGAGGCTGGCCCTCACCCAAGCCAAGGCGACCTCGCCAAATGTCGCCAATGTTTGAGCGATGCCCAACGAGGTCGCCTTGGCTTGGGCAAGGGCTCCGGTAGCTGGGGCTCGCCCGGTTGCACCTTACCTATGATGGGCAAGGCCAGTCAGCCCAGTATGGCCAATGGTCAGCCACTGGTAGAAGGAAGAAGAAGAAGCAAAAAAAAAAAAAAAAAAAAATTAGAAAAAATATTTTAAAATGTTAAAATATTATTAAAAATTATCAAATGTCGCATCGATGGTTGTATGTAGTACTCACCGACTTTCATGTAATGGCAAGAATTTCTAGTGAAAATTATTTGGATAGATTCAATTGACAACAAATAAAAAAGTTTAGAACTCAATTAATAAAATTAAAAAATTTAAAATTAAATTAATAAAAGTGCAATAAAAAGATTTAAGACTTCGTGGATAATTTTCCCGTATCCTTCCATTACTCTCGTGATGCAGGTGAAAAGGCGAAAAAAGAAAGCTTGAATGGAGGACAAAAAACATGGTTCTGTGTACTCGGTTGACCATTTCAACTTTCGACTTGACCAGTAGTTGGCCCTCAGGTCGTCAAAGTACCATATTTTATTTTACTTTTTACGGAGAAAAAATGTGCTGTTCGACGTGTTATTTTCCTCATTTGCAAATCACGTTTTGTCAAAAAGGAGCTTTTGACTTCGAGTCTTTCATTTTCCACCCAACTCCCCAACCTTAAGGAAAAGGCACTCTTTTCACTTTTCACCAAACCTTAATATATTGCACGTACTCTAAAGTATTAAGAAAATAATTGTACGTAAAATCAAGTATAAATCTTATATGCTGCGAAATTTTTAAGGATTTTTAATTTTTTTTAAAAAAAGTTAGAATACATGAGCCACAAGTTTTTATGAACTTCATGTAAGGTAGGAAGTAAAAATCAATCTAGACAAGCTAATGAAATTACGTGTGTAGTATTCTATTTTGGATCTTGACATCATTGCGATATTTGTTAAATATTAATTTAACGAATAATACTTTAATTTCCACAGCGTCGTCAATGCATAACACACACCAAAAAGGAAAAAGAAACAGCATATCATGAGTAATATATTCTCCTTATTTGATTGGTTGATAAGTGTCCTAGCGCACTCATTGAGGCTGACACGCACTATCATAGAATATGTAGATATTATATGTGCCTTGTTGAGGAACTTACTAGAATTTCCATATGATTTCATGGGAAGAGGAAATGAAAAATGTTATAATTTCATTTCGACGCTCGTTTTAATGTCAAAACTTTTTAGTGACCAATTGAACACAATATCTGTAAAAAAAATAATCACGTAAATGCATCTTTTATGTTTAAAAACCCATAATATATATTGTCTTTTTGATATTTAATGAATTAAATGCTTCGTCATTGATCAAAAAAGCACCTCCGACAATAAATTCAGGTAAAAGTTGGCCTTTTTATTTTGTCAAATTTTTATGTCTGACGTGGTAAATTTTAAAAATTTGATCAAATCCTTGTTGAAAGTTGCCATACTCCTCCTCCTCCTCCTCCTTTGACTTCTTGGTTCGTTTTTGTCTTTAGCCAACCAAATTACATTTTCCTTCATCTTCTCCAATCATTTTCTTAACTACCGTTTAGTCCTAAGGCAACCGACGACGCCAACAAAATTGTACTGGAAAAAAAAAATCTCTCTGTTGAGTTATGTGAATTTACAATCAAGAATAATGAACCTCCAACGAATCTAGTAGATCATCTCTGTGGTCACCATGATTTTGCTAGTATGTGGTCCTCACTCTTCTATGACCGGAGATGATCCACGACAAAATTTGATTCGAAGGCCTGATCGCAACAACATTGAAATTCGTTATCTTAAAAAAAGAGCAAAAAATCGGAGAGGAGAAGAAGAAATCAAGAGCAAAATGATTGTTTTCCACTCTTCATCTAACGATTGCCCCTAATTGCCCCTAAAAACTAAGAAACTAAATTGCCCCCAATTTGATGAATTAGCGTTAGGGCTCGCACTGGAATTTTGTCCCCAATTCATTAATTTGGGATAGATAGATGGTCAAACAATGTCGTTCAGGTTTAATAACGTTAACTTCAATCAATTATGGCATTGAAGCGATCATTCAAAATGTTATGACACTAAAGCGATTGCTCGAAATGTTATAATACAAAAGTGATGGGCGTACGAAAATCATGACACTTATAGTGTCATTTTCCTCGATTGCATTCACAAATATTATATAAAATGCTTATCTAATTTGCTTGATTAGGCTTACAGGGGGAGTCAACGGGTAATCAACGGGTAAATCTAGTAAATTACGAAAATGTCAAGTCTTTTTTCTCGTTGCCCAAGGCGAAATAAACAGTAGAGGTCAAAATTAAGCTACTGCTTTCTTGGAAATTTAAGGAATACTCTGGGTAATCAATGGGGACGACCAAAAGTCATACGAAACAAATTTGTTCATTTATTTAGTTTTGGTGCGGGACCGCGGGACCGGGGAAAGCGAGGAACCCGGGGCGCCTTCCAGGCGGGTGCCCGGAACGCCCCCGCGAAGCTCACCGAGTCAGCAAGCCGTTTCCGTAACGTAAGCCCCAAAGACCCCGATTTGACTCGCCCCTTTGACTCATCATCCCCCCCGGTCCAATTTTTCCACGCGCTCTCCCTAAAAACAATTAACCTTAAAAGGATTAAACAACAATTTAGGACAATTTAGGACGATTTAGGACGGTTCAGGACGATCCCCGATAAAATAAGGAACGACGAAAATCGAAAATCTTAAACATCATTCCCTTCTTTACCCACACTCCCGCACGGAGCCAGAGAGCCAGAGAGCCAGACACAGATACAGAGAGACGGACAGACATCCTCGGCAGAACCCCGAATGCGTCATCGTCATCGGCGGCCCCAATCGAAGCCCTGATCGCCGCCGTACATGGTTCTGCAGACCGGCGCCGCCTCCGCCGAACTGCCGCCGCGTGCCCCCAGGATGGCCGCCGCTGCCGCCGCCGCCGCGCCCCCAGCGCCCGCGCCGCCCGAGGAGAGGCGGATCGAGGACGAGCTGTCGCACCCGATCATGCTGTCGGAGCGCGTCCGCTCCGCGGTGGACGAGGCGGAGTCGTTCAAGTCGGAGTGCTCGGAGCTGGGGAGGCAGGTCGACCGCCTCTCCCAGATGCTCCGCTCCCTCGTCCGCTTCACCACCTCCGCCCAGTCCCTCTACGACCGCCCCGTCCGCCGCGTCGCCACCGACGTCTCGCGCCACCTGGAGCGCGCCCTCGCCCTGGCCCGCAAGTGCAAGCACCAGAGCATCCTCCGCCGCGTCGTCACCATCACTAGCGCCGCCGATTTCCGGAAGCTCGGGGGCCTCCTCGACGCTTCCGCCGGGGACCTCAAGTGGTTGCTCAGCGTCCTCGGCTCCGACGGTAAGGGCGGTGGCGGTATCGAGCTCTCGCTGCCTCCGATCGCGAGTAATGACCCGATTCTGTCCTGGGTCTGGTCCTTCATCGCCTCGATTCACATGGGGCCCTTGCCCGATCGAATTGAGGCCGCGAACGAGTTGGCTTCGCTCGCGCGGGACAATGACAGGAACAAAACGATTATCGTGGAGGAAGGCGGCGTCCCCCCGCTGCTCAAGCTCCTGAAGGAGACTTCGGCTCCCGATGCTCAAATAGCCGCCGCCACCGCGCTTCAATACTTGGCCAATGATCAAGCGAGGGTGCAGGCGATTGTGAACGAACTCGGGGTTCAGACTATTGTGCAAATTCTCGGGGATGCGCCCATGCGCGTGCAGATTCAGGTGGCGAGCTTGGTGGTGAGTATGGCGAAACACTGCCCACTTGCTCGGGAGGATTTCGCTAGAGAGAATGCTATTCGGCCTCTGGTAACGCTGTTGTCGTTTGATATGTTCGTGGATGATCCTAAAGCTGGGAAGCCTATGCAGAGTATTCATTCCATTGTCCAGATTAATAAGGAAAAGGAAAGTAAATCTTTAGGGAAACTGAACAGCCATAACTCATATTCGGATGGTAGTAGGTCGGGAAGTCATAAGAAAGACCGGGAGAATGAGAAGCCCGAGGTTAAAATGAGGCTGAAGACGGGCTGCGCTGAGGCATTGTGGATGCTTGCTAGAGGGAGTTTGTTGAATAGTAAGAAGATTACAGAGACAAAGGGGTTGCTTTGTCTGGCGAAGTTGTTAGACGAGCAAGGTGATTTGCAGCGTAACTGCTTGATGACTATTATGGAGATCACGGCTGCAGCGGAGGCTAATGCCGACTTTAGACGCGCGGCTTTTAAGACCAACTCACCTGCTGCAAAATCGGTTGTGGATCAGCTCTTGAAGGTGATGAAGGAGATAGACTCTCCATCCTTGCGAGTTCCTGCGATTAAATCCATCGGCTCGCTGGCTCGGACATTTCCAGCTAGGGAGACTCGTGTTCTTGTGCCACTAGTAAGTCAACTTAACCACTCGCACCAAGAAGTAGCAACTGAAGCTGCTATTTCTCTGGAGAAGTTTGTATGTCCAGATAATTTTCTATGTAAGGAGCATGCGAGGGCAATAATCGAGTCTAAAGGTGTTCCACCTGTGATGATACTGCTAAAGGGCAGTGGAAGGATGCAATTGCATGGGTTGTATCTACTCTGCTACCTTGCAATAAGTTCTGGCAATAGCGAGGCCCTGGAACAGGCCAGGGTGTTGACTGCCCTGGAGGGAGCTGATCGTTCAGTTGCTGCCCAACACCCTGATTTGCGAGAACTGATTAGTGATGCAATTTATCACCTTAAGATGTTCCATGCGGGCGGCCATCCTCAGAAGCCGTCTTACTTGGTTGAAATATAATGAATGAGCCACTGGACCTGGTGATTTTCAGGGCTGTTTTATTCGGATCAGCTTCGCTTGTATATGGAGAAAATTCAGGGTATAAAGATAATGTTCATTTTGAACAATGTAATCTGCTGACGGTAGCGATATGTTTGCCAAAATAGAGACCTTAGTTTGTGCAAACATTCTTTAGTGAAGCAGCATAGTCCTGCTGTCCTTGCTCTTTTTTGGTTGCATTCTAAGGATGTTGTCTCTTTTAAAGTGGGTTATGTGGTGATTCAATGTTTATAGTCTAGATCATGAGCTAGTGTAATTTTGGACTAGGGATATGAGTGCTACTTTGGTGAAATCTTAGATTTCAGATGGTGTTTAGATGGAAATATGCTACCGTGTGAATACTGTTTACCTGAAGAGTTAGTCTATGTTGAGCAATTACTTTTACTTTGTCTCCAACTGGTTTGAGTTGTCTGCATCAGAGATAAATAATCATCAAGGGAAGAATTGCGTTGATTTCTTCTTTAGCATTTGAAGTTGCTTTGGCATTGTGCTTAGAGATGCTGACTCGGTTTTGCTTTTCTTCCTATTTTGCCCTTTCCGTTCTATCTCTTCATTTGGTGAGAATGGGAGCCATTTAAGGCGTTCTGTATTTGGGAGGGTTTTCAAAAATGTGTATCACGTATGAATAGTCAGCAGTTTTTTTGGTTCCAATTAACTCTTGCACCATGGACATCCTGCATCTATCAATCCGTTTTTGTTTGTGGCAAAAAGATTGGCTGCATCATGTGCTTCTTTTAGAAGTCTTTCAGAAATCACCTGTGCAGGATAATAATCTTTCTTTGGTTGAAATGCAATTTGTTTTTTTTTTTTTTTTTTTTGGTAAAGGGTTGAAATGCAATTTGTTGCTATTTTGACTGCCCAACAACCATTTTGGTGCTAAGATAAGAAAAGAGTCCTCGGTCATGATGAACTTTTTAAGTTTTCATCATTGATCTTGCCTTTTCAGATTTGTTAAGCCAGGATACAAGGCTGTCAAAGGAGTTGTGGTGATGGCAGAGCTCAGCAGCATGGCACAAAACCGTGTTCCTGCTTCTCTGAGTTCATCGCAGTTAGAAAATCACTTCTTTCCTCCATTTAGGGGAATTTTCTAATAGTGCAATCTGTGGTTTGAGCAATCTTTGGGAGAAACTTGACTTGCAGCTTGTAATCTGGTGTAATCTGGTGTAATCTGTTGAATCAGCCGTTCTTTTTGGTTAGAAGTAAACCTTACTAATGCTGCGTTTACATCTATAAGGTGTCACTTGATGCCCTTTGAATTAGATAAAAATTTCATTATGCTGCAATAACCTGTGTAGCTGGAGAATCCTGGAAATATGCAATTGATTTACATGTAACTGCTCTCATTGGCCGTGTGGATTTTCATGCATCTTCTGGGATGTGAAACTTGTGGAAAGGATGCATTTTTTGAGTTTTTCTATTGTACGTTTCAACATTGTGACAGGCCGATCTATGACATGTAGACAAGACACCTTACTTTCCTACTTCTACTTGCATGTAAATGGCAAATACACGTTGTCATCCAGACGGAGAGGTCTGCCCAGTGACCATCCCATAATAAGAGCCTCCTGGGACTAGATATCTTTCTTGAAGGATCTTATTACATGCATTGTTCCTCGCTATGAATTACCTTTCCGCTGCTTAGAGGGATGGTCTTCTGCCTCTGGTTCGTTTCCTAGCATGGTTACATTAGCAAAACCATTAGTTAATTGCTGTTTATTAAAAATGTTAGCTCATTACTTTCTGTTGATTACATTGCAGTCCTGCCTTGTGTAGCTTCGCTCTCTGCTTACCCTAGAACTCTAGATCTGGGTTTTGGGAGAGAGCCCTCAAAGCCAAATGGTCTGAAGGAAAGTCGCTAATGGTATTGTTGCCAATGGGACGGTCTCTATCAGTGTGAAGTTTTGATACAGGAACCCTGTCAGGTTTCTTACCATGTCGAGATCATCCACATTTGATCCACCACCAGGCGCCATCTTCAGGAGTTTATGAGTGTATATACTCTTGCCACTGCTGTTCATTTAGATTTCTTAATTGAATTAGCCAAAAGATGGGGGAGAGAAAAAGGGTTTGCTCAAATCCATGCCGTCCAACCAAATTTGGTAGCTGATGGGTGTGACGGAGGACAGGAACGAGAGTGACAAGGACAGGGAAGACAAGAATATAGATGAAACAAGAAGGATTTTCCTAAAAGACGCCCCTCGCTAATAAAATCAAAATGCCAGATGTAGCGAGTAATCCTCACTGAAACTTTAATAAAACTTCCTTATCAAAAGATTTCTCTTGACGAGTTTCCATCGGCTGGTAGATTAAGCGGGGCCTCTGGGATTTTGCCCCTAAATTCTCACTCCTTCGGACGAGCCCGTCTTGTTTTAGTCAGAAATTGGTCCACCTGAAGAGAGTTGAAAAGAAGGCCCAGCTCGGTCAATCCTAAAACATCCAGTTACCCTCGTTTGTCATAGAAGAGGCTGGTCGCTCCAGGTTCAGCCGACGACACAAAGCCCAATCATCTTTCAAGAAGAAGAGACAGCTGCATGCGTACCATACCACTACACCCATACATAAACATCGTCGTCCCTTTTCCAATCATCGATGATCCGCTCAAAATTGGAAAGAACGCACAGGCGAATTCTGGTAGTAGTAGTAGTAGAGTAAAACGTACAAGAGATACAAGATCACTCGTTTAGCATTTAGGATGTCGGCATGATGGCTTTGTGCCTCGGTTTAGTAATGTCCGGTTTTTGCAGTGGACCATATGCATCAGACAGCAATAGGATTCAGGTATGTTCAAACTTATGGAGTCTCTTTCCATCAATACACCAGTACGTTTCTTGCTTAATGGTTTCCAACTCAACCGGTCGAATAAGCTGCAATTTCTCCTGGCATCCTTTCGTCTCTCTCGTTTTCGGCCCCCAAGATAATAAAATTCGTCTCTCTTGTCGTAAGTAACTCTCGTCCTTAAGCAAGCATCAGGAGATCAGAGAATTCTGCTTATAAATTCATCGAGGCAAATCTATGTGTATAAATAGCATGCTGGTTCTTAGAAATTATAGTTATGTGTTTGTGCAGTGGGAGGAAAATCATCTGGTTGTGCATCACTCGCTTACGGAAGTGTCAATTTCTTCGAAATGCTACGAAGAAACCGAAGGCGACCATTCATGTCAAGCACGACCAACAGGATTTATAGTCTAATTGTTTGTTTTGCAATTACACAACTTCGTAGAAGTTTAAAGATCTTAGGTCTTACGAGCCCCGGAGAAAATACAGGGACCAAATAAGAACGCTGTCAAAATTAGTTCAGGGACTTTAATGTATTTGTCTCCAAAATCTTTCATTAAAATCTTGGCAAGTTCATGATGCTTCCCTAAGGGCATAGTGATTTACGGTTTTTATAGTAAACAGTTCATTGAGAGCCGAAGCTACAAACTCTTTGCAACTTATCATGACATGATAATGAAAGTACGAAGAATAGATTATTTTCCTAATACAAAGTCAAATATGAGCACAAAAATACTAAATGATTCCCATCTTATTCATTAGCTCCGAGGGTATTGTAGAGATAAACCTTGTGAATTTTCTCACCAATTGGGTTATCTTACACGGTATACTAAATTACAAGAAGTTGGAACAGATCAGAAGCGTTTGTATATCAGGATTAAGCAAAGCGACGTATAATCGTGAAATACTCCCATAAATTTGTCGAGGCAGGTGGCTTTAGGGCCGGGTTATTACATGAATATTATTGACCTAGATAAGTTATTAACATTTCTAATGTGACTAAAGGCTCCATTCGTTTTGCAGAAAATAATTTCTGGGAAAACGTTTTCCGGATTTTCCGGCGTTTGTTTCACGGAAAATGAATTCCTTAGGGAAAATGTTTTCCAAGAAAGAAAAAAAGTCTTCTAAATTAGGGGAAAATGTTTTCCACTTTTGAAAAGTGAAAAATATTTTCCTCACTTAATTTCTCTTATCTCACACCTCTACAAATCATCACTTCCTCCTCCCCTTTCTTTTTCTTATTTTCTTTTTTTATTTAAATTATTTTTAATTTCCTTTTCCTCTTCTATTTCATTTTTTTTCTTTGTTTCCCATCTTCTTCTTTCTTGGCTAGTCGTCAGCCATCACCAAGTGAACCTTGAGCTCGCGCTCATCAATCTGGCAAACCTCAAGCTAGACACTCGCGCTCGCCAATCTGGGGAGCGGCAAGCCTTGTGCTCATCGGCGAGCTCGCCGATGGCCGATGTGGGCCATCGCCATGGCCGGCGACCAGCTAAGAAAAAGGAGATGGAAAACAAAGAAAAAAAGAAAAGAAAAAGAAAAAAAGAAAAAAAAATTAATAATAGATTTAAAAATTGAAAATAATTAAAAATCAATTTTTTAAAAAATATGAAAAATCCATTTAAAAAATAAAATAAATGAAAAAGATTATATGAAGGAAATTATTTTCCTTATTGAACACAAAAAATGTTTCCCACTTCATTTTCAATTTTTATCCGAACATTGGAAAATAATTACATTTTCTACAAAACAAATGGAGCCTAATTAAAACATTTCTACTAAACCATTAACAAGCATGAAGAAGCTAGTGTGACTATGTTCTCTGTATCTCTTGCACGGGAAATATACAAGATTATAAGGCTTCGTTTGTTTTGTGGATAACATTTATCAGAGTTTCGTTCACTTACGAAAATGAGTCTACGGATTTCCTAATCAAAGGACAACCTATGCTTGAATCCAACAAAATGATTCCCTCTTTAAAAGATTGCAGATCATTTTATAAAAAATAACTAAGTATTGGTTCTTAAACTTGAAAGTCTACATTTGAGCATGAAAACCCTAGCATTGATTCTTGCGTCCTTGCCGTTTAGGACTAGGTCTCTGATACCTTGCCTGAGTCCCTAAAGCCTGTGCTTGGGTCCATCAAGATTGGGACCACATAGCTAGGCCTAGGCCCCCGGCCCCCTCACCCATTGAGGTTGGGCCCAAAGCCTTGGTGCCTATGCCTGGTGCCTCAACACTTGGGCCCACAAAGGCTAAGCTCGGGATCTTGGTAACCAACTTCGAACCCCCAACACCTAGGCTTGGGTCCACAAAGGCCAAGCTCGGGATCCCAATACCTAGCTCAGATTACCAACATCTAGGCTCGAGTCCTCAATGCCCAAGTTTGGGTCCCTAATGCCCGAGGCAGGATCTATTGAGGCCAAGGGCTAGGGACATTGGTGCCCGTGCCCAAGTCCATCAAGGCCTATTTTCCTAGTGTCCATGCCCAAGTCCATCAAGGTCAAGTCCAGGATTTTGGTACCCATGTTCAGTTCCATCAAGGCTAGGCTTGACATCCTAGCATTGACACCCCAGTTCATCAAGGCAAGGCCTAAAACCCAAGTGCCCATGCCCTAATCCCCAGTGTCCGAGTTGGGGTCCATCAAAACCAAACCTAGGACCTGGTGCTCATACTCGATTCCTCGACCATTCATGCTCAAGTTATTAACGCCCAAATAGTGTATGTTTTATTTAGAAAAATAATATTAGATTTTCCATACCAAACAACGAAAATATGTTTTTAGTTCATTTTTATGTTCAATCAAACAACGGAAAGTATTATCATTTTTTACTAATTGATTTTTGGAAAATGTTTTTCGGAATTATATCTTGTTTCGGAAAATAGATGGAGCAAAAAAGAGAATTAAACCGTATCAAAGGGTGTCCAAAGTGGCAACATGCGAGGCTCTGGAGAAGAAAAATCAAAATCGAGCTCAATTAGCGTGTTCTTCTATCTCCGACCCCCATCACTATAATAAATAAGTACTATTATTCCTCTTCCTCTTGTCCCCATCAATACGGTCAAAATAGCAATCCTAATCCATCTTCTCTCATGCTAAAGATAAAACAATTCACCAGGGGAACCACCGAATAAGGGTGGAGATCCCTCCCCCCTTGTGCATGTGGTCTCCAATAATGCCCACAAAAAAAAAAAAGAAAAGGGATCACGAAAGCAAGATCTTTTAGTTAATGAAATAATCAAAATCCGAAGCGCATCAATACCGGCACAGACTACAGCTACCCGCCAAGCTCAAGGTTCAGAAGCTCGTACTCTACGTGTTACGATGCCATTGACTCAATGCCGTCTCCGATCCCAAGAAGGGTTTCTTTAAGGTGGGGGAGTTTGCTCAATACAAACTGGAAGAGATAAGGTGGAACATCTGCCCTTTTTCTTTCATGGCCACCGCACATTCTCGCCCCCATAAAAAGTTAAAGACTCCTCTACTTTTTTAGTGTTAAACATTCTAGTTTATTCGGACATGTATGAGAGGAGGCGAGTCAATTATTGGTGAGAAGCACTTGACAATGAAAAGGGGTTATAATAATGGTGGCATGAAAGTGAGTAAAAATGCATATCTTAGCTGGTCCATTCAGCAAGAGCATAGGATTCTAATCTCTCAAAAGGGCCACAACCCCCAAAAAAAAAGAAAAAAAAAAGGGCCTCTTTCCACATGGGTGCCGTACTTTTTTTTTTTGTCTAAATCAAACCCATCACCCAGAACCTTTCCCCACTAGCCATCCATTTGAGCACCAAGGAGTCCTAGGTGGGTTAGGCAAGTATGTATACATGCATGCATACATGCATGTGGGACATGACTCATGAAAGAGAGAGAGAGAGAGAGAGAGAGAGAGGGGCCAGAGAAGTAATGTAAAGAAAAGGGTTTTGATGATTATGATGGTTAAGAGAGAATAAAAGGTGTGGTAGCCGTAGGAGGGTTTGGTGGGGTTCCATGGGTGCGACTGAGGGTCATGTGGGGCTTCGTCCCAATCAACATCAGTGACGAACCCAGCATCGATCTCTCTTCATCATCCAATCCCACATAGACGACCCCTTGAAAAGGATCTGCCTTTACCTCTCTCCTTTCGAAAAGGCTTTTGGGCCACATTCACACTCGCAGTCCTCTATTTGAAGCTCAACTTTGACTTGTGGCTTGAACGGAAGGGAAAGACAACTCTCTCACGCATCATCATCCCACTGAGGGATGAGAGAGAGGGAGAGAGAGAGAGAGAGAACATCTGCTGCACAAACTCTTCAGCGGGCGAAAAGAGATGAGAGGTCTATGAGTTGAAAATGTGGATTTGACCCAACATATGTTTGAGCTCTCTAGGAATTGAAAGCTTTGCCTTTTGACTGTTAAGGCATCGAAAGCGAAAAAGATCTATCTGTTTTCCCTCTCTTTTGAAGCCATTAACAAAAGCTTTGGTTCTCCTTTTTATCCCTTTTTCTTGTTTCCTCCTTTGTTTTTGCCAGTTCTTCTTTGGTGAATGACCCATATTTTTGAGTTGCTTCTAGAAATCCCACTTGCTGTCAGAGTGGGCGTTTCATGTCGACTTGAACAAAGATAAAGATGATAGGTTACAGTCGTGCATAATGTAAAAAGCGATAGTTTACGTAATTCTTCAGCTCGGAGCGGGCAATATGGAAGCAGATCGAGAACTCTTGAGAATGCGCTATGTACGGAAGATCCAGAATTTCTTGGCCGTATCAACTCACCAAACTTGAGAGAAGCCTGAAAAAGATGAGAGAGAGAGAGAGAGAGAGAGAGGGGACCAAAGGCAAATTTCGCTATGGAAACTCGATGCCTCCTCCTATTTCACCAAGTAAAGCCAAGACTGCTGCTACTTCGCGGGGAGACGGCATTATATGAATCTGTTCGAATTTAACAAGCCAAAGATTCAAACACCGCCTGGTTTTCTTGGAAAGAGAAAGAAGGAAACTTTGCCTAATCGCGGATTTTATTGAATGAAAAATGTTATGTACACATCACTAGCCTCCACTAGCTACTAACCAGACAATAGCATACAAGGACAAAAAAGAAAAAAGAAAGAAAATGAAGAGAGAGAAAAAGAGAAATGATAGTTACGGGAAAAGGTAAAGAAAATGAGCAGAAACTGGAGTCCATAATACAACCTTTTTAACAACTACACAAATCTCTCCCATAATCAGTTAGCCCTTTCGGCTTTGCGCATGAACACGCTCTCCAAATCCGGAGGGTTAAAGAACTCCCTAACTCCGTCGTAGCGGTACTTCAAGGCCGGCTTCCGCTTCCTCGGGGCCGGCGGCGGGCACGTGAACTTAACCGGGATCCTCGCCTCTTCCCCCGTCGGGGTCGTGGAGAGTTCCTCCTCCTCGCCGCCGCAGCCGCCGTCGTCGTCCCACTCGCCGCGGCTCCGCGAGGAGCCGGTGTATATCGGCTTCAACGGGGAGCGCAGCGAGATCCCGGCGATGACCCACGTCGCCTTGCCCTCCATGTCGAGCCCTTTATCCACCTGGTGGCGTTTCTCTTGGAACCCCATGATCATAAATACGCGCGCCCCGCCCGCCCGCCTGCGCGTCGCGACCCAAGGGAAAAACGGTGGTGTGGCAAAGAGGAAAGACTTTGAGGAGAGAATAAAACGAAGGAGGAGGAGGAGGAGGAGAATAAAGGTGGTCGGTCTTTTTCTTTGTGGGTGATGATGATAGGAGAATCGAAGAGAAGGAAAAGAGATGGAAAGTCCGCGCAAAGAGCGAGAGGCGAAGGAAGGAAAGGAAGGAGATGGAAAAGGGTGTCTGGTCGTTCGGGTGAAAGGAAAGGGAGCTTATAAAAGATGGGAATTTTTGAAAGATCAGGCGCTAGAGAGAGAGAGAGAGAGAGAGAGAGCTAGCTTTAAATGAGGAAGAGCATATGTTCAATGTCTCTCTGTATATACCAGAGAGATCAGAGAGAGAGAGAGAGAGGGGAGGGAGATGGAGAGAACCCGAGGAAACTCGTGACATAAGCAGGGGGAGAAAAATAAAGAAGACTTTTTTTATTAATGTGATGTGTGAAAGAGGAGCGAGGGAGGGACGGGGGGTTGCCCGTGAATGTGGCTGACCGGGCGGGCAGCAGCAGCAGCAACAGATTGACTCGGATTTTGGCGCCAAATCTTTTGGGGGAGAGAGTGGTGGGAATATGGGGATCACCAACAGTCCCCCCCTCCCAAACAAAAAATAATATTCCTTTCCCTTTTCCACCATCATTATCCCCTTAATTTAATCCCTATATTTTTTCTTTAGTCTCTCTTTCCCTCCCCAGCCCAGAAATTTTGGGGCTCATCATTGTCCTTTGCTCTTATTAAAAGGCTTTTCGGTAATTAGGTTATTTATCATTTCGATTTCATTCTTTGATGAGCAGGAGAATCGGAAAATATTGGAATCAAATCATTTAAGGAGAATCATTTCGATATCAGTTTCAAGAACAGCTGATTGAGCTGAAGAATCTTTGGTCGGAGTGATTTCTGACATGATTCATGAATCGGTCCCGTTTAGAAATGGGCTGAATGACTGGTAGTTGCCGCTGACAAATGCTCAGTACTAAAACATTAGCATGGTAGAGTTATAGGCACCTCAAATTTCAAAAGAACAAAGCTAACATCTATGTCAAGACACTGCAGATCTTGACATTCCTGAGATTTGTTATCATTCAACAAGTTGAAAACATTTTCTATCGAACGGTTTTTCTCGAGCTCATCGAGCAACGACGGTAAATCATTTACCGCCCAACTATTTTCTTTTCCTCGCTTAGTAGACATGAATGATCGTCATTTTCTTTCACTGGAGAAAGATGCCGACCTTACCAACTGGACACGACGTGTTCAATTTCTAGAGGGCCGGTAACTCTAGGACAACAACTATATAATGCGCATTAGCTAATCTTTTGTCTGAACATTACTCTGCCTTTTTCCTATTAGTGAATTATCTACTCTTTAATTTTTCACTCATCATTCCTCACCTAAGTGAAACCTGTACCTTCAAATCACTCCTGAACCCGGTGGATCAAAACCTTGTCATAGGTGCTGGACCCAAACAGCATAAGCATCAAGTTGCAGTCCGGTCGGTTACGTCCTCATGAGTCCTGATGCTTCTGATAAACGTGCTAAAGTTAAAAACGGGGTAAAATGTCAGGTTGTACTAGCCTTACAGCGCCCTTTGCTATTGGCCACTGCGCTAAAACCTAATCATCGTTACTGTGTCCAGCACCACCGACCAATTATATGCTACTAATGTGGTGGGGCACTATGACAGAAAAACAATCCCTTCGATCTGACACTAATCAACTTCCGGCAACTGGCTGCATTTGCATCTTTGCCGAGCTTAGCTGGTGCTCACGATCGAACCCTCCCTTTTTCGTTGTCCCTGAGTCAGTCCGAGATCTTCTCCTCCTTCGCTTCAAAACCTTGTAATCGAGAAACCCTTTATTGCGCTTTGAAGGGTACTTTTGATTTTCAAGAAAAGCGCTTTCTCCACGTGAAAGAAAGCCAATGGCAAAGAGAGACGTGAAAGGAAGGTAAGAAAGGCGGAAAATAATGCCACATTCGATGCCATGAAAGAGATAATAAAGGAGGGTTTTAGCGAGGCTTTGCTTTGAGTTTACGCTCTTTAACCGTTCCTGAAAGTCTCCTTCGGAACAGGGTTAAAGTTCTCTATCCCGTAAAAGTCAAAGCATCCAAATCCGCAGGATGGATCTCATTGGCTAGAAAAGCCAGATTTTATTCGCGCTTTTGAATGCTAAGTTACGTAGCTAGCTGACCCCGCCTCCGCTCCCTCTCATATTCCGTTCTTTTTAATATCTTTTCCCAAGGTAACATTGACTTCACCATTACTGTTAATAACACATCTTATTCGACTTGATTTAATATGGCGGTTCCTTTCTTATGTTAGGTGATGGAAACTTTACTTTTCACGCCCCACTTTTTCACCAGAAACTCGAAACAAACCTGGAAACGTTTCGTGCCGATATCAACTGAAGTTCATCAGTACTTGTTTGTCTTTATTTTTTTTATTCAGGAAAGTGAAGATCGTGAAGTGTTCATAGCATCAGCCAATAATTAATTGTCTCGAGTTGTTTTTAAGGTGGAGATATCAATTTAGGGGCTCGTTAGTAGTTAGTATGGTAAGGAAAGTCGAAACT
Source organism: Eucalyptus grandis (assembly GCF_016545825.1). Lineage (NCBI taxonomy): Eukaryota > Viridiplantae > Streptophyta > Magnoliopsida > Myrtales > Myrtaceae > Eucalyptus > Eucalyptus grandis. The sequence continues at coordinate 47,801,428 of NC_052622.1, read as the reverse complement.
GAAAGCTGACATTTTGGGCATAAACATTCCTTCTGGATTGAAATAGGCCCCGCGCCGACATACATTTTAGAGCTCTCTAAAGCCCTCGTAAGCGACTCCTACACCCACAATAATCAAGAAACTCATGATTCGTCATGTTCACGCAAAACGCAGGACAAAGCTCAGCAGCAACTTAGCACGTGAAAGCCATCTACATGGCATCACAGTAGGCCCGTGAAGGCCTGTCACTCCCAGTCGTAGAAGTTGGGGGATGTATACAAGAAAAGATGGCCTTAAAATACGGCCTACTTCACTCGATGATCTTGGTCCAGACCTGAAGGATCCCTAGGAATCGACCCGACGAGACAGTCAGGGACCAATCTTTTATATCACGTGGATATTGGTTGTTTCTTCAATGGCAAACCAGCAGTGCGCCGTTCAATGCCCTCATCACCGCCATCATGTTTATAAGCTCTTCATTATGAGCATCTTTAATTTAGCTCATCATGCCTCTTCGTACAATTGACATACCAAAGAAGTCATGATGTCTAAGATTGACTTTCGCACTAACTAGAAATCAGACTTTCCTATCATCCGGCAATTAAATGTTCACAACGTGATGTGATGCTGCTTTGCTTTTTCCCGTACGGATAAAGGCTAACGTTTATCGTCAAGCAAGTAGGCGCGTAATTGATGCATGGACGATGAGCAAATGCTAATTCAAAAGCCACAGCCTAGCGAACAAAACTAAAAGAAGTAAAAGCGAAAAAGGCTAATCCGGCGAACCCAGTGGAAACCCAAGCCTAAGCTCATCACCGCATTGGAAATGAATCAAAACCCACAAGACTTGTGTCTACAATGACCGGGGAGTAGGAATCCTAAAAACACGAATTGAATTTACTTTCACGGTTGTGTCGTGTTGTTATTGGCAATGGTTAAAGAGTTATGCAACAAGGTCCACGAAATGACAAAGGTCGGTGTGTGTAGCTGTTAAGGACAAAGTAGCTGCAATGATTCATGGGGAGGAGGAAAACCAAGAACCTCTTCCATGAAGAGGTTGTTGGCCGCGAAAATTGCATCGCAACCTGATTTGGATTCCATCATTCTTACTGCGAAACAACGACGATCCAAAATTCGAGATCCATGAAATAACAAAGGTCCATAAATTTGCTTTTACAGTTGTGTTGCCTTGTTATTGGCTATGGTTAGAGAGTTTTGCAACAGGTCCATGAAATGACAGAGGTCAGTGCATATAACTATTAGGGACAAAGTAGCTGCAATAATTCATGGGGATGAGGAAAACCAAGAGCTTTGACAAAAGAGGTTGTTGGCTGTCGAAAATAGCATCCTAACTTGATTTGGAATCCAGCATTCTTGATGCAAAACACAACAATCCAACCCTTAAGTGCTTCTCCTTTATTACTCTCAAAATTACTAACTCAATGCGATTGCTCTTCACTACACAATTTTTTAAGATACTTCAACTATGTCCTCTCATTATGAGCCGAGTTCAATTTAGCCCACATAAGCCAATTTCATATTAAACTAATTAAGAATCTTTATATTTTATCTTATTAGACCAATCCCGTATAACTATAAATTACAATATTAATTAATGTAGCCAGAACTTTAAAATTCTCCTACTTGAATTATATTAATTGAAATTATACTTGTACAAGCATATATTTATATTGGTCAAGATATTATTCTTGATAGTCAATTTGATTCCATAAAATCTCAAACACCAATCATGGCGGTAACTGTATATATATACACGTAACCTTTCATGGTTACGAGTGCTTTTAACTCTATTAATGTGTATTCAATATAGTAGTGTGGCAAATACATAACACTTTATAGAAAGCAGTACCTATATATCATTCATTTTGTCAATCAACATATTCTCTCCTTAAGTATCATAAAACTTAATGTATCACTAGAGAATATGATTATGGTTGCAATGAACCTACATATTTCATATCTTTATGGTTAATATATATTTGTGTGTAACAAGACATGTCCTTAAGGCTAATAACTAAATGACCCCTAGTTTTTATTTGAGATTTATAAAATACCTTGAGATTTTCATTAGATATATGCATTCAAAATTATAACAATGCATTTGTAAACATTTCATTGAATATAAAGGAGTTCCTACATAACAAAATGTTACTAAATACGAGAGATAGGCTTCATTAGAGTAAAAAAAAAAAAACAACTACCACTAAACAATAATATCTAATGATACTCCTAAGCATATGCTTATGACATATCATTCAAATACACAATGGCAAAGGCCTTTAATTAGTGATCCGCAACCATATTATCTATGAAAATGTGCTCTATTGCAATGTCGCAATTTTAGATTGTTTCTTTTATGGTAAAAAACTTTACATCCATATGCTTATACTTTTTGAGACCTTTGTTGTTGTTGTAATACTATAGAGTTATTGTCACAATACAACTGTATGAGTTATCCACAAAATCAAATACAGTTAACTCTCTAATGAAATTTCAGAGCTAAATAGCTTGAATAACAGCTAAAAAATATGCTACTCTGCTTGCATGGTGGAGGATGGCGTTGATTTATATTTCTCACTTTTCCATGATATTGCACCTCCTACTAAGATTAAGATGCATATTATTGTCGACTTCATGTCATCTTAATAGCCACCGAAGTCTATATCCAAATTCCCTACTAGTCGTAGGTTCTAAACATGTCGCTAAATTAGCATATAGTCTCTTATTCTTTTTAAGTACCTCAAAAACTTCTTGGCAGCAACTTAGTGATTATGTCTTGGTTTTGACTAATATTTGTCTGGAAGTCCTATCACAACAATGATGTCTGATCTAGTGCACACTTGAGCATACATAATACTTTCAAGTGCACTAACATAAGGTATATCATTCATTTGAGCTTTCTTGACAAATTTAATTTATTAGTCTTGATAGTAGGAGCAAATTCTAGCTTGTAATGATGCATATAGAATCTTTCTAGAATACAATCAATAAATGCTCTTTGACATAAACTCAATATACGACAAGAACAATCCATATGGATCTCAACAACGGGGACAAAAGGCGTCTCACTAAAGTATTTCATGTCAAAATTCTCCGACAACATCTGCTTTGTTTCATGCAATAATCTAAAATCACTGCTAAAAAGTGAGACATTTTCCACATAGAAGTGAGAAAAATAAATTTCTCCTACTAACCTTGTAGTAAATACATTGATCAAAGAATTTGTGTACTTGATTTAGAATCCATTGTTTTTTACACGACATAGCGATGATTCAAAGTACTCCTCTATTGCCCTCTAAATCACCGGTTTAATGAGACTGCCCCTACTATGCAATTCTATAACCGCTCCTTTTGTAAGGTTGTATTTGTGCATTAAGGCTAGTGGAGATACTTTAATTATATTTATAAAATTTTCAGCCATGCCCTCTCATCATGGGCTTAGCTCAACTCAGCCCACACAAACCAGGCCTATGTTAGACTAATTAAGAATCTTTATATTTTACTTTATTAGATTAATTTTGAAAAGCGGTAAATTACAATATTAATTAATAAAATTCTTACAAAGGTAGCCAAGCAAGTGGCGGAGATGGTGCGCATGGCTTATATGGTAGAGAAAAGGTAGCACAAGTCTTGATATATAGTAAAGAGACTTGTGGTATGTAGCTGATGCAAGATTCTAGATGAATAAGCTAGCTCAAAAAAGTTATCAACTCTTGGCATGGAGGAGCGCGGTAAGAGATTTCATTGCAAGAATTTTCATATAATATATAAGACAGATTGTGGAAAATGCACTAAACGCTAGGGCGTGACAAGAGAATATCATTCTGGTTAAGGCGACAGACCGTAGCAATGGTGGGGCAAGAGAACATTTCAGCGACAAGTAGGAGGAGCATGATGGTGACTGATGAAGAGAGAAGCATGAGGGAAAAGGGAGAGGAGCCTGTGGTGGCTGGCTGGTACTTTATTTCTAGAGTTGGAGAGAGATCCAGATATTGGTCTGTATAATATTTTGTTTCTTGTAGGTATATAGAAAGTCATTTTTACTTTGTCCTCCAGAATTGTGAGAACAAACTACTATTTGAAGTTTGAGAAAGTGTGAATGAGCTGTGAATGAATCTACATTGCGTACATTTTTAACAATCTATTGTCATCGACATGAAGCAAAGGTGAAATTTCAACAATTATAAAAGAACCAAAGGAAAGTAAAAACAAGCCATACAAAGAGTCATGGAAAGTAATTCTTTCAAGAAAAGTCATTCTTTCAAAGTTCTATATTATGACGAGAAAAAAAAGTCCTATATAATGCTTTATGGGCCTCTGGCTAGTCAGATTTCTGCATTCCATATCCCTTGATTATAAAAGAAGAGTGACTTGGTTTGGATCTTCGAGCCTCGACGCAAATGAGATTAGCCTATGATCTCCTGAGACAAGATTGATCTGAGTTATCGCCTGTTGCAACCCTTAAAGATTGCTCGAGTATATTGGCAATGTGATTTAAAGGACGATAGCTTGTGGTGCATTACTCTGTGCTCTTGTAGTTAATTCTGATAATCAACTCCAACACACTCAAACTCCCATCTTTTAAGGTATTGTGGTCAAACGGGCACGCACAAGAGCTCATTAGACATCACCACACATTACTAGTACCCAGATAAGTGTGTGAGAGGACAACCTCAGTTTCATCCTCATTTAACTCAATTTTTACGAGCCGGCCACTAACATTGTCACCGGACTCGAAGTCTCCGCTCTCCTTATCATCAGAGTCACAACCAACATCATCAGCAATAACAATGTTCTTACCTTTACGAGAAACTGGTTTAGGCTTGCCGTCATAAATCACAGTAACCTCATAGAGGTCATCACCGGCCACTCCGCTCCTTCCACTCTTTGCTGGTTCTTTCTTGATGCTACTGGAAAGGGAGAAAAGTCATGAGGAGCCATAAGACAAATAGAGAAGCTACGAGATGCGATCACCATTTTTTTTTCCTGGGAATGTAGACGACCCTTAGTCAAATCAGTATGCAGATCTTTGGGCCAAGAGGGAAGAAGAGAAAGACGTTAAGAGTAACCTACTCATCTAGGCTTCCTTTTCTTCTCGGCATGAAGAAAAGAGAGAGAAAAGGGCTGCTCAGAGAGGCGAGGAGTGTATAGAGATGAATAACTTCTTTTTATCTTCTTTTCCTTCTTATTTAACCCAAGAAAAGATAGAGAATAAGGGAAAATGATTGATATTCGCATGGGGGAAAGAGTTTGGAAGCCCAGAATCTTTCCATTTTGGGCTACAAAATATTCTGAGGCATTAATAATCTCCTCTGGCCACAGGCCTTCTTGCACAAAATGGCTGCAAAGAATTGATCACCTAGACGATGCAGCTGAGAAGGCAGATAAATCCGCAGCTAGTTGAGAAATTTCATTGTTTTTCTTGACAATTTTTTTTTACAGTTAAATCCACCATTCTCTGGTTTATCCTCTTGGCGTAGACAGGGTGCTGTCAACGCCTTTACGATAGAGTCCGCTAAGTTATGAAGCCATTAGTTTGAGGGAAAGATTGAGGATTTTCCACCGCTTGTTTCGTTGCGTTGCAACAGGCAACTGAAACTAAGGATGGATTGTCACTATGTCTGTCCAAAATAAAATCCATCGAATGTCCTTCTAATTTCCTCGATGAGCAAACTTAAAGAGTAAAGCAATTTTGTCTGGAGCTTTCACTTCTCTTTTGGTAGAGTCAAGCGCTAAGTGCAAAGATCCCTTTCATTTGAGAGCGATGACGCCAAATCCGCAATCAAAAGACATTGACTGGTTGGGAGAGTACGGTTCTTTGAGTCTTATACCTGGAGAGACAAAGCCTTCCGACAATCAGTTGATGAACAACATGTAAAACAGAAAATGAAGTTTCTGAAGACAGAACAAGCTGGTCCAACAAAAAAATGGTAGTCATTGCACCACTTTATATCCCCTCGCAAGCTGAGATCGAGAAAATCAAAAAAGGAAAACAAAGCTAGTAAGAAAGGAAATCATCTGTCTGGGCCAAACTTGATCAAATATACAAAGAAAGCAAGAAAGGAAGAAGGAAAATCATCAGTCTAGGTCAAACTCGATCAAATTATACTGGCCTTTTGCAAACTTAGCCATCCAGCCATAGCAAAAAATAAATGAAAAAAAGAAAACAAAAACAAGTAGATATGTGTGTATATTTCAGCAAGTTCAGCAGTAATCGACAACGCAAAGGCAAGATTTCAATAATCATAAAAAAGAAAGAAAAAAGAAAACAAAAACAAGTCACCCAAAGAGTCATGAAAAAATGATTTTTTTCAAGTCTTGTGTAGTGTTTTATGGGCCTCCGGCTACCCAAACCTCTGCATTTAGTGTCCCTCGATTATAAAAAAAGTGACTTTGTTTGGATCTCTGTGCCCCAAGGCGAACGACATTAGCCTTTGATCTTCGAAGACACGAGTTGATTCGAGTCATTGCCTACCGCTATCCTTAAAAGATTGCTCAAGTACATTAGTAGCGTGGTTTGAAGGATGATAGCTTGTGCCGCATCACCCTGTGGTCGTGTCGTTACTTCTGATAAGCAACTCCAACATGCTCAAATCCCATTTTTTTTTTTTGAGGCATTGGAGTCAACCGGACACGCACAGCAGCTCATCAGACGTCACCCCATATTAATAAGACAGCCTCGGCTTCATCCTCGTTCCAGCTCAGTTTCTTTATTTAGTGCAATCTCGAGGACAATGAAAGTCAAAGTCAACCCCCTTCACCTTCTCTTTCTCTGCGTCCCTACGCGGCGTTGCTTCCATCTTTTTAGAGCTAGCTTAGCTTCATCTCTCATCTGCAAGAGCTCCAGATTTCAAGATATCAGCCTCATCAATCTCTTAGTAATTCAGACATGGCGCTCTCGGAAAGAAATTTCAGAATCAAGCTGACTGCGATTGTCGTGGCCATTTTCTTATCTCTTTCCATCTTCGCATCCTCATCGTCTAGCCATGATTGTCCTGGCCATTTTCTTATCTCTCCTCATCGTTCTTTAAAGTTCTTTAAGGTATGTGATGGGAATATCGGATTCCCAAAAACCGGATTCGATACTAAATCGAACCCCTAAAACAAGTGCAAAAGACGAGCCCGAGAAAATCACATGTATCACCGATCCTAAGGCACATCATAAAATCAAACATACCTTGTTAGCCACAGATTAAACACCGACGCTGATATAAAGAAGAGAAACTGATCCCGTTCGATCCGATGACGTGAATTTGCCTTGAAGGGAAAAGAGTGTCGCATCCTTTTTCTTCTTGTTCTTTTTAGAGTGTTTCAAGGGAGAGAGGGAGGAGGAACGTACGTAAATCCAAAAGGTGGGTTCCTCCTCTCTTTTTCCCCTTAAATACGTCATCTCCAAAGGGCGTGTTCCTTCGGCAAAAGACGTCCCCCAAAAGTTACAACTCTTCAACGTATCCCTCCATTCATAGGTCATAATCTTATGGGCCCGACTTTTAGGCCCAACATGGGCAGATGGGCCAACTTAGGCCCATCACAATAATAAATAAAACCATAAGTATGAAACTACTTTCGTCATAAAATCTAAACATTATTTGGCCTTTGACTTTCCTCATTATCAAGTAAGGCGGCGGGCCGGAGAGGCTTGACGTTGCGGGCTGCTCGGCGGGTGCCAAAGAGATCTCAAAAGATGGTTCTGGATGCGAATTCCAAGTGTGGATGCGAGTTTTCGGATGCGGCAAAAGGAGGCACCTAGCGCCTCCATCACCACCGGTCAGGGATTAGGCCGGACACTACTTCATCCGTGCCTCGCCGCCACCAAACTCGCCTCCCCCACCCCGAGCGATGACATGGAAAGATCCGAGAACCGAATTGTCCAAATATGCACCTTCTCCTCCGCCACAATGTACAAGTAGAGGAGCCGCCGCTTCTAGACATGTGAGAACATGCGCTCGGGGCTTCAAGGAGCACCTCGGCAAATAACGTGTTATGACTAGCTTTTCGCACGATTTGAAGCCTCTTTGTCTCATTGATTTCCATGTGTTCTATTTTTAACTTGATACATCTATGGAAAGTGCGAGTCAAAAGTTCCATTTCAATTTCTTGGAAGTGCAAACTAGCACTCGTATGTACTCTTTCATATGACACTCTGAGAATAATCAGCATACTAAACCCGGCCTATAAAAAATCTCTGGCCGACAAAACCCGATCGACAAGGACTTGGGATGCAGTGCAGAAGTTCTAAAACCTCGACAGAAAGAAAATGGCTTGAGAATTCGACACGAGACGACGTATCGCCCCGTTTCATCGAGAAGACAACTTACAATCATGCTACAAATTACGTTAATAACCAACACGAATTTCTAACCATATGATGCAACTTAAATGAAGTGCAAATATATATATTCTTATAAAACCAAACATCATAGAGAAAATAGCTTCCCTACAAAAACACATAGAAAAAACTATATGTTCTACTCTACCCAATGCCTTTTGGGAAAGAAAAAAGCATATCGTTGATTTACCTTATGAACATGGACGAGAGATTAAACTCAAGACATCACATGCCAACACTATTACGAGCGGCGCAAAGGCTATACACCGTAGTAATAGACATACACTTGTTCATACACTTTGTTCACTATTCACTTTACACCGTTCACTCGATGTTGTTCACTTTACACTATTCAAGACAACAGCAATTTCACTTGTGTAGCACCCACTATAAATACACCCTCTCAACATAGAAGAAGGGGCTCGAAATTTCCCATCCCGGTATGTATATGAGGAGGAGTATGGTAGGCTTTGGGTAAGTCGGTTTGGAATTTTCTGGGTGTATGGGGTGAGGCTCCCCAGTGTGAGGGGTGTATGACTTTCTTGATGGATATAGTGGAATAAATGATATTTTACGTATTGTTTTTATAAGCAAAGTGAGTGAACCTTGCCGATTCTGTTTCCACTAAAATTTGCTCATAATAAGCAAGAGTTTTGTTTGTATTGTGGGGTTTGAAAAGCCAATTTTTGAAAATATGTTTTTTTGCAAATTTTATTGGATCTTCATCGAAGAATCCGTCTTCCACAGTCAATATTTTTGAAAAGATGTTTTGGGGAAAAATTTTGATCTTTGAGAAGGAGGGTTGTCGAGGCCTAATAACCACCTCACTCGAAATTCTTTTGTATTCCACTTGTTTTTTTTGTGTAGCAAGCGGGAAGGATTGTTACTTACCTCTATGGCCTTTGGATGGCTCTTTCTTTACGTTTTGTAAAGACTTGGGCAAGTAGTAATATTGTTTTCTTTTGGTAGTATGTTGGCTAACGATTAAAGGCTAGCATGGGTTGAGAATGACTGGGTTCTGTTGTCAAAGGTGTTTGTTGTAAGAATATATGGTTGTTTTTTTACGCCATTTGGAGCCATGTCTTGACGGATGTTAAGCCTTTTGGTTTTGGTGGTGTATTGGAGGGTTCGGTAGTAGCTTTGCCTTTGCCTTTGTCTTTTTGGGTCTTGGCATGATTGTATCCCCTGTAAAAATTCTCTTGTGAGAAAATCGGTAATGAATTTGAATATATATATATATATATATATATAGCAAAGTCAGCCAGGGCCCAGTCCCAGCCCAGTTGCAGTTGCTATAGCAAAAGAAGATTGGACTCGGCCCGAATTATTTGGGCCCGTGCAGGCACGTCCAGTGGGCCACGCTCTTATGAGAATTGTCGCGATACGGCGTCGTGGCATGTGGAAATCCCCATCCCCGTTCCACCAAGCTTACCCAGGAGAAAAACGAGAGGGAGGAAAAGCCGCTTCAGCTCGGATCCCCGAAGCTTTTCCCCTGCGAATCAAGGCTCGAAGGCTCGAATAGCTCTCTCTCTCTCTGTTTCTCACTCCGCCATTACCACGCCAATTCCCGGGGACGAGAAGAGGACGACGAAGCTCCTCTCAGCGCGCTCGTTCTCCTCGGCCGCGTGTCGAGCTCTAAGCGATCGGAGCAGCCGACGGCGGATCGGGACCTCTGAGGCCGGCGAGCTGGATGGGTAGGTCCCGCGGCTGACCGGACGCTCGGATCTCTGCGATTCCGACCCGATCCGATCCCGATCCGATCGAGGCCTCCGATTCGATCGCGAACCGAGCGAGCGAGCGAGCGAGGGAGGGGGATGGCCGGAGCGGTGTCGGCGCTGTTCCTCCTGGACATCAAGGGGCGCGTCCTCGTGTGGCGCGACTACCGCGGCGACGTCTCCGCCGTCCAGGCCGAGCGCTTCTTCACCAAGCTCATCGAGAAGGAGGTCCGTTTCCTTTCGATTCGTGTGTTTTTTTTTTTTTTTTTCGGGTGGTGGACTCGCGAGTTTAGGAGAGGAGGAATTTTTGCTTCTCGGCTGAAGGCTTTAATCGGGGAGGTTTCTGGAATCGCATGCGATTTGAATGCGTTGTGGTTGTGTGAGATGGAGACTGATGCTCGTGAATTGGGTGGAATCTGTTCTTAGTTTGCTTGATTTTGACCTATATGAATTCCATTGCGACCTCGATTACGTTGCTTTCGCGTCCACGCCGTGGGAATTTGGCTGACTTTTGTGTAATTCTGGTATCTGGATTGCCATTTCAGGGTGATCCACAGTCTCAGGATCCGGTCGTGTATGACAATGGCGTCACCTATATGTTTATACAGCATAGCAATGTTTACTTGATGGTAGCGGCACGGCAGAACTGCAATGCTGCCAGCCTTCTTTTTTTCCTACACCGAGTTGTTGATGTAAGAGCTATTGGTAAATTTTTATGTTCACACTTTAAACTTCGATAGCCTACACACTTTCTAGCCCAGTGTTGCGGAAAAGAAAAATGTAAATTGCTCGCGGGTAATGGGAATTGTGCATGTGTTGTGGCAGGTATTCAAGCATTATTTCGAGGAACTAGAGGAGGAATCGCTTAGAGATAACTTTGTAGTTGTGGTAAGATGCTTTGCACGTTGTTTCTATTGTTTCCCATTCTGTCTCTGGTCCGCTGGATCATTTAGGGCTCAATAATCATTTTTCTCTTTTATGGATGAATATTTGGGTATTGATGAATAATTTGTTGAATCCTCTGCTCACTTTGTTTCTTTGGCAGTATGAATTACTCGATGAAATGATGGACTTGGTTACCCTCAGTATACTGAAGCAAAAATTTTAAGTGAGTTCATCAAGACCGATGCTTATAGGATGGAAGTATCTCAAAGGCCGCCAATGGCTGTAACAAATGCAGTTTCTTGGCGTAGTGAAGGGATACGTTATAAGAAGAATGAAGTAAGTCTATTTTAATTTTCCACCCAAGATCTTTCCTCTCTTCCAGTGTCATCTTTTTCCAGTAATTGGAATGTAATAAGCGTGTCTGATCTTGTAGGTATTCTTGGATGTTGTGGAGTGTCAATATACTTGTCAATAGCAACGGGCAAATTATCAGATCAGATGTGGTTGGAGCTTTGAAAATGAGAACGTATCTGAGGTTTGTTATTCACCAATTCTCAACTATCTACACAAAAATTTAAAAAAAAGAAGACGGAGGTTGCACCACTTTAATATTTTTTTCTTAGGTTTAGAAATAGTAAACATAATTTTCTGAGTTATTGTACTTTGATCCGTCAAAGAACAGCAGTTGGTCTCCCATCCTAAATCTACTAAAGATTGATAGTGTTCCTGTGCTGTGCAGTCTGTAAGCTGTAGAATGCTATTGTCTTCCCCCTATTAGCAGTAATCTTAAAACTCACATTTATTCACCACGCCTGTTCTGCTGATGCTTGAAATGTCTGAGGGTAGGTTCTGTGTATTTAAGTATTTTAGCTCTTCTCACCGTACTCACCGTATGAAGTTGCTCATTGTTACCATAACTATGCAAGATTTATGCTACCAGAAGTCTTTCTAATTTTGGACTTAAAAGTAAGATCATGTAGTTTGGTAATGGAAGAAGTTAAACTTGTCATATCAACATGAATGTGAATTAGTATGTCTTGTGTCCTTTCAGTTTGCTTTTCATCTGATCATGATCTCTGGCATGTCTAAGATTAATGTAAGGACCTGGTTGAATGAATTTTGCCAACCAGACTGAATTTGGCCTCTGTATTCTGGAACCAACACAACAAACTCTAACTGATAACTCTCCGTAACAGCTTGTTGGATTGGTGAAACACTCTACTTTTGCTTGAAAAATAGTTTAATAATCTGGCTTCATCATTCAGAAGTAGAATGGAAAGCCAAAGGATTTCTGGACAGTAACTTGACAAATTTATCGCAACCCATAGTGTAATTAGAGGATGACAGTGGGCACAAGTGAACATAGGAACCTCTAAGTTGTTGCAAGGGTATTGCATTAAGATTCTCGGAAACTAGTCATTACAACAAATTTGAGAGCTCTGATTTTGGAGAGCCTGGACATTCATGTCAAGCATTCTAAGGGTGCATTTGGTAACATTTCTGTTTCCTAAAATAATTTTGTTCAGAAATAGTTTTATTCCATGGACAAGTTCCTAGGAAGAAGGCATTTGGTAAGTGCACCAAATTTCTCTTTCCCAGAATGGAAAAAGAATGGGAATACATTTAGTACTACCCTCAAACTTTTTTTGATGTATAATTTTTTTTTTTTAATATTTTTCTAAAATTTTTCTAATTTTTTTGAATTTTTTTCTTTCTTTTTTTCCCTCCTTCGCCCTCTTCCTCTAACCAATACCAATCTCGTTGATGGCCAGCAAACGGCCAAAGACGAGCCGACAAGGCTCGACCTTGCCAGGGCACTGTGCCACGGCTAGGCAAGGCTGACCTCATAGTGGCTAGGCGAGGTAGCCTTGCCCAGATCTAGCAAGGCAGAGCGTCACTCAGCCACTGCGAGTTCGACTTCACCGGGCCATGGTGAGGCCAACATCGCCCAACCACGGCGAGATCACCCTCATCAGTTGTTGAGGCTCGGTGACCGACTAAAGGGGGAAGAAGAATGGAAAATGTAGAAAATGATATTGTTTAAAATTATTCTAGGAACAAAAAGTAGATTTTTTTCAACTTCTTTTTGTTGTTCCAAATCTATTTCTGGCCAATGATTTGTTTTATAAAATAGAAAATTAGTTGACATTACTAAATGAATTTATATTCTTTTTCTAGTTATTTTTGTTCCGGAAACAAAAAAATAAAAAAATAGAGAGATAGAATGATTACCAAACAGGACCTAATAGGCAAACTAGAGAGAGCGTGGAAAGAGGATGATGACAGCTGGGTAGAATATTGCATCCTCTTTGACATAGGGGATCTTGAAAATTCTTGACTTCCTATTGCTCTTTTGGGATGTAGAATTGTGACCTATGAGAGAAGGAGATGAGCTATAAAACTCTTTTAGCTCTACAAAGACAGGAGCAGGAATGGGAATCTGTTGTTCTGCTCTATTTGGTCATTCTTTTGTTTCTGACATTTTTCAGCATGATCTAGATTTTTAACTGATTATTTTTTTTTTTATTTTTTTTATAGTGGCATGCCGGAGTGCAAGCTTGGCCTAAATGATAGAGTATTATTGGAGGCCCAAGGTCGAACAACAAAGGGAAAGGCAATTGATTTGGATGACATAAAGTTCCATCAGTGAGTTGTCTAACTCCATGAGCTCCTATGTTGCCTGAACTGTTTGTTAAGATGATTATCCTTTCCTTTTTGGTTGTCCATCTCAGTATGATCTGATTTTGAATAACTCTGTGTTAAAATTAGGTGTGTACGCTTGGCCCGCTTCGAAAATGATAGGACAATCTCCTTTATACCTCCTGATGGATCTTTTGACCTTATGACATACAGACTCAGTACTCAGGTTTGCTTCAAACTATGATTTTAGTTATTTCTTATCATTGCATCTGTAGTCTTCTGAAAGATGCATTTATATTTTCTACTTCAGGTAAAGCCACTTATCTGGGTGGAAGCCCAAGTAGAAAGGCATTCAAGAAGTCGTATTGAGATCATGGTAAAAGCAAGGAGCCAGTTCAAGGAGCGCAGGTGATTGTTCTTTAAATGATTATATAATTGCTTTTCTTGTTAGTGATTTATCAGCATTCTAAGTTTGATTTTTAAAAAACAGTACTGCTACAAATGTTGAAATTGAGTTGCCAGTTCCTGCTGATTCTACGAATCCAAATGTTCGAACTTCAATGGGTTCTGCGGCGTATGCGCCAGAAAATGATGCGCTTGTCTGGAAAATAAAATCCTTTCCTGGTGGCAAGGTATGGCTGTGTATCTTCTCACTTGTGAGGGTTGGCTGTCTATATCATTGCATTTTTAAAAGCATTTTTGTTAAGCATACATAGCTAGCCATTCCATTCTCATTTGATTCTCCTTTGCAAAACTGAATTTGCAGGAGTATATGTTGAGGGCTGAATTCAGTCTACCCAGTATAACAGCTGAAGAAGCCCACTCCTGAGAGAAAGGCCCCCATACGCGTGAAGTTTGAGATACCATATTTCACTGTCTCTGGCATACAGGTGCCTCTCTAAGTCACTTTGCTCAAATCTCTCCACTGCTATTTTAGTAAGAAGGGAAGCTTTGCCATGAGAAGACGGACAGATTTTTTTAATGCCAAGAGATCCAAGCATTACATTGTCCAAAATTAGCTTGTAAATTCTCAGTTTCTTAGATTGCCGGACGTATTCTGCGGTGAAAGCCTTTATCTCAACAAGCAAAGCAGAATATTCATTTCCTTTTTATGTTTGCTCCTTGACGTTGTTTTAGGTGCGGTACCTGAAAGATTATTGAAAAGAGCGGCTACCAGGCTCTTCCCTGGGTGAGATACATCACTATGGCAGGCGAGTATGAACTGAGGCTTATCTGAGGTAGATTTACCAGACATGCCAAGACTGATGGACGATGACAGAAGCTTTAGAAAATGTGAGCTTTTGAAGAGTGGTTTGATGCGGATAATATCGGTTGTCTTGTTTTCAACGCTTTATAATTATTCTTTTTGTTGGGGCTTAATTGTTGTTGGTTCCCCAAATGTAGTACTCACATACTTTTTGATAGAATTACCATTTTGATAATGTGAATGAATGTGCTGTTGAGATCTTCAATTCAGCTTATATGTGCAGTAGGTCTTTTAAAAACACTTTGATCTTTGTCTCGAGTATAATAGCACATTCTGGTTCTTCAGTTTCTTATTGTGGATCCGTTCAGTATTCAGACTTGGTGACTTTGGATGAAGCCGGTGTTACGAGTGCTGTGATTAAAATAGGGTTGGAAAGATTTTAGCCACCGGATTGTTCTGGAAGAATCCAGCATGGTATTACCGATTTTCATATTCATAGTATGTGGACTACTGCTGGAATTTGTTTCTATTTTGGTTGAGCATTTGCCTTTGGTGATGCTGTGTTCAATTTAGAGGAAGATGATGGATAAGTTCGGTATCTAGCGGCCACCCTTGTAATCAAGATGTCTTGAGTTTGTCTTATACCACGGATGATACGGTCATCAGTAACGTCAGTTTCTTCTAGTTTCCCATGAAAGCAACGTGATGCTGTGTTCAATTTAGAAGAAGATGATGGATAAGTTCGGTATCTAGTGGCCACCCTTGTAATCAAGATGTCTTGAGTTTGTCTTATACCACGGATGATACGGTAATCAGTAACGTTAGTTCCTTTCTAGTTTCCCATGAAAGCAACGATTAAAACATGTTCAAAAACACGTTATGTTTCTGAAACAAACCATGTAGCTCTTGGATGAGTTGAAATATTGTGAAGATCAGAGAGAGCACAGCAAATGTCCGTAAGATGCAGAGAGAATTTCTGTATGCTCATGCCAGAAAATCTGCTTGCTTCAACTAATTTCACAAACTTAATTCCGAGCCTGCCTATAGCTTTCCTAACACTGCTAATATCAAAATGAGGGGCCAAAATCGGCATCAACTCAACAGAATGACATGGAGTTGGAGAAATGCTATAAGCTTCTTTCCAGTTTCCTCATCTACTCATCATCAGCAACTATGTTATTCGGCAATGTTGGCAGAGATTTTCTAAAAACATGCTTTCGGCATCGTTGGAAGATGCTATCATATATGAGATCGAACTGAACTCCGGCTCTCTCACGGTTCACAATGAACAGCATGTGATCAGCTTCCACCATCTTGTAGTACCTGCATTCCACCAATTCGCAACCGTGTAAGGCTAACCATCTCATTTTCTGTAAGTCAAGTCTTTGCTAGGACAACGACTAGCAGGAGAAAAAACAATTCGGTGGTTTCCATCAAGAGAAAGTGGGTAACTGAAAAAACGTCCTTTTTCGCCGGGGCTTTCAAACTTCCCATTTTCAAAAGCAAGATTTGATCCCACCACCAATTAAGTTGACGGGCACCTTACGTTTCAAAATGTTGAAACAGTTCGTGTGAAAGAGACGCAATGTACATAAAAAATACTCCAAAGGATGCTGTTTGGATTGAATCGTCGGCCTCAAGGAAGGACAGAATAGATCATGATGCTTTATCGTAGCCCATCCGGATCACCTTAAGTGATTGTCGTTTATGCCATCTAATGATGCTGTTCCTTCATGGGGCGTATCATGGTGAAATATATCAAGTGTTGACCTCAAATCTTTGGATGAATGGATAAACTTCGCACAGAGATCTACTATAGCATAACACTGCTTCAAGGAATATTATGTGGAAGATAAGATAAGCCATTTAAGTTTTCTGGCTGAGGAATACTTGATTATTCTAGCCCGTCCTTTTCAATTGAGGGTGGAAACGGATGGGTAATAAGTCGGAACGACAAGATCACACGGTGATTTAACATTGACCATGTTGGTAGGGAAAGCTGTTAGCTACAGGTCGCAGAGAAATTTCATAGCTACTGCTTCCATTACGTTCATTCTTTGCTCGATACAGAATGTTTTTGTACTTCAAATTTAGTTGAATGAATCCCAAGTAATCCCATGCAAATGGCATAAATTAACATCATGCTGTTAGAGTTCGACATAAATTTCAAGAGAACGAGTGAAAAGACCTCATTTTTGTAGTTCATGTTTAGGTGGAAAATCATTTCTATAAAGTTGATCATTATGAGATATTACTCGGTCTTTAGCATAGAATGAGCAATAGTGAAGACAAGGAATAAATACTAACCAGATGCCTGGTTCCAGAGGTTGGCAATCGGCGTCCGACACGACATAATGACTAGGATGTTCGATCGGGAGGCGTGGGTGAGTCATGGACATAATGTTGAGTGCTCCATCATTATCCTGCCAATCTTCGTCCCTGTGAAAGTATTTTTTTAAAACTATGAGATGAATTATAGTTTCTTTCCCTTTTTTATTCATGTCCTAACTTTTAGGTTCCTCTCGATGGATTATTCTCAATATGAACTGAATACAGAATACGATTCTTATATAAGCAGTGCATGAGAACTTACGGAATTCTAGAACGCACAAATTAGTAAATGAAGTTGATGAGCTGATGGAATCTTGTCAAAATGAACTTCTAACACTATCTCTTAAGAAAAAGCTCTATCTGAGTTTCCATAAATGTACAGATAGTGAAACATATAACATAAGATTTTCACCTGTAGCCTTTGTAAGGAGGGGAGGAACATCTGGAGGATGCCGCCATTGACTCATCTGAAGCACCCTTATAAAAAACAGAGGGTGGATGCCTAGTACGCTTGAAGGAACTGTGAGGCCGAGGATCTTTCAGTACGCTTGGTGGCGTAACTGAAATAAAAGGTATTGGGGAAAGTATGCAGATGGCTGTTCAATCGCATCGACCCTTGAATCGTGAGGTCTGGGAGAATCCAATCGCCAGAGGCAAAGGGGCCTGTATTTCCCAATATGCAATTTAACAGACCCCAAATCCCTACTTTCTTCCAAGAAATGCCAAAATGATCAAAACCAAAATTGTAATAGGCTTTCAGCCATGGGATGTCAAGCCAATCGTATACTATCACTCCGAGACGGCAAAGCTGAAGCAGACATACCGCCTTCATCGTCTTTCCATCCTCTGGCCTGTAAATTATCAAAGTTCGTTTCAACACTTCAGCAACAAAGAAAGGGGGAAAAAAATCCAGCCAGATTAGAATCGCCTCTAGAAATCTACCTAAGCCAGTTGACCTTATAGAAATTGCACTAAGAAATCGAAATTGCAGTGTGACCCGTCAAAGAGATTCAAAAGCCAAAATAACAGGTAAAACCCAAACTTACCGCATTCCATCTAAGTAGGTTCTTGTGGTCCCATTGAATGCCCCTGATAAGGCTGTGATACTCAACACCCAGTTCTCAGAAGTGTTCTCATACCCATTAAAAGCCTAAAATCATCAAACCCAGTCGTTTGAAAATGTTGTCAATGACTGTCCTTCGATGTAATAGAGTATGCTAGATCGAGAGCAGGTACCTTATCAGCAAGCATCTGTTGCAAAACCCGAACAACCTGCTCCCGCCGAATGCCCCACAAAGTGGATTGGATGATCTTCATCCCATTCCGGATAATGCCCTGCAAT